>NC_089849.1:114934633-115234633 GCF_035609145.1 Eleutherodactylus coqui
AGACCGGGCGAGTCTCCACAGAGGCCGCGCGAGTCTCTACAGAGTACGGGCAAGTATCTCCAAAGGCCGGGCGAGTCTCTACAGGGGCCGGGCGAGTCTCTACAGAGGCCGGGCGAGTCTCTCAAGAGACCGGGTGAGTCTCTACAGAGGCCGCGCGAGTGCCTACAGAGGCCGGGCGAGTCTCTCCAGAGGCCGCGCGAGACTCTACAGAGGCCGTGCGAGTCTCTCCTGGGGACGGGCGAGTCTCTACAGGGGCCGGGCGAGTCTCTACAGGGGCCGGGCGAGTCTTTCCAGAGGCTTGGCGAGTCTCTCCAGAGGCCGGGCGAGTCTCTAGAGAGGCAAGGCGAGTTATTACAGGGGCCAGGCGAGTCTCCACAGAGGCCGTGCGAGTCTCTCTTGGGGCCGGGCGAGTCTCTACAGAGGCCGGGCGAGTCTCTAGAGAGGCAAGGCGAGTTTTTACAGGGGCTAGGCGAGTCTCCACAGACGCCGTGCGAGTCTTTCCTGGGGCCGGGCGAGTCTCTGCAGGGGCCGGGAGAGTCTCTTCAACAGCCGGGTGAGTCTCTACCGAGGCCAGGTGAGTCTCTACAGGGGCGGGCGAGTCTGTCCAGAGGCCGGGCGAGTTTCTCCAGAGGCCGGGGCGAGTCTCTAGGGAGGACGGGGGAGTCTTTACAGGGGCCAGGCGAGTCTCTACAGGGGCCAGGCGAGTCTCTACAGAGGGCGGGTGAGACTCTGCAGACGCCGGGCGAGTCTCTAAAGGGGCCGGGCGAGTCTCTCCAGAGGCCGGGCGAGTCTCTACAGAGGCCGTGCGAGTTTTTACAGGGGCTGGGCTAGTCTCTACAGGGACCGGACGAGTCTCTACAGGGGCCGGGCGAGTCTCTCCAGGGGCCGGGCGAGTCTCTACAGAGGCCAGGTGAGTCTCCACAGAGCCCAGGCGAGTCTCTCCAGGGGCCGGGCGAGTTTCCACAGAGGCCGGGCGAGTCTCTACAGAGGCCGGGCAAGTCTCTAAAGGGGCCGGGCGAGTCGCTCCAGAGGCCGGGCGAGTCTCTACAGAGGCCGTGCGAGTCTCTCCAGGGGCCGGGGTAGTCTCTACAGGGACCGGACGAGTCTCTATAGGGACAGGACGAGTCTCTACAGGGGCCGGGCGAGTCTCTCCAGGGGCCGGGCGAGTCTCTACAGAGGCCAGGTGATTCTCCACAGAGGCCAGGCGAGTCTCTACAGAGGCCGGGAGAGTCTCTACAGACGCTGGGTGAGTCTCTACAGAGAAAGGGGGAGTCTCTACAGAGGCCGGGCGAGTCTCTCCAGAGGTCGGGCGAGTCTCTACATGAGCCGGGCGAGTCCCTACAGAGACCGGGCGAGTCTCTTCAGGGGCCGGGTGAGTCTCTACAGAGGCTGGGCGAGTCTCTCCAGAGGCCGGGCGAGTCTCTACAGAGGCCGGGCGAGTCTCTGCAGAGGCCAGGCGAGTCTCTACAGGGACCGGACGAGTCTCTACAGGGGCCGGGCGAGTCTCTCCAGGGGCCGGGCGAGTCTCTACAGAGGCCAGGTGAGTCTCCACAGAGCCAAGGCGAGTCTCTCCAGGGGCCGGGCGAGTTTCCACAGAGGCCGGGCGAGTCTCTACAGAGGCCGGGCGAGTCTCTAAAGGGGCCGGGCGAGTCGCTCCAGAGGCCGGGCGAGTCTCTACAGAGGCCGTGCGAGTCTCTCCAGGGGCCGGGGTAGTCTCTACAGGGACCGGACGAGTCTCTATAGGGACAGGACGAGTTTCTACAGGGGCCGGGCGAGTCTCTCCAGGGGCCGGGCGAGTCTCTACAGAGGCCAGGTGAGTCTCCACAGAGGCCAGGCGAGTCTCTACAGAGGCCGGGAGAGTCTCTACAGACGCTGGGTGAGTCTCTACAGAGAAAGGGGGAGTCTCTACAGAGGTCGGGCGAGTCTCTCCAGAGGTCGGGCGAGTCTCTACATGAGCCGGGCGAGTCCCTACAGAGACCGGGCGAGTCTCTTCAGGGGCCGGGTGAGTCTCTACAGAGGCTGGGCGAGTCTCTCCAGAGGCCGGGCGAGTCTCTACAGAGGCCAGGCGAGTCTCTACAGAGGCCGGCTGAGTCTCTACAGAGGCCGTGCGAGTCTCTCCAGGGGCCGGGCTAGTCTCTACAGGGACCGGACGAGTCTCTACATGGGCCGGGCGAGTCTCCACAGAGGCCCGGCTAGTCTCTACAGTGGCCGGGCGAGTCTCTCCAGGGGCCGGACGAGTCTCTACAGGGGCCGGGCGAGTCTCCACAGGGGCCAGGCGAGTCTCTACAGGGGCCGGGAGATTCTCAACAGACGCTGGGTGAGTCTCTCCAGAGAAAGAGGGAGTCTCTACAGAGGCCGGGCGAGTCTCTCCAGAGGCTGGGCGAGTCTCTACATGAGCCGGGCGAGTCCCTACAGAGACCGGGCGGGTCTCTTCAGGGGCCGGGTGAGTCTCTACAGAGGCTGGGCGAGTCTCTACAGAGGCCGGGCGAGTCCCTCCAGAGGCCAGGCGAGTCTCTACAGAGGCCGGGCGAGTCTCTACAGAGGCCGGGCGAGTCTCTCCAGAGGCCGCGCGAGACTCTAGAGAGGCCGTGCGAGTCTCTCCTGGGGACGGGCGAGTCTCTACAGGGGCCGGGCGAGTCTCTACAGGGGCCGTGCGAGTCTCCACATGGGCCAGGCGAGTCTCTCCAGAGGCTGGGCGAGTCTCTCCAGAGGCCGGGCGAGTCTCTAGAGAGGCAAGGCGAGTTTTTACAGGGGCCAGGCGAGTCTCCACAGAGGCCGTGCGAGTCTCTCCAGGGGCCGGGCGAGTCTCTACATGGGCCGGACGAGTCTCTCCAGAGGCCGGGCGAGTCTCTACAGAGGCCAGGTGAGTCTCCACAGAGCCCAGGCGAGTCTCTACAGGGGCCAGGAGAGTCTCTCCAGGGGCCGGGCGAGTTTCCACAGAGGCCGGGCGAGTCTCTACAGAGGCCGGGCGAGTCTCTACAGAGGCCGGGCGAGTCTCTAAAGGGGCCGGGCGAGTCGCTCCAGAGGCCGGGCGAGTCTCTACAGAGGCCGTGCGAGACTCTCCAGGGGCCGGGCTAGTCTCTACAGGGACCGGACGAGTCTCTATAGGGACCGGACGAGTCTCTACAGGGGCCGGGCGAGTCTCTACAGAGGCCAGGTGAGTCTCCACACAGGCCGGGAGAGTCTCTACAGATGCTGGGCGAGTCTCTACAGAGAAAGGGGGAGTCTCTACAGAGGCCGGGCGAGTCTCTACAGAGGCCGGGCGAGTCTCTAAAGGGGCCGGGCGAGTCGCTCCAGAGGCCGGGCGAGTCTCTACAGAGGCCGTGCGAGTCTCTCCAGGGGCCGGGGTAGTCTCTACAGGGACCGGACGAGTCTCTATAGGGACAGGACGAGTTTCTACAGGGGCCGGGCGAGTCTCTCCAGGGGCCGGGCGAGTCTCTACAGAGGCCAGGTGAGTCTCCACAGAGGCCAGGCGAGTCTCTACAGAGGCCGGGAGAGTCTCTACAGACGCTGGGTGAGTCTCTACAGAGAAAGGGGGAGTCTCTACAGAGGTCGGGCGAGTCTCTCCAGAGGTCGGGCGAGTCTCTACATGAGCCGGGCGAGTCCCTACAGAGACCGGGCGAGTCTCTTCAGGGGCCGGGTGAGTCTCTACAGAAGCTGGGCGAGTCTCTCCAGAGGCCGGGCGAGTCTCTACAGAGGCCAGGCGAGTCTCTACAGAGGCCGGCTGAGTCTCTACAGAGGCCGTGCGAGTCTCTCCAGGGGCCGGGCTAGTCTCTACAGGGACCGGACGAGTCTCTACATGGGCCGGGCGAGTCTCCACAGAGGCCCGGCTAGTCTCTACAGTGGCCGGGCGAGTCTCTCCAGGGGCCGGACGAGACTCTACAGGGGCCGGGCGAGTCTCCACAGGGGCCAGGCGAGTCTCTACAGGGGCCGGGAGATTCTCAACAGACGCTGGGTGAGTCTCTCCAGAGAAAGAGGGAGTCTCTACAGAGGCCGGGCGAGTCTCTCCAGAGGTCGGGCGAGTCTCTACATGAGGCGGGCGAGTCCCTACAGAGACCGGGCGGGTCTCTTCAGGGGCCGGGTGAGTCTCTACAGAGGCTGGGCGAGTTTCTACAGAGGCCGGGCGAGTCCCTCCAGAGGCCAGGCGAGTCTCTACAGAGGCCGGGCGAGTCTCTACAGAGGCCGGGCGAGTCTCTCCAGAGGCCGCGCGAGACTCTAGAGAGGCCGTGCGAGTCTCTCCTGGGGACGGGCGAGTCTCTACAGGGGCCGGGCGAGTCTCTACAGGGGCCGCGCGAGTCTCCACATGGGCCAGCCGAGTCTCTCCAGAGGCTGGGCGAGTCTCTCCAGAGGCCGGGCGAGTCTCTAGAGAGGCAAGGCGAGTTTTTACAGGGGCCAGGCGAGTCTCCACAGAGGCCGTGCGAGTCTCTCCAGGGGCCGGGCGAGTCTCTACATGGGCCGGACGAGTCTCTCCAGAGGCCGGGCGAGTCTCTACAGAGGCCAGGTGAGTCTCCACAGAGCCCAGGCGAGTCTCTACAGGGGCCAGGAGAGTCTCTCCAGGGGCCGGGCGAGTTTCCACAGAGGCCGGGCGAGTCTCTACAGAGGCCGGGCGAGTCTCTACAGAGGCCGGGCGAGTCTCTAAAGGGGCCGGGCGAGTCGCTCCAGAGGCCGGGCGAGTCTCTACAGAGGCCGTGCGAGACTCTCCAGGGGCCGGGCTAGTCTCTACAGGGACCGGACGAGTCTCTATAGGGACCGGACGAGTCTCTACAGGGGCCGGGCGAGTCTCTACAGAGGCCAGGTGAGTCTCCACACAGGCCGGGAGAGTCTCTACAGATGCTGGGCGAGTCTCTACAGAGAAAGGGGGAGTCTCTACAGAGGCCGGGCGAGTCTCTCCAGTGGCCGGGTGAGTCTCTACATGAGCCGGGCGAGTCCCTACAGAGACCGGGCCAGTCTCTTCAGGGGCCGGGTGAGTCTCTACAGAGGCTGGGCGAGTCTCTCCAGAGGCCGGGCGAGTCTCTCCAGAGGCCAGGCGAGTCTCTACAGAGGCCGGGCGAGTCTCTACAGAGGCCGGGCGAGTCTCTGCAGAGGCCAGGCGAGTCTCTTCAGAGGCCGGGCGAGTCTCTACAGAGGCCCAGCTAGTCTCTACAGGGGCCGGGCGAGTCTCTCCAGGGGCCGGGCGAGTCTCTACAGGGGCCGGGCGAGTCTCTACAGGGGCCGGGCGAGTCTCTACAGAGGCCGGGCGGGTCTTTACAGGGGCCAGGAGAGTCTCTACAGGGGCCAGGCGAGTCTCTACAGAGGCCGGGCGAGTTTCTGCAGAAGCCGGGCGAGTCTCTCCAAAGGCCGGGCGAGTCTCTACAGGGGCCAGGCGAGTCTCTACAGAGGCCGGGCGAGTCTCTACAGAGGCCGGGCGAGTCTCTCCAGAGGCCAGGCGAGTCTCTACAGAGGCCGGGCGAGTCTCTCAAGAGACCGGGCGAGTCTCTACAGAGGCCGCGCGAGTGTCTACAGAGGCCGGGCGAGTCTCTCCATAGGCCGCGCGAGACTCTACAGAGGCCGTGCGAGTCTCTCCTGGGGACGGGCGAGTCTCTACAGGGGCCGGGCTAGTCTCTACAGGGGCCGAGCGAGTCTCCACATGGGCCAGACGAGTCTCTCCAGAGGCTGGGCGAGTCTCTCCAGAGGCCGGGCGAGTCTCCAGAGAGGCAAGGCGAGTTTTTACAGGGGCCAGGCGAGTCTCCACAGAGGCCGTGCAAGACTCTCCAGGGGCCGGGCTAGTCTCTACAGGGACCGGACGAGTCTCTATAGGGACCGGACGAGTCTCTACAGGGGCCGGGCGAGTCTCTCCAGGGGCCGGGCGAGTCTCTACAGGGGCCGGGCGAGTCTCTCCAGAGGCCGGGCGAGTTTCTCCAGAGGTCGGGCGAGTCTCTAGAGAGGCCGGGCGGGTCTTTACAGGGGCCAGGAGAGTCTCTACAGGGGCCAGTCGAGTCTCTACAGAGGCCGGGCGAGTTTCTGCAGAGGCCGGGCGAGTCTCTCCAAAGGCCGGGCGAGTCTCTACAGAGGCCGGGCGAGTCTCTCAAGAGACCGGGCGAGTCTCTACAGAGGCCGCGCGAGTGTCTACAGAGGCCGGGCGAGTCTCTCCATAGGCCGTGCGAGACTCTACAGAGGCCGTGCGAGTCTCTCCTGGGGACGGGCGAGTCTCTACAGGGGCCGGGCTAGTCTCTACAGGGGCCGAGCGAGTCTGCACATGGGCCAGACGAGTCTCTCCAGAGGCTGGGCGAGTTTCTCCAGAGGCCGGGCGAGTCTCTAGAGAGGCAAGGCGAGTTTTTACAGGGGCCAGGCGAGTCTCCACAGAGGCCGTGCGAGTCTCTCCTGGGGCCGGGCGAGTCTCTATAGGGGCCGGGCGAGTCTCTCCAGAGGCCGGGCGAGTGTCTCCAGAGGCCGGGCGAGTCTCTAGAGAGGCCCGGCGAGTCTTTACAGGGGCCGGTTGAGTCTCTACAGAGGCCGTGCGAGTCTCTCCTGGGGCCGGGCGAGTCTCTACAGGGGCCGGGCGAGTCTCTCCAGAGGCCGGGCGAGTTTCTCCAGAGGCCGGGCGAGTCTCTAGAGAGGCCGGGCGGGTCTTTACAGGGGCCAGGAGAGTCTCTACAGGGGCCAAGTTAGTCTCTACAGAGGCCGGACGAGTCTCTGCAGAGGCCGGGCGTGTCTCTACAGAGGCCGAGCGAGTCTCTACAGGGGCCGGGCGAGTCTCTACAGGGGCCGGGAGAGTCTCTACAGGGGCCGGGTGAGTCTCTACCGAGGCCGGGCGAGTCTCTACAGGGGCCGCGCAAGACTCTAATGAGGCCGTGCGAGTCTCTCCTGGGGACGGGCGAGTCTGTACAGGGGCCGGGCGAGTCTCTACAGGGGCCAAGCGAATCTCCACATGGGCCAGGCGAGTCTCTCCAGAGGCTGGTCGAGTCTCTCCAGAGGCCGGGCGATTCTCTAGAGAGGAAAGGCGAGTTTTTACAGGGGCCAGGCGAGTCTCCACAGAGGCCGTGCGAGTCTTTCCTGGGGCCGGGCGAGTCTCTACAGGGGCCGAGCGAGTCTCTGCAGGGGCCGGGAGAGTCTCTTCAGCAGCCGGGTGAGTCTCTACCGAGGCCGGGTGATTCTCTACAGGGGCGGACGAGTCTGTCCAGAGGCCGGGCGAGTTTCTCCAGAGGCCGGGCGAGTCTCTAGGGAGGCCGGGGGAGTCTTTACAGGGGCCAGGCGAGTCTCTACAGGGGCCAGGCGAGTCTCTACAGAGGGCGGGCGAGTCTCTGTAGACGCCGGGCGAGTCTCTCCAGAGGCCGGGCGAGTCTCTACAGGGGCCAGGCGAGTCTCTACAGAGGCCGGGCGAGTCTCTACAGAGGCCGGGCGAGTCTCTCCAGAGGCCAGGCGAGTCTCTACAGAGGCCGGGCGAGTCTCTCAAGAGACCGGGCGAGTCTCTACAGAGGCCGCGCGAGTGTCTACAGAGGCCGGGCGAGTCTCTCCATAGGCCGCGCGAGACTCTACAGAGGCCGTGCGAGTCTCTCCTGGGGACGGGCGAGTCTCTACAGGGGCCGGGCTAGTCTCTACAGGGGCCGAGCGAGTCTCCACATGGGCCAGACGAGTCTCTCCAGAGGCTGGGCGAGTCTCTCCAGAGGCCGGGCGAGTCTCCAGAGAGGCAAGGCGAGTTTTTACAGGGGCCAGGCGAGTCTCCACAGAGGCCGTGCAAGACTCTCCAGGGGCCGGGCTAGTCTCTACAGGGACCGGACGAGTCTCTATAGGGACCGGACGAGTCTCTACAGGGGCCGGGCGAGTCTCTCCAGGGGCCGGGCGAGTCTCTACAGGGGCCGGGCGAGTCTCTCCAGAGGCCGGGCGAGTTTCTCCAGAGGTCGGGCGAGTCTCTAGAGAGGCCGGGCGGGTCTTTACAGGGGCCAGGAGAGTCTCTACAGGGGCCAGTCGAGTCTCTACAGAGGCCGGGCGAGTTTCTGCAGAGGCCGGGCGAGTCTCTCCAAAGGCCGGGCGAGTCTCTACAGAGGCCGGGCGAGTCTCTCAAGAGACCGGGCGAGTCTCTACAGAGGCCGCGCGAGTGTCTACAGAGGCCGGGCGAGTCTCTCCATAGGCCGTGCGAGACTCTACAGAGGCCGTGCGAGTCTCTCCTGGGGACGGGCGAGTCTCTACAGGGGCCGGGCTAGTCTCTACAGGGGCCGAGCGAGTCTGCACATGGGCCAGACGAGTCTCTCCAGAGGCTGGGCGAGTTTCTCCAGAGGCCGGGCGAGTCTCTAGAGAGGCAAGGCGAGTTTTTACAGGGGCCAGGCGAGTCTCCACAGAGGCCGTGCGAGTCTCTCCTGGGGCCGGGCGAGTCTCTATAGGGGCCGGGCGAGTCTCTCCAGAGGCCGGGCGAGTGTCTCCAGAGGCCGGGCGAGTCTCTAGAGAGGCCCGGCGAGTCTTTACAGGGGCCGGTTGAGTCTCTACAGAGGCCGTGCGAGTCTCTCCTGGGGCCGGGCGAGTCTCTACAGGGGCCGGGCGAGTCTCTCCAGAGGCCGGGCGAGTTTCTCCAGAGGCCGGGCGAGTCTCTAGAGAGGCCGGGCGGGTCTTTACAGGGGCCAGGAGAGTCTCTACAGGGGCCAAGTTAGTCTCTACAGAGGCCGGACGAGTCTCTGCAGAGGCCGGGCGTGTCTCTACAGAGGCCGAGCGAGTCTCTACAGGGGCCGGGCGAGTCTCTACAGGGGCCGGGAGAGTCTCTACAGGGGCCGGGTGAGTCTCTACCGAGGCCGGGCGAGTCTCTACAGGGGCCGCGCAAGACTCTAATGAGGCCGTGCGAGTCTCTCCTGGGGACGGGCGAGTCTGTACAGGGGCCGGGCGAGTCTCTACAGGGGCCAAGCGAATCTCCACATGGGCCAGGCGAGTCTCTCCAGAGGCTGGTCGAGTCTCTCCAGAGGCCGGGCGATTCTCTAGAGAGGAAAGGCGAGTTTTTACAGGGGCCAGGCGAGTCTCCACAGAGGCCGTGCGAGTCTTTCCTGGGGCCGGGCGAGTCTCTACAGGGGCCGAGCGAGTCTCTGCAGGGGCCGGGAGAGTCTCTTCAGCAGCCGGGTGAGTCTCTACCGAGGCCGGGTGATTCTCTACAGGGGCGGACGAGTCTGTCCAGAGGCCGGGCGAGTTTCTCCAGAGGCCGGGCGAGTCTCTAGGGAGGCCGGGGGAGTCTTTACAGGGGCCAGGCGAGTCTCTACAGGGGCCAGGCGAGTCTCTACAGAGGGCGGGCGAGTCTCTGTAGACGCCGGGCGAGTCTCTAAAGGAGCCGGGCGAGTCTCTCCAGAGGCCGGGCGAGTCTCTACAGAGGCCTTGCGAGTCTTTACAGGGGCCGGGCTAGTCTCTACAGGGAACGGACGATACTCTACAGGGGCCGGGCGAGTCTCTACAGGGGCCGAGCGAGTCTCTGCAGGGGCCGGGAGACTCTCTTCAGCAGCCGGGCGAGTCTCTACAGAGGCCGTGCGAGTCTTTACAGGGGCCGGGCTAGTCTCTACAGGGAACGGACGAGTCTCTACAGGGGCCGGGCGAGTCTCTACAGGGGCCGAGCGAGTCTCTGCAGGGGCCGGGCGAGTCTCTTCAGGGGCCGGGCGAGTCTCTACAGAGGCCAGGTGAGTCTCCACAGAGCCCAGGCGAGTCTCTACAGGGGCCAGGAGAGTCTCTCCAGGGGCCGGGCGAGTTTCCACAGAGGCCGGGCGAGTCTCTAAAGAGGCCGGGCGAGTCTCTAAAGGGGCCGGGCGAGTCGCTCCAGAGGCCGGGCGAGTCTCTACAGAGGCCGTGCGAGTCTCTCCAGGGGCCGGGCTAGTCTCTACAGGGACCGGACGGGTCTCTATAGGGACCGGACGAGTCTCTACAGGGGCCGGGCAAGTCTCTCCAAGGGCCGGGCGAGTCTCTACACAGGCCAGGTGAGTCTCCACAGAGGCCAGGCGAGTCTCTACAGAGGCCGGGATAGTCTCTACAGACGCTGGATGAGTCTCTACAGAGAAAGGGGGAGTCTCTACAGAGGCCGGGCGAGTCTCTCCAGAGGCCGCGCGAGTCTCTACAAGAGCCGGGCGAGTCTCTACAAGAGTCGGGCGAGTCCCTACAGAGACCGGGTGAGTCTCTCCAGAGGCCGGGCGAGTCTCTCCAGAGGCCAGGCGAGTCTCTCCAGAGGCCGGGCGAGTCTCTACAGAGGCCGGGCGAGTCTCTGCAGAGGCCAGGCGAGTCTCTTCAGAGGCCAGGCGAGTCTCTTCAGAGGCCAGGCGAGTCTCTACAGAGTCCGGGAGAGTCTCTCCAGGGGCCGGGCGAGTCTCTACAGAGGCCGGGCGAGTCTCCACAGAGGCCAGGCGAGTCTCTGCAGGGGCCGGGAGAGTCTCTACAGGGGCCGGACGAGTCTCTGCAGAAGCCGGGCGAGTTTCTACAGAGGCCTGGCGAGTCTCTAGGGGCCGGGCGAGTCTCTACAGAGGCCGGGCGATTCTCTACAGAGGCCGGGCGAGTCTCTCCTGGGGCCGGGCGAGTCTCTACAGGGGCCGGGCGAGTCTCTACAGGGTCGAGCGAGTCTCTACAGCGGCCAGGCGAGTTTCTACAGAGGTCGGGCGAGTCTCTACAGAGGACAGGCGAGTCTCTACAGAGGCCTGGCGAGTCTCTAAAGGGGCCAGGCGAGTCTCTCCAGAGGCCGGGCGAGCCTCTACAGAGGCCGGCTGAGTCTCTACAGAGGCCGTGCGAGTCTCTCCAGGGGCCGGCCTAGTCTCTACAGGGACCGGACGAGTCTCTACATGGGCCGGGCGAGTCTCCACAGAGGCCCGGCTAGTCTCTACAGTGGCCGGGCGAGTCTCTCCAGTGGCCGGACGAGTCTCTACAGGGGCCAGGCGAGTTTCTACAGGGGCCGGGAGAGTCTCTACAGACGCTGGGTGAGTCTCTCCAGAGAAAGAGGGAGTCTCTACAGAGGCCGGGCGAGTCTCTCCAGAGGCCGGGCGAGTCTCTACATGAGCCGGGCGAGTCCCTACAGAGACCGGGCGGGTCTCTTCAGGGGCCGGCTGAGTCTCTACAGAGGCTGGGCGAGTCTCTACAGAGGCCGGGCGAGTCTCTCCAGAGGCCAGGCGAGTCTCCACAGAGGCCGGGCGAGTCTCTCAAGAGACCGGGCGAGTCTCTACAGAGTCCGCTCGAGTGTCTACAGAGGCCGTGCGAGTCTCTCCAGAGGCCGCGCGAGACTCTACAGAGGCCGTGCGAGTTTCTCCTGGGGACGGGCGAGTCTCTACAGGGGCCGGGCGAGTCTCTACAGGGGCCGAGCGAGTCTCCACATGGGCCGGCGAGTCTCTCCAGAGGCTGGGCGAGTCTCTCCAGAGGCCGGGCGAGTCTCTAGAGAGGCAAGGCGAGTTTTTACAGGGGCCAGGCGAGTCTCCACAGAGGCCGTGCGAGTCTCTCCTGGGGCCGGGCGAGTCTCTACATGGGCCGGGCGAGTCTCTCCAGAGGCCGGGCGAGTCTCTAGAGAGGCCGGGCGGGTCTTTACAGGGGCCAGGAGAGTCTCTCCAGGGGCCGGGCGAGTTTCCACAGAGGCCGGGCGAGTCTCTAAAGAGGCCGGGCGAGTCTCTAAAGGGGCCGGGCGAGTCGCTCCAGAGGCCGGGCGAGTCTCTACAGAGGCCGTGCGAGTCTCTCCAGGGGCCGGGCTAGTCTCTACAGGGACCGGACGGGTCTCTATAGGGACCGGACGAGTCTCTACAGGGGCCGGGCAAGTCTCTCCAAGGGCCGGGCGAGTCTCTACACAGGCCAGGTGAGTCTCCACAGAGGCCAGGCGAGTCTCTACAGAGGCCGGGATAGTCTCTACAGACGCTGGGTGAGTCTCTACAGAGAAAGGGGGAGTCTCTACAGAGGCCGGGCGAGTCTCTCCAGAGGCCGCGCGAGTCTCTACAAGAGCCGGGCGAGTCCCTACAGAGACCGGGCGAGTCTCTCCAGAGGCCGGGTGAGTCTCTCCAGAGGCCAGGCGAGTCTCTACAGAGGCCGGGCGAGTCTCTACAGAGGCCGGGCGAGTCTCTGCAGAGGCCAGGCGAGTCTCTTCAGAGGCCAGGCGAGTCTCTTCAGAGGCCAGGCGAGTCTCTACAGAGTCCGGGAGAGTCTCTCCAGGGGCCGGGCGAGTCTCTACAGAGGCCGGGCGAGTCTCTACAGAGGCCAGGCGAGTCTCTGCAGGGGCCGGGAGAGTCTCTACAGGGGCCGGACGAGTCTCTGCAGAAGCCGGGCGAGTTTCTACAGAGGCCAGGCGAGTCTCTAGGGGCCGGGCGAGTCTCTACAGAGGCCGGGCGATTCTCTACAGAGGCCGGGCGAGTCTCTCCTGGGGCCGGGCGAGTCTCTACAGGGGCCGGGCGAGTCTCTACAGGGTCGAGCGAGTCTCTACAGCGGCCGGGCGAGTCTCTACAGAGGCCGGGCGAGTCTCTGCAGAGGCCA
Source organism: Eleutherodactylus coqui (assembly GCF_035609145.1). Classification (NCBI taxonomy): domain Eukaryota; kingdom Metazoa; phylum Chordata; class Amphibia; order Anura; family Eleutherodactylidae; genus Eleutherodactylus; species Eleutherodactylus coqui. The sequence goes on from NC_089849.1 coordinate 114,947,063, forward strand.
GGCGAGTCTCTTCAGAGGCCAGGCGAGTCTCTTCAGAGGCCAGGCGAGTCTCTACAGAGTCCGGGAGAGTCTCTCCAGGGGCCGGGCGAGTCTCTACAGAGGCCGGGCGAGTCTCTACAGAGGCCAGGCGAGTCTCTGCAGGGGCCGGGAGAGTCTCTACAGGGGCCGGACGAGTCTCTGCAGAAGCCGGGCGAGTTTCTACAGAGGCCAGGCGAGTCTCTAGGGGCCGGGCGAGTCTCTACAGAGGCCGGGCGATTCTCTACAGAGGCCGGGCGAGTCTCTCCTGGGGCCGGGCGAGTCTCTACAGGGGCCGGGCGAGTCTCTACAGGGTCGAGCGAGTCTCTACAGCGGCCAGGCGAGTTTCTACAGAGGTCGGGCGAGTCTCTGCAGAGGCCGGGCGAGTCTCTACACAGGACAGGCGAGTCTCTACAGAGGCCTGGCGAGTCTCTAAAGGGGCCAGGCGAGTCTCTCCAGAGGCCGGGCGAGTCTCTACAGAGGCCGGCTGAGTCTCTACAGAGGCCGTGCGAGTCTCTCCAGGGGCCGGCCTAGTCTCTACAGGGACCGGACGAGTCTCTACATGGGCCGGGCGAGTGTCCACAGAGGCCCGGCTAGTCTCTACAGTGGCCGGGCGAGTCTCTCCAGTGGCCGGACGAGTCTCTACAGGGGCCAGGCGAGTTTCTACAGGGGCCGGGAGAGTCTCTACAGACGCTGGGTGAGTCTCTCCAGAGAAAGAGGGAGTCTCTACAGAGGCCGGGCGAGTCTCTCCAGAGGCCGGGCGAGTCTCTACATGAGCCGGGCGAGTCCCTACAGAGACCGGGCGGGTCTCTCCAGGGGCCGGGCGAGTCTCTACAGAGGCCGGGCGAGTCTCTACAGAGGCCAGGCGAGTCTCTGCAGGGGCCGGGAGAGTCTCTACAGGGGCCGGACGAGTCTCTGCAGAAGCCGGGCGAGTTTCTACAGAGGCCAGGCGAGTCTCTAGGGGCCGGGCGAGTCTCTACAGAGGCCGGGCGAGTCTCTCCTGGGGCTGGGCGAGTCTCTACAGGGGCCGGGCGAGTCTCTACAGGGTCGAGCGAGTCTCTACAGCGGCCAGGCGAGTTTCTACAGAGGTCGGGCGAGTCTCTGCAGAGGCCGGGCGAGTCTCTACAGAGGACAGGCGAGTCTCTACAGAGGCCTGGCGAGTCTCTAAAGGGGCCAGGCGAGTCTCTCCAGAGGCCGGGCGAGTCTCTACAGAGGCCGGCTGAGTCTCTACAGAGGCCGTGCGAGTCTCTCCAGGGGCCGGCCTAGTCTCTACAGGGACCGGACGAGTCTCTACATGGGCCGGGCGAGTCTCCACAGAGGCCCGGCTAGTCTCTACAGTGGCCGGGCGAGTCTCTCCAGTGGCCGGACGAGTCTCTACAGGGGCCAGGCGAGTTTCTACAGGGGCCGGGAGAGTCTCTACAGACGCTGGGTGAGTCTCTCCAGAGAAAGAGGGAGTCTCTACAGAGGCCGGGCGAGTCTCTCCAGAGGCCGGGCGAGTCTCTACATGAGCCGGGCGAGTCCCTACAGAGACCGGGCGGGTCTCTTCAGGGGCCGGCTGAGTCTCTACAGAGGCTGGGCGAGTCTCTACAGAGGCCGGGCGAGTCTCTCCAGAGGCCAGGCGAGTCTCCACAGAGGCCGGGCGAGTCTCTCAAGAGACCGGGCGAGTCTCTACAGAGTCCGCTCGAGTGTCTACAGAGGCCGTGCGAGTCTCTCCAGAGGCCGCGCGAGACTCTACAGAGGCCGTGCGAGTTTCTCCTGGGGACGGGCGAGTCTCTACAGGGGCCGGGCGAGTCTCTACAGGGGCCGAGCGAGTCTCCACATGGGCAGGCGAGTCTCTCCAGAGGCTGGGCGAGTCTCTCCAGAGGCCGGGCGAGTCTCTAGAGAGGCAAGGCGAGTTTTTACAGGGGCCAGGCGAGTCTCCACAGAGGCCGTGCGAGTCTCTCCTGGGGCCGGGCGAGTCTCTACATGGGCCGGGCGAGTCTCTCCAGAGGCCGGGCGAGACTCTAGAGAGGCCGGGCGGGTCTTTACAGGGGCCAGGAGAGTCTCTCCAGGGGCCGGGCGAGTTTCCACAGAGGCCGGGCGAGTCTCTAAAGAGGCCGGGCGAGTCTCTAAAGGGGCCGGGCGAGTCGCTCCAGAGGCCGGGCGAGTCTCTACAGAGGCCGTGCGAGTCTCTCCAGGGGCCGGGCTAGTCTCTACAGGGACCGGACGGGTCTCTATAGGGACCGGACGAGTCTCTACAGGGGCCGGGCAAGTCTCTCCAAGGGCCGGGCGAGTCTCTACACAGGCCAGGTGAGTCTCCACAGAGGCCAGGCGAGTCTCTACAGAGGCCGGGATAGTCTCTACAGACGCTGGGTGAGTCTCTACAGAGAAAGGGGGAGTCTCTACAGAGGCCGGGCGAGTCTCTCCAGAGGCCGCGCGAGTCTCTACAAGAGCCGGGCGAGTCCCTACAGAGACCGGGCGAGTCTCTCCAGAGGCCGGGCGAGTCTCTCCAGAGGCCAGGCGAGTCTCTACAGAGGCCGGGCGAGTCTCTACAGAGGCCGGGCGAGTCTCTGCAGAGGCCAGGCGAGTCTCTTCAGAGGCCGGGCGAGTCTCTTCAGAGGCCAGGCGAGTCTCTACAGAGTCCGGGAGAGTCTCTCCAGGGGCCGGGCGAGTCTCTACAGAGGCCGGGCGAGTCTCCACAGAGGCCAGGCGAGTCTCTGCAGGGGTCGGGAGAGTCTCTACAGGGGCCGGACGAGTCTCTGCAGAAGCCGGGCGAGTTTCTACAGAGGCCTGGCGAGTCTCTAGGGGCCGGGCGAGTCTCTACAGAGGCCGGGCGATTCTCTACAGAGGCCGGGCGAGTCTCTCCTGGGGCCGGGCGAGTCTCTACAGGGGCCGGGCGAGTCTCTACAGGGTCGAGCGAGTCTCTACAGCGGCCAGGCGAGTTTCTACAGAGGTCGGGCGAGTCTCTGCAGAGGCCGGGCGAGTCTCTACAGAGGACAGGCGAGTCTCTACAGAGGCCTGGCGAGTCTCTAAAGGGGCCAGGCGAGTCTCTCCAGAGGCCGGGCGAGTCTCTACAGAGGCCGGCTGAGTCTCTACAGAGGCCGTGCGAGTCTCTCCAGGGGCCGGCCTAGTCTCTACAGGGACCGGACGAGTCTCTACATGGGCCGGGCGAGTCTCCACAGAGGCCCGGCTAGTCTCTACAGTGGCCGGGCGAGTCTCTCCAGTGGCCGGACGAGTCTCTACAGGGGCCAGGCGAGTTTCTACAGGGGCCGGGAGAGTCTCTACAGACGCTGGGTGAGTCTCTCCAGAGGCCGGGCGAGTCTCTACATGAGCCGGGCGAGTCTCTACAGGGGCCGAGGGAGTCTCCACATGGGCCAGGCGAGTCTCTCCAGAGGCTGGGCGAGTCTCTCCAGAGGCCGGGCGAGTCTCTAGAGAGGCAAGGCGAGTTTTTACAGGGGCCAGGCGAGTCTCCACAGAGGCCGTGCGAGTCTCTCCTGGGGCCGGGCGAGTCTCTACATGGGCCGGGCGAGTCTCTCCAGAGGCCGGGCGAGTCTCTAGAGAGGCCGGGCGGGTCTTTACAGGGGCCAGGAGAGTCTCTCCAGGGGCCGGGCGAGTTTCCACAGAGGCCGGGCGAGTCTCTAAAGAGGCCGGGCGAGTCTCTAAAGGGGCCGGGCGAGTCGCTCCAGAGGCCGGGCGAGTCTCTACAGAGGCCGTGCGAGTCTCTCCAGGGGCCGGGCTAGTCTCTACAGGGACCGGACGGGTCTCTATAGGGACCGGACGAGTCTCTACAGGGGCCGGGCAAGTCTCTCCAAGGGCCGGGCGAGTCTCTACACAGGCCAGGTGAGTCTCCACAGAGGCCAGGCGAGTCTCTACAGAGGCCGGGATAGTCTCTACAGACGCTGGGTGAGTCTCTACAGAGAAAGGGGGAGTCTCTACAGAGGCCGGGCGAGTCTCTCCAGAGGCCGCGCGAGTCTCTACAAGAGCCGGGCGAGTCCCTACAGAGACCGGGCGAGTCTCTCCAGAGGCCGGGCGAGTCTCTCCAGAGGCCAGGCGAGTCTCTACAGAGGCCGGGCGAGTCTCTACAGAGGCCGGGCGAGTCTCTGCAGAGGCCAGGCGAGTCTCTTCAGAGGCCAGGTGAGTCTCTTCAGAGGCCAGGCGAGTCTCTACAGAGTCTGGGAGAGTCTCTCCAGGGGCCGGGCGAGTCTCTACAGAGGCCGGGCGAGTTTCCACAGAGGCCAGGCGAGTCTCTGCAGGGGCCGGGAGAGTCTCTACAGGGGCCGGACGAGTCTCTGCAGAAGCCGGGCGAGTTTCTACAGAGGCCTGGCGAGTCTCTAGGGGCCGGGCGAGTCTCTACAGAGGCCGGGCGATTCTCTACAGAGGCCGGGCGAGTCTCTCCTGGGGCCGGGCGAGTCTCTACAGGGGCCGGGCGAGTCTCTACAGGGTCGAGCGAGTCTCTACAGCGGCCAGGCGAGTTTCTACAGAGGTCGGGCGAGTCTCTGCAGAGGCCGGGCGAGTCTCTACAGAGGACAGGCGAGTCTCTACAGAGGCCTGGCGAGTCTCTAAAGGGGCCAGGCGAGTCTCTCCAGAGGCCGGGCGAGTCTCTACAGAGGCCGGCTGAGTCTCTACAGAGGCCGTGCGAGTCTCTCCAGGGGCCGGCCTAGTCTCTACAGGGACCGGACGAGTCTCTACATGGGCCGGGCGAGTCTCCACAGAGGCCCGGCTAGTCTCTACAGTGGCCGGGCGAGTCTCTCCAGTGGCCGGACGAGTCTCTACAGGGGCCAGGCGAGTTTCTACAGGGGCCGGGAGAGTCTCTACAGACGCTGGGTGAGTCTCTCCAGAGAAAGAGGGAGTCTCTACAGAGGCCGGGCGAGTCTCTCCAGAGGCCGGGCGAGTCTCTACATGAGCCGGGCGAGTCCCTACAGAGACCGGGCGGGTCTCTTCAGGGGCCGGCTGAGTCTCTACAGAGGCTGGGCGAGTCTCTACAGAGGCCGGGCGAGTCTCTCCAGAGGCCAGGCGAGTCTCCACAGAGGCAGGGCGAGTCTCTCAAGAGACCGGGCGAGTCTCTACAGAGTCCGCTCGAGTGTCTACAGAGGCCGTGCGAGTCTCTCCAGAGGCCGCGCGAGACTCTACAGAGGCCGTGCGAGTTTCTCCTGGGGACGGGCGAGTCTCTACAGGGGCCGGGCGAGTCTCTACAGGGGCCGAGCGAGTCTCCACATGGGCCAGGCGAGTCTCTCCAGAGGCTGGGCGAGTCTCTCCAGAGGCCGGGCGAGTCTCTAGAGAGGCAAGGCGAGTTTTTACAGGGGCCAGGCGAGTCTCCACAGAGGCCGTGCGAGTCTCTCCTGGGGCCGGGCGAGTCTCTACATGGGCCGGGCGAGTCTCTCCAGAGGCCGGGCGAGTCTCTAGAGAGGCCGGGCGGGTCTTTACAGGGGCCAGGAGAGTCTGTACAGGGGCCAGGCGAGTCTCTACATGGGCCGGGCGAGTCTCTCTAGAGGCCGGGCGAGTCTCTAGAGAGGCCGGTCGGGTCTTTACAGGGCCCGGGCGAGTCTCTACAGAGGCCGGGCGAGTCTCTACAGGGGCCGGGCGAGTCTCTGCAGGGGCCGGGAGAGTCTCTACAGGGGCCGGGTGAGTCTCTACCGAGGCCGGGCGAGTCTCTACAGGGGCCGCGCGAGTCTCTACAGAGTACGGGCGAGTCTCTCCAAAGGCCGGGTGAGTCTCTACAGGGGCCAGGCGAGTCTCTACAGAGGCCGTGCGAGTCTCTAGAGAGTACGGGCGAGTCTCTACAGAGGCCGCGCGAGTCTCTACAGAGTACGGGCGAGTCTCTCCAAATGCCGGGCGAGTCTCCACAGGGGCCGGGCGAGTCTCTACAGAGGCCGGGCGAGTCTCTTCAGGTGTCGGGTGAGTCTCTACAGAGGCCGGGCGAGTCTCTTCAGGGGCCGGGTGAGTCTCTACAGAGGCCAGGCGAGTCTCTACAGAGGCCGGGAGAGTCTCTACAGAGGCCGCGCGAGTGTCTACAGAGGCCGGGCGAGTCTCTCCAGAGGCCGCGCGAGACTCAACAGAGGCCGCGCGAGTCTCCCCAGAGACGGGGCGAGTCTCCACAGAGGCCGCGCGAGTCTCTACAGAGTACGGGCAAGTCTCTCCAAAGGCCGGGCGAGTCTCTACAGGGGCCGGGCGAGTCTCCACAGAGGCCGGGCGAGTCTCTTCAGGGGCCGGGTGAGTCTCTAGAGAGGCCGGGCGAGTCTCTTCAGGGGCCGGGTGAGTCTCTACAGAGGCTGGGCGAGTCTCTCCAGAGGCCAGGCGAGTCTCTACAGAGGCCGGGCGAGTCATTCAAGAGACCGGGCGAGTCTCTACAGAGGCCGCGCGAGTGCCTACAGAGGCCGGGCGAATCTCTCCAGAGGCCGCGCGAGACTCTACAGAGGCCGTGCGAGTCTCTCCTGGGGACGGACGAGTCTCTACAGGGGCCGGGCGAGTCTCTACAGGGGCCGAGCGAATCTCCACATGGGCCAGGCGAGTCTCTCCAGAGGCTGGGCGAGTCTCTCCGGAGGCTGGGCGAGTCTCTAGAGAAGCAAGGCGAGTTTTTACAGGGGCCAGGCGAGTCTCCACAGAGGCCGTGCGAGTCTCTCCTGGGGCCGGGCGAGTCTCTACAGGGGCCGGGCGAGTCTCTCCAGAGGCCGGGCGAGTCTCTCCAGAGGCCGGGCGAGTCTCTAGAGAGGCCAGGCGAGACTTTACAGGGGCCGGTTGAGTCTCTACAGAGGCCGTTCGAGTCTCTCCTGGGGCCGGGCGAGTCTCTACAGGGGCCGGGCGAGTCTCCACAGGGGCCAGGCGAGTCTCTACAGGGGCCGGGAGAGTCTCTACAGACGCTGGGTGAGTCTCTCCAGAGAAAGGGGGAGTCTCTACAGAGGCTGGGCGAGTCTCTCCAGAGGCCGGGCGAGTCTCTACATGAGCCGGGCGAGTCCCTACAGAGACCGGGCAAGTCTCTTCAGGGGCCTGGTGAGTCTCTACAGAGGCTGGGCGAGTCTCTACAGAGGCCGGGCGAGTCTCTCCAGAGGCCAGGCGAGTCTCTACAGAGGCCGGGCGAGTCTCTCAAGAGACCGGGCGAGTCTCTACAGAGGCCGCGTGAGTGCCTACAGAGGCCGTGCGAGTCTCTACAGGGGCCGGGCGAGTCTCTCCAGAGGCCAGGCGAGTCTTTACAGGGGCCGGTTGAGTCTCTACAGAGGCCGTGCGAGTCTCTCCTGGGGCCGGGCGAGTCTCTACAGGGGCCGGGCGAGTTTCTCCAGAGGCCGGGCGATTTTCTCCAGAGGCCGGGCGAGTCTCTAGAGAGGCCGGGCGGGTCTTTACAGGGGCCAGGAGAGTCTCTACAGGGGCCAGGCGAGTCTCTACAGAGGCTGGGCGAGTCTCTGCAGAGGCCGGGCGAGTCTCTACAGAGGCCGGGCGAGTCTCTACAGGGGCCGGGCGAGTCTCTGCAGGGGCCGGGAGAGTCTCTACAGGGGCCGGGTGAGTCTCTACCGAGGCTGGGCGAGTCTCTACAGGGGCCGCGCGAGTCTCTACAGAGTACGGGCGAGTCTCTCCAAAGGCCGGGCGAGTCTCTACAGGGGCCGGGCGAGTCTCTACAGAGGCCGCGCTAGTCTCTTCAGAGTACGGGCGAGTCTCCACAGAGGCCGCGCGAGTCTCTACAGAGTACGGGCGAGTCTCTCTAAAGGCCGGGGAGTCTCTACAGGGGCCGGGCGAGTCTCTACAGAGGCCGGGAGAGTCTCTACAGAGGCCGGGCGAGTCTCTCCAGAGGCCAGGCGATTCTCTTCACAGGCCTGGCGAGTCTCTCAAGAGACCGGGCGAGTGTCTACAGAGGCCGCGCGAGTGTCTACAGAGGCCGGGCGAGTCTCTCCAGAGGCCGCGCGAGACTCTAAAGAGGCCGTGCGAGTCTCTCCTGGGGACGGGTGAGTCTCTACAGGGGCCGGGCTAGTCTCTACAGGGGCCGAGCGAGGTCCACTTGGGCCAGGCGAGTCTCTCCAGAGGCTGGGCGAGTCTCTCCAGAGGCCGGGCGAGTCTCTAGAGAGGCAAGGCGAGTTTTTACAGGGGCCAGGCGAGTCTCCACAGAGGCTGTGCGAGTCTCTCCTGGGGCCGGGCAAGTCTCTACAGCGGCCGGGCGAGTCTCTCAAGAGTCCGGGCGAGTCTCTACAGAGGCCGCGCGAGTGCCTACAGAGGCCGGGCAAGTCTCTCCAGTGGCCGCGTGAGACTCTACAGAGGCCGTGCGAGTCTCTCCTGGGGACGGGCGAGTCTCTACAGGGGCCGGGCGAGTCTCTACAGGGGCCGAGCGAATGTCCACATGGGCCAGGCGAGTCTCTCCAGAGGCTGGGTGAGTCTCTCCAGAGGCCGGGCGAGTCTCTAGAGAGGCAAGGCGAGTTTTTACAGGGGCCAGGCGAGTCTCCACAGAGGCCGTGCGAGTCTCTCCTGGGGCCGGGCAAGTCTCTACAGGGGCCGGGCGAGTCTCTCTAGAGGTCGGGCGAGTCTCTCCAGAGGCCGGGCGAGTCTCTAGAGAGGCCAGGCGAGTCTTTACAGGGGCCGGTTGAGTCTCTACAGAGGCCATGCGAGTCTCTCCTGGGGCCGGGCGAGTCTCTACAGGGGCCGGGCGAGTGTCTACAGAGGCCGGGCGAGTCCCTCCAGAGGCCGCACGAGACTCTAAAGAGGCCGTGCGAGTCTCTCCTGGGGACGGGTGAGTCTCTACAGGGGCCGGGCTAGTCTCTACAGGGGCCGAGCGAGGTCCACATGGGCCAGGCGAGTCTCTCCAGAGGCTGGGCGAGTCTCTCCAGAGGCCGGGCGAGTCTCTAGAGAGGCAAGGCGAGTTTTTACAGGGGCCAGGCGAGTCTCCACAGAGGCCGTGCGAGTCTCTCCTGGGGCCGGGCGAGTCTCTACAGCGGCCGGGCGAGTCTCTCAAGAGTCCGGGCGAGTCTCTACAGAGGCCGCGCGAGTGCCTACAGAGGCCGGGCAAGTCTCTCCAGAGGCCGCGTGAGACTCTACAGAGGACGTGCGAGTCTCTCCTGGGGACGGGCGAGTCTCTACAGGGGCCGGGCGAGTCTCTCTAGAGGCCGGGCGAGTCTCTAGAGAGGCCGGTCGGGTCTTTACAGGGGCCGGGCGAGTCTCTACAGAGGCCGGGCGAGTCTCTACAGGGGCCGGGCGAGTCTCTACAGGGGCCAGGCGAGTCTCTACAGAGGCCGTGCGAGTCTCTAGAGAGTACGGGCGAGTCTCTACAGAGGCCGCGCGAGTCTCTACAGAGTACGGGCGAGTCTCTCCAAATGCCGGGCGAGTCTCCACAGGGGCCGGGCGAGTCTCTACAGAGGCCGGGCGAGTCTCTTCAGGGGTCGGGTGAGTCTCTACAGAGGCCGGGCGAGTCTCTTCAGGGGCCGGGTGAGTCTCTACAGAGGCCAGGCGAGTCTCTACAGAGGCCGGGAGAGTCTCTACAGAGGCCGCGCGAGTGTCTACAGAGGCCGGGCGAGTCTCTCCAGAGGCCGCGCGAGACTCAACAGAGGCCGCGCGAGTCTCCCCAGACACCGGGCGAGTCTCCACAGAGGCCGCGCGAGTCTCTACAGAGTACGGGCAAGTCTCTCCAAAGGCCGGGCGAGTCTCTACAGGGGCCGGGCGAGTCTTCACAGAGGCCGGGCGAGTCTCTTCAGGGGCCGGGTGAGTCTCTAGAGAGGCCGGGCGAGTCTCTTCAGGGGCCGGGTGAGTCTCTACAGAGGCTGGGCGAGTCTCTACAGAGGCCGGGCGAGTCTCTCCAGAGGCCAGGCGAGTCTCTACAGAGGCCGGGCGAGTCATTCAAGAGACCGGGCGAGTCTCTACAGAGGCCGCGCGAGTGCCTACAGAGGCCGGGCGAATCTCTCCAGAGGCCGCGCGAGACTCTACAGAGGCCGTGCGAGTCTCTCCTGGGGACGGACGAGTCTCTACAGGGGCCGGGCGAGTCTCTACAGGGGCCGAGCGAATCTCCACATGGGCCAGGCGAGTCTCTCCAGAGGCTGGGCGAGTCTCTCCGGAGGCTGGGCGAGTCTCTAGAGAAGCAAGGCGAGTTTTTACAGGGGCCAGGCGAGTCTCCACAGAGGCCGTGCGAGTCTCTCCTGGGGCCGGGCGAGTCTCTACAGGGGCCGGGCGAGTCTCTCCAGAGGCCGGGCGAGTCTCTCCAGAGGCCGGGCGAGTCTCTAGAGAGGCCAGGCGAGACTTTACAGGGGCCGGTTGAGTCTCTACAGAGGCCGTGCGAGTCTCTCCTGGGGCCGGGCGAGTCTCTACAGGGGCCGGGCGAGTCTCCACAGGGGCCAGGCGAGTCTTTACAGGGGCCGGGAGAGTCTCTACAGACGCTGGGTGAGTCTCTCCAGAGAAAGGGGGAGTCTCTACAGAGGCTGGGCGAGTCTCTCCAGAGGCCGGGCGAGTCTCTACATGAGCCGGGCGAGTCCCTACAGAGACCGGGCAAGTCTCTTCAGGGGCCTGGTGAGTCTCTACAGAGGCTGGGCGAGTCTCTACAGAGGCCGGGCGAGTCTCTCCAGAGGCCAGGCGAGTCTCTACAGAGGCCGGGCGAGTCTCTCAAGAGACCGGGCGAGTCTCTACAGAGGCCGCGTGAGTGCCTACAGAGGCCGTGCGAGTCTCTACAGGGGCCGGGCGAGTCTCTCCAGAGGCCGAGCGAGTCTTTACAGGGGCCGGTTGAGTCTCTACAGAGGCCGTGCGAGTCTCTCCTGGGGCCGGGCGAGTCTCTACAGGGGCCGGGCGAGTTTCTCCAGAGGCCGGGCGATTTTCTCCAGAGGCCGGGCGAGTCTCTAGAGAGGCCGGGCGGGTCTTTACAGGGGCCAGGAGAGTCTCTACAGGGGCCAGGCGAGTCTCTACAGAGGCTGGGCGAGTCTCCACTGGGGCCAGGCGAGTCTCTACAGGGGCCGGGAGAGTCTCTACCGAGGCTGGGCGAGTCTCTACAGGGGCCGCGCGAGTCTCTACAGAGTACGGGCGAGTCTCTCCAAAGGCCGGGCGAGTCTCTACAGGGGCCGGGCGAGTCTCTACAGAGGCCGCGCTAGTCTCTTCAGAGTACGGGCGAGTCTCCACAGAGGCCGCGCGAGTCTCTACAGAGTACGGGCGAGTCTCTCCAAAGGCCGGGGAGTCTCTACAGGGGCCGGGCGAGTCTCTACAGAGGCCGGGCGAGTCTCTACAGAGGCCGGGCGAGTCTCTCCAGAGGCCAGGCGATTCTCTTCACAGGCCTGGCGAGTCTCTCAAGAGACCGGGCGAGTCTCTAGAGAGGCCGGTCGGGTCTTTACAGGGGCCGGGCGAGTCTCTCTAGAGGCCGGGCGAGTCTCTAGAGAGGCCGGTCGGGTCTTTACAGGGGCCGGGCGAGTCTCTACAGAGGCCGGGCGAGTCTCTACAGGGGCCGGGCGAGTCTCTACAGGGGCCAGGCGAGTCTCTACAGAGGCCGTGCGAGTCTCTAGAGAGTACGGGCGAGTCTCTACAGAGGCCGCGCGAGTCTCTACAGAGTACGGGCGAGTCTCTCCAAATGCCGGGCGAGTCTCCACAGGGGCCGGGCGAGTCTCTACAGAGGCCGGGCGAGTCTCTTCAGGGGTCGGGTGAGTCTCTACAGAGGCCGGGCGAGTCTCTTCAGGGGCCGGGTGAGTCTCTACAGAGGCCAGGCGAGTCTCTACAGAGGCCGGGAGAGTCTCTACAGAGGCCGCGCGAGTGTCTACAGAGGCCGGGCGAGTCTCTCCAGAGGCCGCGCGAGACTCAACAGAGGCCGCGCGAGTCTCCCCAGACACCGGGCGAGTCTCCACAGAGGCCGCGCGAGTCTCTACAGAGTACGGGCAAGTCTCTCCAAAGGCCGGGCGAGTCTCTACAGGGGCCGGGCGAGTCTTCACAGAGGCCGGGCGAGTCTCTTCAGGGGCCGGGTGAGTCTCTAGAGAGGCCGGGCGAGTCTCTTCAGGGGCCGGGTGAGTCTCTACAGAGGCTGGGCGAGTCTCTACAGAGGCCGGGCGAGTCTCTCCAGAGGCCAGGCGAGTCTCTACAGAGGCCGGGCGAGTCATTCAAGAGACCGGGCGAGTCTCTACAGAGGCCGCGCGAGTGCCTACAGAGGCCGGGCGAATCTCTCCAGAGGCCGCGCGAGACTCTACAGAGGCCGTGCGAGTCTCTCCTGGGGACGGACGAGTCTCTACAGGGGCCGGGCGAGTCTCTACAGGGGCCGAGCGAATCTCCACATGGGCCAGGCGAGTCTCTCCAGAGGCTGGGCGAGTCTCTCCGGAGGCTGGGCGAGTCTCTAGAGAAGCAAGGCGAGTTTTTACAGGGGCCAGGCGAGTCTCCACAGAGGCCGTGCGAGTCTCTCCTGGGGCCGGGCGAGTCTCTACAGGGGCCGGGCGAGTCTCTCCAGAGGCCGGGCGAGTCTCTCCAGAGGCCGGGCGAGTCTCTAGAGAGGCCAGGCGAGACTTTACAGGGGCCGGTTGAGTCTCTACAGAGGCCGTGCGAGTCTCTCCTGGGGCCGGGCGAGTCTCTACAGGGGCCGGGCGAGTCTCCACAGGGGCCAGGCGAGTCTTTACAGGGGCCGGGAGAGTCTCTACAGACGCTGGGTGAGTCTCTCCAGAGAAAGGGGGAGTCTCTACAGAGGCTGGGCGAGTCTCTCCAGAGGCCGGGCGAGTCTCTACATGAGCCGGGCGAGTCCCTACAGAGACCGGGCAAGTCTCTTCAGGGGCCTGGTGAGTCTCTACAGAGGCTGGGCGAGTCTCTACAGAGGCCGGGCGAGTCTCTCCAGAGGCCAGGCGAGTCTCTACAGAGGCCGGGCGAGTCTCTCAAGAGACCGGGCGAGTCTCTACAGAGGCCGCGTGAGTGCCTACAGAGGCCGTGCGAGTCTCTACAGGGGCCGGGCGAGTCTCTCCAGAGGCCGAGCGAGTCTTTACAGGGGCCGGTTGAGTCTCTACAGAGGCCGTGCGAGTCTCTCCTGGGGCCGGGCGAGTCTCTACAGGGGCCGGGCGAGTTTCTCCAGAGGCCGGGCGATTTTCTCCAGAGGCCGGGCGAGTCTCTAGAGAGGCCGGGCGGGTCTTTACAGGGGCCAGGAGAGTCTCTACAGGGGCCAGGCGAGTCTCTACAGAGGCTGGGCGAGTCTCCACTGGGGCCAGGCGAGTCTCTACAGGGGCCGGGAGAGTCTCTACCGAGGCTGGGCGAGTCTCTACAGGGGCCGCGCGAGTCTCTACAGAGTACGGGCGAGTCTCTCCAAAGGCCGGGCGAGTCTCTACAGGGGCCGGGCGAGTCTCTACAGAGGCCGCGCTAGTCTCTTCAGAGTACGGGCGAGTCTCCACAGAGGCCGCGCGAGTCTCTACAGAGTACGGGCGAGTCTCTCCAAAGGCCGGGGAGTCTCTACAGGGGCCGGGCGAGTCTCTACAGAGGCCGGGCGAGTCTCTACAGAGGCCGGGCGAGTCTCTCCAGAGGCCAGGCGATTCTCTTCACAGGCCTGGCGAGTCTCTCAAGAGACCGGGCGAGTGTCTACAGAGGCCGCGCGAGTGTCTACAGAGGCCGGGCGAGTCTCTCCAGAGGCCGCGCGAGACTCTAAAGAGGCCGTGCGAGTCTCTCCTGGGGACGGGTGAGTCTCTACAGGGGCCGGGCTAGTCTCTACAGGGGCCGAGCGAGGTCCACATGGGCCAGGCGAGTCTCTCCAGAGGCTGGGCGAGTCTCTCCAGAGGCCGGGCGAGTCTCTAGAGAGGCAAGGCGAGTTTTTACAGGGGCCAGGCGAGTCTCCACAGAGGCCGTGCGAGTCTCTCCTGGGGCCGGGCGAGTCTCTACAGCGGCCGGGCGAGTCTCTCAAGAGTCCGGGCGAGTCTCTACAGAGGCCGCGCGAGTGCCTACAGAGGCCGGGCAAGTCTCTCCAGAGGCCGCGTGAGACTCTACAGAGGCCGTGCGAGTCTCTCCTGGGGACGGGCGAGTCTCTACAGGGGCCGGGCGAGTCTCTACAGGGGCCGAGCGAATGTCCACATGGGCCAGGCGAGTCTCTCCAGAGGCTGGGTGAGTCTCTCCAGAGGCCGGGCGAGTCTCTAGAGAGGCAAGGCGAGTTTTTACAGGGGCCAGGCGAGTCTCCACAGAGGCCGTGCGAGTCTCTCCTGGGGCCGGGCAAGTCTCTACAGGGGCCGGGCGAGTCTCTCTAGAGGTCGGGCGAGTCTCTCCAGAGGCCGGGCGAGTCTCTAGAGAGGCCAGGCGAGTCTTTACAGAGGCCGGTTGAGTCTCTACAGAGGCCCTGCGAGTCTCTCCTGGGGCCGGGCGAGTCTCTACAGGGGCCGGGCGAGTGTCTACAGAGGCCGGGCGAGTCGCTCCAGAGGCCGCACGAGACTCTAAAGAGGCCGTGCGAGTCTCTCCTGGGGACGGGTGAGTCTCTACAGGGGCCGGGCTAGTCTCTACAGGGGCCGAGCGAGGTCCACATGGGCCAGGCGAGTCTCTCCAGAGGCTGGGCGAGTCTCTCCAGAGGCCGGGCGAGTCTCTAGAGAGGCAAGGCGAGTTTTTACAGGGGCCAGGCGAGTCTCCACAGAGGCCGTGCGAGTCTCTCCTGGGGCCAGGCGAGTCTCTACAGCGGCCGGGCGAGTCTCTCAAGAGTCCGGGCGAGTCTCTACAGAGGCCGCGCGAGTGCCTACAGAGGCCGGGCAAGTCTCTCCAGAGGCCGCGTGAGACTCTACAGAGGACGTGCGAGTCTCTCCTGGGGACGGGCGAGTCTCTACAGGGGCCGGGCGAGTCTCTACAGGGGCCGAGCGAATGTCCACATGGGCCAGGCGAGTCTCTCCAGAGGCTGGGTGAGTCTCTCCAGAGGCCGGGCGAGTCTCTAGAGAGGCAAGGCAAGTTTTTACAGGGGCCAGGCGAGTCTCCACAGAGGCCGTGCGAGTCTCTCCTGGGGCCGGGCGAGTCTCTACAGGGGCCGGGCGAGTCTCTCTAGAGGTCGGGCGAGTCTCTCCAGAGGCCGGGCGAGTCTCTAGAGAGGCCAGGCGAGTCTTTACAGGGGCCGGTTGAGTCTCTACAGAGGCCATGCGAGTCTCTCCTGGGGCCGGGCGAGTCTCTACAGGGGCCGGGCGAGTCTCCACTGGGGCCAGGCGAGTCTCTACAGGGGCCGGGAGAGTCTCTACAGACGCTGGGTGAGTCTCTCCAGAGAAAGGGGGAGTCTCTACAGACGCTGGGCGAGTCTCTCCAGAGGCCGGGCGAGTCTCTACATGAGCCGGGCGAGTCCCTACAGAGACCGGGCGAGTCTCTTCAGGGGCCAGGTGAGTCTCTACAGAGGCTGGGCGAGTCTCTACAGAGGCCGGGCGAGTCTCTCCAGAGGCCAGGCGAGTCTCTACAGAGGCCGGGCGAGTCTCTCAAGAGACCGGGCGAGTCTCTACAGAGGCCGCGCGAGTGCCTACAGCGGCGGTGCGAGTTTCTCCTGGGGCCGGGGGAGTCTCTACAGGGGCCGGGCGAGTCTCTCCAGAGGCCGGGCGAGTCTCTAGAGAGGCCAGGCGAGTCTTTACAGGGGACGGTTGAGTCTCTACAGAGGCCGTGTGAGTCTCTCCTGGGGCCGGGCGAGTCTCTACAGGGGCCGGGCAAGTCTCTCCAGAGGCCGGGCGAGTTTCTCCAGAGGCCGGGTGAGTCTCTAGAGAGGCCGGGCGGGTCTTTACAGGGGCCAGGAGAGTCTCTACAGGGGCCAGGCGAGTCTCTACAGAGGCCGGGCGAGTCTCTGCAGAGGCCGGGCGAGTCTCTACAGGGGCCGGGCGAGTCTCTGCAGGGGCCGGGAGAGTCTCTACAGGGGCCGGGTGACTCTCTACCGAGGCTGGGCGAGTCTCTACAGGGGCCGGGCGAGTCTCTACAGAGTACGGGCGAGTCTCTCCAAAGGCCGGGCGAGTCTCTACAGGGGCCGGGCGAGTCTCTACAGAGGCCGGGCGAATCTCTACAGAGGCTGGGCGAGTCTCTCCAGAGGCCAGGCGAGTCTCTACAGAGGCCGGGTGAGTCTCTCAAGAGACCGGGCGAGTCTCTACAGAGGCCGCGCGAGTGTCTACAGAGGCCAGGCGAGTCTCTCCAGAGGCCGCGCGAGACTCTACAGATGCCGTGCGAGTCTCTCCTGGGGACGGGCGAGTCTCTACAGGGGCCGGGCTAGTCTCTTCAGGGGCCGAGCGAATCTCCACATGGGCCAGGCGAGTCTTTCCAGAGGCTGGGCGAGTCTCTCCAGAGCCCGGGCGAGTCTCTAGAGAGGCAAGGCGAGTTTTTACAGGGACCAGGCGAGTCTCCACAGAGGCCGTGCGAGTCTCTCCTGGGGCCGGGCGAGTCTCTACAGGGGCCGGGCGAGTCTCTCCAGAGGCCGGGCGAGTCTCTCCAGAGGACGGGCGAGTCTCTAGAGAGGCCAGGCGAGTCTTTACAGGGGCCGCTTGAGCCTCTACAGAGGCCGCGCGAGTTTCTCCAGAGGCCGGGCGAGTCTCTAGAGAGGCCGGGCGGGTCTTTACAGGGGCCAGGAGAGTCTCTACAGGGGCCAGGTGAGTCTCTACAGAGGCCGGGCGAGTCTCTGCAGAGGCCGGGCGAGTCTCTACAGGGGCCGGGCGAGTCTCTACAGGGGCCGGGAGAGTCTCTACAGGGGCCGGGTGAGTCTCTACCGAGGCCGGGCGAGTCTCTACAGGGGCCGCGCGAGTCTCTTCAGGGGCCGGGTGAGTCTCTACAGAGGCCAGGCGAGTCTATACAGGGGCCGGGCGAGTCTCTACAGAGGCCGCGCGAGTCTCTACAGAGTACAGGCGAGTCTCCACAGAGGCCGCGCGAGTCTCTACAGAGTACGGGCGAGTCTCTCCAAAGGCGGGCGAGTCTCTACAGGGGCCGGGCGAGTCTCTACAGAGGCCGGGCGAGTCTCTTCAGGGGCCGGGTGAGTCTCTACAGAGGCCAGGCGAGTCTCTTCAGGGGCCGGGTGAGTCTCTACAGAGGCTGGGCGAGTCTCTACAGAGGCCGGGCGAGTTTCTCCATAGGCCAGGCGAGTCTCTACAGAGGCCGGGCGAGTCTCTCCAGAGGCCAGGCGAGTCTCTACAGAGGCCGGGCGAGTCTCTCAAGAGAGCGGGCGAGTCTCTACAGAGGCCGCGCGAGTGTCTACAGAGGCCGGGCGAGTCTCTCCAGAGGCCGCGCGAGACTCTACAGATGCCGTGCGAGTCTCTCCTGGGGACGGGCGAGTCTCTACAGGGGCCGGGCTAGTCTCTTCAGGGGCCGAGCGAGTCTCCACATGGGCCAGGCGAGTCTCTCCAGAGGCTGGGCGAGTCTCTCCAGAGGCCGGGCGAGTCTCTAGAGAGGCAAGGCGAGTTTTTACAGGGGCCAAGCGAGTCTCCACAGAGGCCGTGCGAGTCTCTCCTGGGGCCGGGCGAGTCTCTACAGGGGCCGGGGAGTCTCTCCAGAGGCCGGGCGAGTCTCTAGAGTGGCCCGGCGAGTCTTTACAGGGGCCGGTTGAGTCTCTACAGAGGCCGTGCGAGTCTCTCCTGGGGCCGGGCTAGTCTCTACAGGGGCCGGGCGAGTCTCCACAGAGGCCCGGCTAGTCTCTACAGGGGCGGGCGAGTCTCTCCAGGGGCCGGACGAGTCTATACAGGGGCCGGGCGAGTCTCCACAGAGGCCAGGCGAGTCTCTACAGGGACCGGGCGAGTCTCTACAGGTGCCGGGCGAGTCTCTCCAGAGGCCGGGCGAGTTTCTCCAGAGGCCGGGCGAGTCTCTAGAGAGGCAAGGCGAGTTTTTACAGGGGCCAGGCGAGTCTCCACAGAGGCCGTGCGAGTCTCTCCTGGGGACGGGCGAGTCTCTACAGGGGCCGGGCGAGTCTCTACAGGGGCCGAGCGAATCTCCACATGGGCCAGGCAAGTCTCTCCAGAGGCTGGGCGAGTCTCTCCAGAGGCCGGGCGAGTCTCTAGAGAGGCAAGGCGAGTTTTTACAGGGGCCAGGCGAGTCTCCACAGAGGCCGTGCGAGTCTCTCCTGGGGCCGGGCGAGTCTCTACAGGGGCCGGGCGAGTCTCTCCAGAGGCCGGGCGAGTCTCTCCAGAGTCCGGGCGAGTCTCTAGAGAGGCCAGGCGAGTCTTTACAGGGGCCGGTTGAGCCTCTACAGAGGCCGTGCGAGTTTCTCCAGAGGCCGGGCGAGTCTCTAGAGAGGCCGGGCGGGTCTTTACAGGGGCCAGGAGAGTCTCTACAGGGGCCAGGTGAGTCTCTACAGAGGCCGGGCGAGTCTCTGCAGGGGCCGGGCGAGTCTCTACAGGGGCCGGGCGAGTCTCTACAGGGGCCGGGAGAGTCTCTACAGGGGCCGGGTGAGTCTCTACCGAGGCCGGGCGAGTCTCTACAGGGGCCGCGCGAGTCTCTTCAGGGGCCGGGTGAGTCTCTACAGAGGCCAGGCGAGTCTATACAGCGGCCGGGCGAGACTCTACAGAGGCCGCGCGAGTCTCTACAGAGTAGAGGCGAGTCTCCACAGAGGCCGCGCGATTCTCTACAGAGTACGGGCGAGTCTCTCCAAAGGCCGGGCGAGTCTCTACAGGGGCCGGGCGAGTCTCTACAGAGGCCGGGCGAGTCTCTTCAGGGGCCGGGTGAGTCTCTACAGAGGCCAGGCGAGTCTTTTCAGGGGCCGGGTGAGTCTCTACAGGGCCTGGGCGAGTCTCTACAGAGGCCGGGCGAGTTTCTCCAGAGGCCAGGCGAGTCTCTACAGAGGCCGGGCGAGTCTCTCAAGAGACCGGGCGAGTCTCTACAGAGGCCGCGCGAGTGCCTACAGAGGCCGGGCGAGTCTCTCCAGAGGCCGCGCGAGACTCTACAGAGGCCGTGCGAGTCTCTCCTGGGGACGGGCGAGTCTCTACAGGGGCTGGGCGAGTCTCTACAGGGGCCGAGCGAGTCTCTCCAGAGGCCGGGCGAGTCTCTAGAGAGGCCAGGCGAGTCTTTACAGGGGCCGGTTGAGTCTCTACAGAGGCCATGCGAGTCTTTACAGGGGCCAGGCGAGTCTCCACAGAGGCCGTGCGAGTCTCTCCTGGGGCCGGGCGAGTCTCTACAGGGGCCGGGCGAGTCTCTCCAGAGGCCGGGCGAGTCTCTAGAGAGGCCAGGCGAGTCTTTACAGGGGCCGGTTGAGTCTCTACAGAGGCCGTGCGAGTCTTTACAGGGGCCAGGCGAGTCTCTACAGGGGCCAGGCGAGTCTCTACAGAGGCCGGGCGAGTCTATGCAGAGGCCGGGCGAGTGTCTACAGGGGCCGGGCGAGTCTCTACAGAGGCCAGGCGAGTCTCTAAAGGGGCCGGGCGAGTCGCTCCAGAGGCCGGGCGAGTCTCTACAGAGGCCGTGCGAGTCTCTCCAGGGGCCGGGCTAGTCTCTACAGGGACCGGACGAGTCTCTACAGGGGCCGGGCGAGTCTCTACAGAGGCCCGGCTAGTCTCTACATGGGACGGGCGAGTCTCTCCAGTGGCCGGGCGAGTCTCTACAGAGGCCAGGCGAGTCTCCACAGAGGCCAGGCGAGTCTCTGTAGAGACCGGGCGAGTCTCTACAGAGGCCGGGCGAGTCTCTACAGGGGCCGGGCGAGTCTCTGCAGGGGCCGGGAGAGTCTCTACAGGGGCCGGGTGAGTCTCTACCGAGGCTGGGCGAGTCTCTACAGGGGCCGCGCGAGTCTCTACAAAGTACGGGCGAGTCTCTCCAAAGGCCGGGCGAGTCTCTACAGGGGCCGGGCGAGTCTCTACAGAGGCCGCGCTAGTCTCTTCAGAATACGGGCGAGTCTCCACAGAGGCCGCGCGAGTCTCTACAGAGTACGGGCAAGTCTCTCCAAAGGCCGGGCGAGTCTCTACAGGGGCCGGGCGAGTCTCTACAGAGGCTGGGCGAGTCTCTACAGAGGCCGGGCGAGCCTCCACAGGGGCCGGGCGAGTCTCTACAGGGTCGAGCGAGTTTCTACAGAGGCCAGGCGAGTCTCTACAGAGGTCGGGCGAGTCTCTGCAGAGGCCTGGCGAGTCTCTAAAGGGGCAGGGCGAGTCTCTCCAGAGGCCGGGCGAGTCTCTACAGAGGCCGGCTGAGTCTCTACAGAGGCTGTGCGAGTCTGTCCAGGGGCCGGGCTAGTCTCTACAGGGGCCGGGCGAGTCTCCACAGAGGCCCGGCTAGTCTCTACAGGGGCGGGCGAGTCTCTCCAGGGCCGGACGAGTCTATACAGGGGCCGGGCGAGTCTCCACAGAGGCCAGGCGAGTCTCTACAGGGGCCGGGCGAGTCTCTACAGGGGCCGGGCGAGTCTCTCCAGAGGCCGGGCGAGTCTCTCCAGAGGCCGGGCGAGTCTCTAGAGAGGCAAGGCGAGTTTTTACAGGGGCCAGGCGAGTCTCCACAGAGGCCGTGCGAGTCTCTCCTGGGGACGGGCGAGTCTCTACAGGGGCCGGGCGAGTCTCTACAGGGGCCGAGCGAATCTCCACATGGGCCAGGCAAGTCTCTCCAGAGGCTGGGCGAGTCTCTCCAGAGGTCGGGCGAGTCTCTAGAGAGGCAAGGCGAGTTTTGACAGGGGCCAGGCGAGTCTCTACAGAGGCTGGGCGAGTCTCTACAGAGGCCGGGCGAGCCTCCACAGGGGCCGGGCGAGTCTCTACAGGGTCGAGCGAGTTTCTACAGAGGCCAGGCGAGTCTCTACAGAGGTCGGGCGAGTCTCTGCAGAGGCCTGGCGAGTCTCTAAAGGGGCAGGGCGAGTCTCTCCAGAGGCCGGGCGAGTCTCTACAGAGGCCGGCTGAGTCTCTACAGAGGCTGGGTGAGTCTCTACAGAGGCTGGGTGAGTCTCTCCAGAGGCCAGGCGAGTCTCTACAGAGGCCGGGCGAGTCTCTCAAGAGACCGGGCGTGTCTCTACAGAGGCCGCGCGAGTACCTACAGAGGCCGGGCGAGTCTCTCCAGAGGCCGCGCGAGACTCTACAGAGGCCGTGCGAGTCTCTCCTGGGGACGGGTGAGTCTCTACAGGGGCCGGGCGAGTCTCTACAGGGGCCGAGCGAGTCTCCACATGGGCCAGGCGAGTCTCTCCAGAGGCTGGGCGAGTCTCTCCAGAGGCCGGGCGAGTCTCTAGAGAGGCAAGGCGAGTTTTTACAGGGGCCAGGCGAGTCTCCACAGAGGCCGGGCGAGTCTCTGCAGAGGCCGGGCGAGTCTCTGCAGGGGCCGGGAGAGTCTCTACAGGGGCCGGGTGAGTCTCTACCGAGGCCGGGCGAGTCTCTACAGGGGCCGCGCGAGTCTCTACAGAGTACGGGCGAGTCTCTCCAAAGGCCGGGTGAGTCTCTACAGGGGCCGGGCGAGTCTCTACAGAGGCCGCGCGAGTCTCTACAGAGTACGGGCGAGTCTCCACAGAGGCCGCGCGAGTCTCTACAGAGAACGGGCGAGTCTCTCCAAAGGCCGGGCGAGTCTCTACAGGGGCCGGGCGAGTCTTTACAGAGGCCGGGCGAGTCTCTTCAGGGGCCGGGTGAGTCTCTACAGAGGCCGTGCGAGTCTCTACAGAGGCCGGGCGAGTCTCTCAAGAGACCGGGCGAGTCTCTACAGGGGCCGCGCGAGTCTCCCCAGAGACCGGGCGAGTCTCCACAGAGGCCGCGCGAGTCTCTACAGAGTACGGGCGAGTCTCTCCAAAGGCCGGGCGAGTCTCTGCAGGGGCCGGGCGAGTCTCTACAGAGGCCGGGCGAGTCTCTTCAGGGGCCAGGTGAGTCTCTACAGAGGCCGGGCGAGTCTCTTCAGGGGCCGGGTGAGTCTCTACAGAGGCTGGGCGAGTCTCTACAGAGGCCGGGCGAGTCTCTCCAGAGGCCAGGCGAGTCTCTACAGAGGCCGGGTGAGTCTCTCAAGAGACCGGGCGAGTCTCTACAGAGGCCGGGCGAGTCTCTCCAGAGGCCGCGCGAGACTCTACAGAGGCCGTGCGAGTCTCTCCTGGGGACAGGCGAGTCTCTACAGGGGCCGGGCGAGTCTCTACAGGGGCCGAGCGAATCTCCACATGGGCCAGGCGAGTCTCTCCAGAGGCTGGGCGAAACTCTCCAGAGGCCGGGCGAGTCTCTAGAGAGGCAAGGCGAGTTTTTACAGGGGCCAGGCGAGTCTCCACAGAGGACGTGCGAGTCTCTCCTGGGGCCGGGCGAGTCTCTACAGGGGCCGGGCGATTCTCTCCAGAGGCCGGGCGAGTCTCTCCAGAGGCCAGGCGAGTCTTTACAGGGGCCGGTTGAGTCTCTACAGAGGCCGTGCGAGTCTCTCCTGGGGCCGGGCGAGTCTCTACAGGGGCCGGGAGAGTCTCTCCAGAGGCCGGGAGAGTTTCTCCAGAGGCCGGGCTAGTCTCTAGGGAGGCCGGGGGAGTCTTTACAGGGGCCAGGCGAGTCTCTACAGGGGCCAGGCGAGTCTCTACAGAGGGCAGGCGAGTCTCTGCAGACGCGGGGCGAGTATCTAAAGGGGCCGGGCGAGTCTCTCCAGAGGCCGGGCGAGTCTCTACAGAGGCCGTGCGAGTCTTTACAGGGGCCGGGCTAGTCTCTACAGGGACCGGACGAGTCTCTACAGGGGCCGGGCGAGTCTCTCCAGAGGCCGGGCGAGTCTCTAGAGCGGCCAGGCGAGTCTTTACAGGGGCCGGTTGAGTCTCCACAGAGGCCGTGCGAGTCTCTCCTGGGGCCGTGCGAGTCTCTACAGGGGCCGGGCGAGTCTCTCCAGAGGCCGGGCGAGTTTCTCCAAAGGACGGGCGAGTCTCTAGAGAGGCCGGGCGGGTCTTTACAGGGGCCAGGAGAGTCTCTACAGGGGCCAGGCGAGTCTCTACAGAGGCCGGGCGAGTCTCTGCAGAGGCCGGGCGAGTTTCTACAGAGGCCGGGCGAGTCTCTACAGGGGCCGGGCGAGTCTCTGCAGGGGCCAGGAGAGTCTCTACAGGGGCCGGGTGAGTCTCTACCGAGGCCGGGCGAGTCTCTACAGGGGCCGGGTGAGTCTCTTCAGCAGCCGGGTGAGTCTCTACCGAGGCCGGGTGAGTCTCTACAGGGGCGGGCGAGTCTGTCCAGAGGCCTGGGCGAGTTTCTCCAGAGGCCGGGCTATTCTCTAGGAAGGCCGGGGGAGTCTTTACAGGGGCCAGGCGAGTCTCTACAGGGGCCAGGCGAGTCTCTACAGAGGGCGGGTGAGTCTCTGCAGACGCCGGGCGAGTCTCTAAAGGGGCCCGGCGAGTCTCTCCAGAGGCCAGGCGAGTCTCTACAGAGGCCGTGCGAGTCTTTACAGGGGCCGGGCTAGTCTCTACAGGGACCGGACGAGTCTCTACAGGGGCCGGGCGAGTCTCTCCAGGGGCCGGGCGAGTCTCTACAGAGGCCAGGTGAGTCTCCACAGAGCCCAGGCGAGTCTCTACAGGGGCCAGGAGAGTCTCTCCAGGGGCCGGGCGAGTCTCTACAGAGGACGGGCGAGTTTCCACAGAGGCCGGGCGAGTCTCTACAGAGGCCGGGCGAGTCTCTAAAGGGGCCGGGCGAGTCGCTCCAGAGGCCGGGCGAGTCTCTACAGAGGCCGTGCGAGTCTCTCCAGGGGCCGGGCTAGTCTCTACAGGGACCGGACGAGTCTCTACAGGGGCCGGGCGAGTCTCTCCTGGGGCCGGGCGAGTCTCTACAGAGGCCAGGTGAGTCTCCACAGAGGCCAGGCGAGTCTCTACAGAGGCCGGGAGAGTCTCTACAGACGCTGGGTGAGTCTCTCCAGAGAAAGGGGGAGTCTTACAGAGGCCGGGCGAGTCTCTCCAGAGGCCGGGCGAGTCTCTACATGAGCCGGGCGAGTCCCTACAGAGACCGGGCGAGTCTCTTCAGGGGCCGGGTGAGTCTCTACAGAGGCTGGGCGAGTCTCTACAGAGGCCGGGCGAGTCTCTTCAGGGGCCGGGTGAGTCTCTACAGAGACAGGGCGAGTCTCTACAGAGGCCGCGCGAGTGCCTACAGAGGCCGGGCGAGTCTCTCCAGAGGCCGCGCGAGACTCTACAGAGGCCGTGCGAGTCTCTCCTGGGGACGGGCGAGTCTCTACAGGGACCGGGCGAGTCTCTACAGGGGCCGAGCGAATGTCCACATGGGCCAGGCGAGTCTCTCCAGAGGCTGGGCGAGTCTCTACAGAGGCCGGGCGAGTATCTAGAGAGGCAAGGCGAGTTTTTACAGGGGCCAGGCGAGTCTCCACAGAGGCCGTGCGAGTCTCTCCTGGGGCCGGGCGAGTCTCTACAGGGGCCGGGCGAGTCTCTCTAGAGGCCGGGCGAGTCTCTCTAGAGGCCGGGCGAGTCTCTAGAGAGGCCAGGCGAGTCTTTACAGGGGCCGGTTGAGTCTCTACAGAGGCCGTGCGAGTCTCTCCTGGGGCCGGGCGAGTCTCTACAGGGGCCGGGCGAGTCTCCACAGCGGCCAGGCGAGTCTCTACAGGGGCCGGAAGAGTCTCTACAGACGCTGGGTGAGTCTCTCCAGAGAAAGGGGGAGTCTCTACAGAGGCTGGGCGAGTCTCTCCAGAGGCCGGGCGAGTCTCTACATGAGCCGGGTGAGTCCCTACAGAGACCGGGCGAGTCTCTTCAGGGGCCGGGTGACTCTCTACAGAGGCTGGGCGAGTCTCTACAGAGGCCGGGCGAGTCTCTCCAGAGGCCAGGCGAGTCTCTACAGAGGCCGGGCGAGTCTCTCAAGAGACCGGGCGAGTCTCTGCAGAGGCCGCGCGAGTGCCTACAGAGGCCGTGCGAGTCTCTCCTGGGGCCGGGCGAGTCTATACAGGGGCCGGGCGAGTCTCTCCAGAGGCCGGGCGAGTCTCTAGAGAGGCCAGGCGAGTCTTTACAGGGGACGGTTGAGTCTCTACAGAGGCCGTGCGAGTCTCTCCTGGGGCCGGGCGACTCTCTACAGGGGCCGGGCGAGTCTCTCCAGAGGCCGGGCGAGTTTCTCCAGAGGCCGGGCGAGTCTCTAGAGAGGCCGGGTGGGTCTTTACAGGGGCCAGGAGAGTCTCTACAGGGGCCAGGCGAGTCTCTACAGAGGCCGGGCGAGTCTCTGCAGAGGCCGGGCGAGTTTCTACAGGGGCCGGGCGAGTCTCTGCAGGGGCCGGGAGAGTCTTTACAGGGGCCGGGTGAGTCTCTACCGAGGCTGGGCGAGTCTCTACAGGGGCCGCGCGAGTCTCTACAGAGTACGGGTGAGTCTCTCCAAAGGCCGGGCGAGTCTCCACATGGGGCCGGGCGAGTCTCTAGAGAGGCCGCGCTAGTCTCTTCAGAGTACGGGCGAGTCTCCACAGAGGCTGCGCGAATCTCTACAGAGTACGGGCGAGTCTCTCCAAAGGCCGGGCGAGTCTCTACAGGGGCCGGGCGAGTCTCTACAGAGGCCGGGCGAGTCTCTACAGAGGCCGGGCGAGTCTCTACAGAGGCCGGGCGAGTGTCTACAGAGGCCGGGCGAGTCTCTCCAGAGGCCGGGCGAGTCTCTAGAGAGGCAAGGCGAGTTTTTACAGGGGCCAGGCGAGTCTCAACAGAGGCCGTGCGAGTCTCTCCTGGGACGGGCGAGTCTCTACAGGGGCCGGGCTAGTCTCTTCAGGGGCCGAGCGAGTCTCCACATGGGCCAGGCGAGTCTCTCCAGAGGCTGGGTGAGTCTCTCCAGAGGCCGGGCGAGTCTCTAGAGAGGCAAGGCGAGTTTTTACAGGGGCCAGGCGAGTCTCAACAGAGGCCGTGCGAGTCTCTCCTGGGCCGGGCGAGTCTCTACAGGGGCCGGGCGAGTCTCTCCAGAGGCCGGGCGAGTCTCTCCAGAGGACGGGCGAGTCTCTAGAGTGGCCCGGCGAGTCTTTACAGGGGCCGGTTGAGTCTCTACAGAGGCCGTGCGAGTCTCTCCTGGGGCCGGGCTAGTCTCTACATGGGCCAGGCGAGTCTCCACAGAGGCCCCGCTAGTCTCTACAGGGGCGGGCGAGTCTCTCCAGGGGCCGGACGAGTCTATACAGGGGCTGGGCGAGTCTCCACAGAGGCCAGGCGAGTCTCTACAGGGACCGGGCGAGTCTCTACAGGGGCCGGGCGAGTCTCTCCAGAGGCCGGGCGAGTCTCTCCAGAGGCCGGGCGAGTCTCTAGAGAGGCAAGGCGAGTTTTTACAGGGGCCAGGCGAGTCTCCACAGAGGCCGTGCGAGTCTCTCCTGGGGACGGGCGAGTCTCTACAGGGGTCGGGCGAGTCTCTACAGGGGCCGAGCGAATCTCCACATGGGCCAGGCAAGTCTCTCCAGAGGCTGGGCGAGTCTCTCCAGAGGCCGGGCGAGTCTCTAGAGAGGCAAGGCGAGTTTAAACAGGGGCCAGGCGAGTCTCCACAGAGGCCGTGCGAGTCTTTCCTGGGGCCGGGCGAGTCTCTACAGGGGCCGGGCGAGTCTCTCCAGAGGCCGGGCGAGTCTCTCCAGAGGCCGGGCGAGTCTCTAGAGAGGCCAGGCGAGTCTTTACAGGGGCCGGTTGAGCCTCTACAGAGGCCGTGCGAGTTTCTCCAGAGGCCGGGCGAGTCTCTAGAGAGGCCGGGCGGGTCTTTACAGGGGCCAGGAGAGTTTCTACAGGGGCCAGGTGAGTCTCTACAGAGGCCGGGCGAGTCTCTGCAGAGGCCGGGCGTGTCTCTACAGAGGCCGGGCGAGTCTCTACAGGGGCCGGGCGAGTCTCTACAGGGGCCGGGAGAGTCTCTACAGGGGCCGGGTGAGTCTCTACCGAGGCCGGGCGAGTCTCTACAGGGGCCGCGCGAGTCTCTTCAGGGGCCGGGTGAGTCTCTACAGAGGCCAGGCGAGTCTATACAGGGGCCGGGCGAGTCTCTACAGAGTACAGGCGAGTCTCTACAGAGGCCGCGCGAGTCTCTACAGAGTACGGGCGAGTCTCTCCAAAGGCCGGGCGAGTCTCTACAGGGGCCGGGCGAGTCTCTACAGAGGCCGGGCGAGTCTCTTCAGGGGCCGGGTGAGTCTCTACAGAGGCCAGGCGAGTCTCTTCAGGGGCCGGGTGAGTCTCTACAGAGGCTGGGCGAGTCTGTACAGAGGCCGGGCGAGTTTCTCCAGAGGCCAGGCGAGTCTCTACAGAGGCCGGGCGAGTCTCTCCAGATGCCAGGCGAGTCTCTACAGAGGCCGGGCGAGTCTCTACAGAGGCCGCGCGAGTGTCTACAGAGGCCGGGCGAGTCTCTCCAGAGGCCGCGCGAGACTCTACAGATGCCGTGCGAGTCTCTCCTGGGGACGGGCGAGTCTCTACAGGGGCCGGGCTAGTCTCTTCAGGGGCCGAGCGAGTCTCCACATGGGCCAGGCGAGTCTCTCCAGAGGCTGGGCGAGTCTCTCCAGAGGCCGGGCGAGTCTCTAGAGAGGCAAGGCGAGTTTTTACAGGGGCCAGGCGAGTCTCCACAGAGGCCGTGCGAGTCTCTCCTGGGGCCGGGCGAGTCTCTACAGGGGCCGGGCGAGTCTCTCCAGAGGCCGGGCGAGTCTCTAGAGTGGCCCGGCGAGTCTTTACAGGGGCCGGTTGAGTCTCTACAGAGGCCGTGCGAGTCTCTCCTGGGGCCGGGCTAGTCTCTACAGGGGCCGGGTGAGTCTCCACAGAGGCCCGGCTAGTCTCTACAGGGGCGGGCGAGTCTCTCCAGGGGCCGGACGAGTCTATACAGGGGCCGGGCGAGTCTCCACAGAGGCCGCGCGAGTCTCTACAGGGACCGGGCGAGTCTCCACATGGGCCAGGCGAGTCTCTCCAGAGGCCGGGCGAGTCTCTCCAGAGGCCGGGCGAGTCTCTAGAGAGGCAAGGCGAGTTTTTACAGGGGCCAGGCGAGTCTCCACAGAGGCCGTGCGAGTCTCTCCTGGGGACGGGCGAGTCTCTACAGGGGTCGGGCGAGTCTCTACAGGGGCCAGGTGAGTCTCTACAGAGGCCGGGCGAGTCTCTGCAGAGGCCGGGCGTGTCTCTACAGAGGCCGGGCGAGTCTCTACAGGGGCCGGGCGAGTCTCTACAGGGGCCGGGAGAGTCTCTACAGGGGCCGGGCGAGTCTATACAGGGGCCGGGCGAGTCTCTACAGAGGCCGCGCGAGTCTCTACAGAGTACGGGCGAGTCTCTCCAAAGGCGGGCGAGTCTCTACAGGGGCCGGGCGAGTCTCTACAGAGGCCGGGCGAGTCTCTTCAGGGGCCGGGTGAGTCTCTACAGAGGCCAGGCGAGTCTCTTCAGGGGCCGGGTGAGTCTCTACAGAAGCTGGGCGAGTCTCTACAGAGGCCGGGCGAGTTTCTACAGAGTACAGGCGAGTCTCCACAGAGGCCGCGCGAGTCTCTACAGAGTACGGGCGAGTCTCTCCAAAGGCGGGCGAGTCTCTACAGGGGCCGGGCGAGTCTCTACAGAGGCCGGGCGAGTCTCTTCAGGGGCCGGGTGAGTCTCTACAGAGGCCAGGCGAGTCTCTTCAGGGGTCGGGTGAGTCTCTACAGAGGCTGGGCGAGTCTCTACAGAGGCCGGGCGAGTTTCTCCAGAGGCCAGGCGAGTCTCTACAGAGGCCGCGCGAGTGCCTACAGAGGCCGGGCAAGTCTCTCCAGAGGCCGCGTGAGACTCTACAGAGGACGTGCGAGTCTCTCCTGGGGACGGGCGAGTCTCTACAGGGGCCGGGCGAGTCTCTACAGGGGCCGAGCGAATGTCCACATGGGCCAGGCGAGTCTCTCCAGAGGCTGGGTGAGTCTCTCCAGAGGCCGGGCGAGTCTCTAGAGAGGCAAGGCAAGTTTTTACAGGGGCCAGGCGAGTCTCCACAGAGGCCGTGCGAGTCTCTCCTGGGGCCGGGCGAGTCTCTACAGGGGCCGGGCGAGTCTCTCTAGAGGTCGGGCGAGTCTCTCCAGAGGCCGGGCGAGTCTCTAGAGAGGCCAGGCGAGTCTTTACAGGGGCCGGTTGAGTCTCTACAGAGGCCATGCGAGTCTCTCCTGGGGCCGGGCGAGTCTCTACAGGGGCCGGGCGAGTCTCCACTGGGGCCAGGCGAGTCTCTACAGGGGCCGGGAGAGTCTCTACAGACGCTGGGTGAGTCTCTCCAGAGAAAGGGGGAGTCTCTACAGACGCTGGGCGAGTCTCTCCAGAGGCCGGGCGAGTCTCTACATGAGCCGGGCGAGTCCCTACAGAGACCGGGCGAGTCTCTTCAGGGGCCAGGTGAGTCTCTACAGAGGCTGGGCGAGTCTCTACAGAGGCCGGGCGAGTCTCTCCAGAGGCCAGGCGAGTCTCTACAGAGGCCGGGCGAGTCTCTCAAGAGACCGGGCGAGTCTCTACAGAGGCCGCGCGAGTGCCTACAGCGGCCGTGCGAGTTTCTCCTGGGGCCGGGGGAGTCTCTACAGGGGCCGGGCGAGTCTCTCCAGAGGCCGGGCGAGTCTCTAGAGAGGCCAGGCGAGTCTTTACAGGGGACGGTTGAGTCTCTACAGAGGCCGTGTGAGTCTCTCCTGGGGCCGGGCGAGTCTCTACAGGGGCCGGGCAAGTCTCTCCAGAGGCCGGGCGAGTTTCTCCAGAGGCCGGGTGAGTCTCTAGAGAGGCCGGGCGGGTCTTTACAGGGGCCAGGAGAGTCTCTACAGGGGCCAGGCGAGTCTCTACAGAGGCCGGGCGAGTCTCTGCAGAGGCCGGGCGAGTCTCTACAGGGGCCGGGCGAGTCTCTGCAGGGGCCGGGAGAGTCTCTACAGGGGCCGGGTGACTCTCTACCGAGGCTGGGCGAGTCTCTACAGGGGCCGGGCGAGTCTCTACAGAGTACGGGCGAGTCTCTCCAAAGGCCGGGCGAGTCTCTACAGGGGCCGGGCGAGTCTCTACAGAGGCCGGGCGAATCTCTACAGAGGCTGGGCGAGTCTCTCCAGAGGCCAGGCGAGTCTCTACAGAGGCCGGGTGAGTCTCTCAAGAGACCGGGCGAGTCTCTACAGAGGCCGCGCGAGTGTCTACAGAGGCCAGGCGAGTCTCTCCAGAGGCCGCGCGAGACTCTACAGATGCCGTGCGAGTCTCTCCTGGGGACGGGCGAGTCTCTACAGGGGCCGGGCTAGTCTCTTCAGGGGCCGAGCGAATCTCCACATGGGCCAGGCGAGTCTTTCCAGAGGCTGGGCGAGTCTCTCCAGAGCCCGGGCGAGTCTCTAGAGAGGCAAGGCGAGTTTTTACAGGGACCAGGCGAGTCTCCACAGAGGCCGTGCGAGTCTCTCCTGGGGCCGGGCGAGTCTCTACAGGGGCCGGGCGAGTCTCTCCAGAGGCCGGGCGAGTCTCTCCAGAGGACGGGCGAGTCTCTAGAGAGGCCAGGCGAGTCTTTACAGGGGCCGCTTGAGCCTCTACAGAGGCCGCGCGAGTTTCTCCAGAGGCCGGGCGAGTCTCTAGAGAGGCCGGGCGGGTCTTTACAGGGGCCAGGAGAGTCTCTACAGGGGCCAGGTGAGTCTCTACAGAGGCCGGGCGAGTCTCTGCAGAGGCCGGGCGAGTCTCTACAGGGGCCGGGCGAGTCTCTACAGGGGCCGGGAGAGTCTCTACAGGGGCCGGGTGAGTCTCTACCGAGGCCGGGCGAGTCTCTACAGGGGCCGCGCGAGTCTCTTCAGGGGCCGGGTGAGTCTCTACAGAGGCCAGGCGAGTCTATACAGGGGCCGGGCGAGTCTCTACAGAGGCCGCGCGAGTCTCTACAGAGTACAGGCGAGTCTCCACAGAGGCCGCGCGAGTCTCTACAGAGTACGGGCGAGTCTCTCCAAAGGCGGGCGAGTCTCTACAGGGGCCGGGCGAGTCTCTACAGAGGCCGGGCGAGTCTCTTCAGGGGCCGGGTGAGTCTCTACAGAGGCCAGGCGAGTCTCTTCAGGGGCCGGGTGAGTCTCTACAGAGGCTGGGCGAGTCTCTACAGAGGCCGGGCGAGTTTCTCCATAGGCCAGGCGAGTCTCTACAGAGGCCGGGCGAGTCTCTCCAGAGGCCAGGCGAGTCTCTACAGAGGCCGGGCGAGTCTCTCAAGAGAGCGGGCGAGTCTCTACAGAGGCCGCGCGAGTGTCTACAGAGGCCGGGCGAGTCTCTCCAGAGGCCGCGCGAGACTCTACAGATGCCGTGCGAGTCTCTCCTGGGGACGGGCGAGTCTCTACAGGGGCCGGGCTAGTCTCTTCAGGGGCCGAGCGAGTCTCCACATGGGCCAGGCGAGTCTCTCCAGAGGCTGGGCGAGTCTCTCCAGAGGCCGGGCGAGTCTCTAGAGAGGCAAGGCGAGTTTTTACAGGGGCCAAGCGAGTCTCCACAGAGGCCGTGCGAGTCTCTCCTGGGGCCGGGCGAGTCTCTACAGGGGCCGGGGAGTCTCTCCAGAGGCCGGGCGAGTCTCTAGAGTGGCCCGGCGAGTCTTTACAGGGGCCGGTTGAGTCTCTACAGAGGCCGTGCGAGTCTCTCCTGGGGCCGGGCTAGTCTCTACAGGGGCCGGGCGAGTCTCCACAGAGGCCCGGCTAGTCTCTACAGGGGCGGGCGAGTCTCTCCAGGGGCCGGACGAGTCTATACAGGGGCCGGGCGAGTCTCCACAGAGGCCAGGCGAGTCTCTACAGGGACCGGGCGAGTCTCTACAGGGGCCGGGCGAGTCTCTCCAGAGGCCGGGCGAGTTTCTCCAGAGGCCGGGCGAGTCTCTAGAGAGGCAAGGCGAGTTTTTACAGGGGCCAGGCGAGTCTCCACAGAGGCCGTGCGAGTCTCTCCTGGGGACGGGCGAGTCTCTACAGGGGCCGGGCGAGTCTCTACAGGGGCCGAGCGAATCTCCACATGGGCCAGGCAAGTCTCTCCAGAGGCTGGGCGAGTCTCTCCAGAGGCCGGGCGAGTCTCTAGAGAGGCAAGGCGAGTTTTTACAGGGGCCAGGCGAGTCTCCACAGAGGCCGTGCGAGTCTCTCCTGGGGCCGGGCGAGTCTCTACAGGGGCCGGGCGAGTCTCTCCAGAGGCCGGGCGAGTCTCTCCAGAGTCCGGGCGAGTCTCTAGAGAGGCCAGGCGAGTCTTTACAGGGGCCGGTTGAGCCTCTACAGAGGCCGTGCGAGTTTCTCCAGAGGCCGGGCGAGTCTCTAGAGAGGCCGGGCGGGTCTTTACAGGGGCCAGGAGAGTCTCTACAGAGGCCGGGCGAGTCTCTGCAGGGGCCGGGCGAGTCTCTACAAGGGCCGGGCGAGTCTCTACAGGGGCCGGGAGAGTCTCTACAGGGGCCGGGTGAGTCTCTACCGAGGCCGGGCGAGTCTCTACAGGGGCCGCGCGAGTCTCTTCAGGGGCCGGGTGAGTCTCTACAGAGGCCAGGCGAGTCTATACAGCGGCCGGGCGAGACTCTACAGAGGCCGCGCGAGTCTCTACAGAGTAGAGGCGAGTCTCCACAGAGGCCGCGCGATTCTCTACAGAGTACGGGCGAGTCTCTCCAAAGGCCGGGCGAGTCTCTACAGGGGCCGGGCGAGTCTCTACAGAGGCCGGGCGAGTCTCTTCAGGGGCCGGGTGAGTCTCTACAGAGGCCAGGCGAGTCTTTTCAGGGGCCGGGTGAGTCTCTACAGGGCCTGGGCGAGTCTCTACAGAGGCCGGGCGAGTTTCTCCAGAGGCCAGGCGAGTCTCTACAGAGGCCGGGCGAGTCTCTCAAGAGACCGGGCGAGTCTCTACAGAGGCCGCGCGAGTGCCTACAGAGGCCGGGCGAGTCTCTCCAGAGGCCGCGCGAGACTCTACAGAGGCCGTGCGAGTCTCTCCTGGGGACGGGCGAGTCTCTACAGGGGCTGGGCGAGTCTCTACAGGGGCCGAGCGAGTCTCTCCAGAGGCCGGGCGAGTCTCTAGAGAGGCCAGGCGAGTCTTTACAGGGGCCGGTTGAGTCTCTACAGAGGCCATGCGAGTCTTTACAGGGGCCAGGCGAGTCTCCACAGAGGCCGTGCGAGTCTCTCCTGGGGCCGGGCGAGTCTCTACAGGGGCCGGGCGAGTCTCTCCAGAGGCCGGGCGAGTCTCTCCAGAGGCCGGGCGAGTCTCTAGAGAGGCCAGGCGAGTCTTTACAGGGGCCGGTTGAGTCTCTTCAGAGGCCGTGCGAGTCTTTACAGGGGCCAGGCGAGTCTCTACAGGGGCCAGGCGAGTCTCTACAGAGGCCGGGCGAGTCTATGCAGAGGCCGGGCGAGTGTCTACAGGGGCCGGGCGAGTCTCTACAGAGGCCAGGCGAGTCTCTAAAGGGGCCGGGCGAGTCGCTCCAGAGGCCGGGCGAGTCTCTACAGAGGCCGTGCGAGTCTCTCCAGGGGCCGGGCTAGTCTCTACAGGGACCGGACGAGTCTCTACAGGGGCCGGGCGAGTCTCTACAGAGGCCCGGCTAGTCTCTACATGGGACGGGCGAGTCTCTCCAGTGGCCGGGCGAGTCTCTACAGAGGCCAGGCGAGTCTCCACAGAGGCCAGGCGAGTCTCTGTAGAGACCGGGCGAGTCTCTACAGAGGCCGGGCGAGTCTCTACAGGGGCCGGGCGAGTCTCTGCAGGGGCCGGGAGAGTCTCTACAGGGGCCGGGTGAGTCTCTACCGAGGCTGGGCGAGTCTCTACAGGGGCCGCGCGAGTCTCTACAAAGTACGGGCGAGTCTCTCCAAAGGCCGGGCGAGTCTCTACAGGGGCCGGGCGAGTCTCTACAGAGGCCGCGCTAGTCTCTTCAGAATACGGGCGAGTCTCCACAGAGGCCGCGCGAGTCTCTACAGAGTACGGGCAAGTCTCTCCAAAGGCCGGGCGAGTCTCTACAGGGGCCGGGCGAGTCTCTACAGAGGCTGGGCGAGTCTCTAAAGAGGCCGGGCGAGCCTCCACAGGGGCCGGGCGAGTCTCTACAGGGTCGAGCGAGTTTCTACAGAGGCCAGGCGAGTCTCTACAGAGGTCGGGCGAGTCTCTGCAGAGGCCTGGCGAGTCTCTAAAGGGGCAGGGCGAGTCTCTCCAGAGGCCGGGCGAGTCTCTACAGAGGCCGGCTGAGTCTCTACAGAGGCTGTGCGAGTCTGTCCAGGGGCCGGGCTAGTCTCTACAGGGGCCGGGCGAGTCTCCACAGAGGCCCGGCTAGTCTCTACAGGGGCGGGCGAGTCTCTCCAGGGCCGGACGAGTCTATACAGGGGCCGGGCGAGTCTCCACAGAGGCCAGGCGAGTCTCTACAGGGGCCGGGCGAGTCTCTACAGGGGCCGGGCGAGTCTCTCCAGAGGCCGGGCGAGTCTCTCCAGAGGCCGGGCGAGTCTCTAGAGAGGCAAGGCGAGTTTTTACAGGGGCCAGGCGAGTCTCCACAGAGGCCGTGCGAGTCTCTCCTGGGGACGGGCGAGTCTCTACAGGGGCCGGGCGAGTCTCTACAGGGGCCGAGCGAATCTCCACATGGGCCAGGCAAGTCTCTCCAGAGGCTGGGCGAGTCTCTCCAGAGGTCGGGCGAGTCTCTAGAGAGGCAAGGCGAGTTTTGACAGGGGCCAGGCGAGTCTCTACAGAGGCTGGGCGAGTCTCTACAGAGGCCGGGCGAGCCTCCACAGGGGCCGGGCGAGTCTCTACAGGGTCGAGCGAGTTTCTACAGAGGCCAGGCGAGTCTCTACAGAGGTCGGGCGAGTCTCTGCAGAGGCCTATCGAGTCTCTAAAGGGGCAGGGCGAGTCTCTCCAGAGGCCGGGCGAGTCTCTACAGAGGCCGGCTGAGTCTCTACAGAGGCTGTGCGAGTCTGTCCAGGGGCCGGGCTAGTCTCTACAGGGGCCGGGCGAGTCTCCACAGAGGCCCGGCTAGTCTCTACAGGGGCGGGCGAGTCTCTCCAGGGCCGGACGAGTCTATACAGGGGCCGGGCGAGTCTCCACAGAGGCCAGGCGAGTCTCTACAGGGGCCGGGCGAGTCTCTACAGGGGCCGGGCGAGTCTCTCCAGAGGCCGGGCGAGTCTCTCCAGAGGCCGGGCGAGTCTCTAGAGAGGCAAGGCGAGTTTTTACAGGGGCCAGGCGAGTCTCCACAGAGGCCGTGCGAGTCTCTCCTGGGGACGGGCGAGTCTCTACAGGGGCCGGGCGAGTCTCTACAGGGGCCGAGCGAATCTCCACATGGGCCAGGCAAGTCTCTCCAGAGGCTGGGCGAGTCTCTCCAGAGGTCGGGCGAGTCTCTAGAGAGGCAAGGCGAGTTTTGACAGGGGCCAGGCGAGTCTCCACAGAGGCCGTGCGAGTCTCTCCTGAGGCCGGGCGAGTCTCTACAGGGGCCGGGCGAGTCTCTCCAGAGGCCGGGCGAGTCTCTCCAGAGGCCGGGCGAGTCTCTAGAGAGGCCGGGCGAGTCTTTACAGGGGCCGGTTGAGCCTCTACAGAGGCCGTGCGAGTCTCTCCTGGGGCCGGGCGAGTCTCTACAGGGGCCGGGCGAGTCTCCACAGGGGCCAGGCGAGTCTCTACAGGGGCCGGGAGAGTCTCTACAGACGCTGGGTGAGTCTCTCCAGAGAAAGGGGGAGTCTCTACAGAAGCTGGGCAAGTCTCTCCAGAGGCCGGGCGAGTTTCTGCATGAGCCGGGCGAGTCCCTACAGAGACCGGGCGAGTCTCTTCAGGGGCCGGCTGAGTCTCTACAGAGGCTGGGTGAGTCTCTACAGAGGCCGGGCGAGTCTCTCCAGAGGCCAGGCGAGTCTCTACAGAGGCCGGGCGAGTCTCTCAAGAGACCGGGCGTGTCTCTACAGAGGCCGCGCGAGTACCTACAGAGGCCGGGCGAGTCTCTCCAGAGGCCGCGCGAGACTCTACAGAGGCCGTGCGAGTCTCTCCTGGGGACGGGTGAGTCTCTACAGGGGCCGGGCGAGTCTCTACAGGGGCCGAGCGAGTCTCCACATGGGCCAGGCGAGTCTCTCCAGAGGCTGGGCGAGTCTCTCCAGAGGCCGGGCGAGTCTCTAGAGAGGCAAGGCGAGTTTTTACAGGGGCCAGGCGAGTCTCCACAGAGGCCGGGCGAGTCTCTGCAGAGGCCGGGCGAGTCTCTGCAGGGGCCGGGAGAGTCTCTACAGGGGCCGGGTGAGTCTCTACCGAGGCCGGGCGAGTCTCTACAGGGGCCGCGCGAGTCTCTACAGAGTACGGGCGAGTCTCTCCAAAGGCCGGGTGAGTCTCTACAGGGGCCGGGCGAGTCTCTACAGAGGCCGCGCGAGTCTCTACAGAGTACGGGCGAGTCTCCACAGAGGCCGCGCGAGTCTCTACAGAGAACGGGCGAGTCTCTCCAAAGGCCGGGCGAGTCTCTACAGGGGCCGGGCGAGTCTTTACAGAGGCCGGGCGAGTCTCTTCAGGGGCCGGGTGAGTCTCTACAGAGGCCGTGCGAGTCTCTACAGAGGCCGGGCGAGTCTCTCAAGAGACCGGGCGAGTCTCTACAGAGGCCGCGCGAGTCTCCCCAGAGACCGGGCGAGTCTCCACAGAGGCCGCGCGAGTCTCTACAGAGTACGGGCGAGTCTCTCCAAAGGCCGGGCGAGTCTCTGCAGGGGCCGGGCGAGTCTCTACAGAGGCCGGGCGAGTCTCTTCAGGGGCCAGGTGAGTCTCTACAGAGGCCGGGCGAGTCTCTTCAGGGGCCGGGTGAGTCTCTACAGAGGCTGGGCGAGTCTCTACAGAGGCCGGGCGAGTCTCTCCAGAGGCCAGGCGAGTCTCTACAGAGGCCGGGTGAGTCTCTCAAGAGACCGGGCGAGTCTCTACAGAGGCCGGGCGAGTCTCTCCAGAGGCCGCGCGAGACTCTACAGAGGCCGTGCGAGTCTCTCCTGGGGACAGGCGAGTCTCTACAGGGGCCGGGCGAGTCTCTACAGGGGCCGAGCGAATCTCCACATGGGCCAGGCGAGTCTCTCCAGAGGCTGGGCGAAACTCTCCAGAGGCCGGGCGAGTCTCTAGAGAGGCAAGGCGAGTTTTTACAGGGGCCAGGCGAGTCTCCACAGAGGACGTGCGAGTCTCTCCTGGGGCCGGGCGAGTCTCTACAGGGGCCGGGCGATTCTCTCCAGAGGCCGGGCGAGTCTCTCCAGAGGCCAGGCGAGTCTTTACAGGGGCCGGTTGAGTCTCTACAGAGGCCGTGCGAGTCTCTCCTGGGGCCGGGCGAGTCTCTACAGGGGCCGGGAGAGTCTCTCCAGAGGCCGGGAGAGTTTCTCCAGAGGCCGGGCTAGTCTCTAGGGAGGCCGGGGGAGTCTTTACAGGGGCCAGGCGAGTCTCTACAGGGGCCAGGCGAGTCTCTACAGAGGGCAGGCGAGTCTCTGCAGACGCGGGGCGAGTATCTAAAGGGGCCGGGCGAGTCTCTCCAGAGGCCGGGCGAGTCTCTACAGGGGCCGGGCGAGTCTCTGCAGGGGCCGGGAGAGTCTCTACAGGGGCCGGGTGAGTCTCTACCGAGGCTGGGCGAGTCTCTACAGGGGCCGCGCGAGTCTCTACAAAGTACGGGCGAGTCTCTCCAAAGGCCGGGCGAGTCTCTACAGGGGCCGGGCGAGTCTCTACAGAGGCCGCGCTAGTCTCTTCAGAATACGGGCGAGTCTCCACAGAGGCCGCGCGAGTCTCTACAGAGTACGGGCAAGTCTCTCCAAAGGCCGGGCGAGTCTCTACAGGGGCCGGGCGAGTCTCTACAGAGGCTGGGCGAGTCTCTAAAGAGGCCGGGCGAGCCTCCACAGGGGCGGGCGAGTCTCTACAGGGTCGAGCGAGTTTCTACAGAGGCCAGGCGAGTCTCTACAGAGGTCGGGCGAGTCTCTGCAGAGGCCTGGCGAGTCTCTAAAGGGGCAGGGCGAGTCTCTCCAGAGGCCGGGCGAGTCTCTACAGAGGCCGGCTGAGTCTCTACAGAGGCTGTGCGAGTCTGTCCAGGGGCCGGGCTAGTCTCTACAGGGGCCGGGCGAGTCTCCACAGAGGCCCGGCTAGTCTCTACAGGGGCGGGCGAGTCTCTCCAGGGCCGGACGAGTCTATACAGGGGCCGGGCGAGTCTCCACAGAGGCCAGGCGAGTCTCTACAGGGGCCGGGCGAGTCTCTACAGGGGCCGGGCGAGTCTCTCCAGAGGCCGGGCGAGTCTCTCCAGAGGCCGGGCGAGTCTCTAGAGAGGCAAGGCGAGTTTTTACAG
This sequence comes from Eleutherodactylus coqui, assembly GCF_035609145.1. Classification (NCBI taxonomy): domain Eukaryota; kingdom Metazoa; phylum Chordata; class Amphibia; order Anura; family Eleutherodactylidae; genus Eleutherodactylus; species Eleutherodactylus coqui. The sequence continues at coordinate 114,984,832 of NC_089849.1, forward strand.
GGGCCAGGCGAGTCTCCACAGAGGCCGTGCGAGTCTCTCCTGGGGACGGGCGAGTCTCTACAGGGGCCGGGCGAGTCTCTACAGGGGCCGAGCGAATCTCCACATGGGCCAGGCAAGTCTCTCCAGAGGCTGGGCGAGTCTCTCCAGAGGTCGGGCGAGTCTCTAGAGAGGCAAGGCGAGTTTTGACAGGGGCCAGGCGAGTCTCTACAGAGGCTGGGCGAGTCTCTACAGAGGCCGGGCGAGCCTCCACAGGGGCCGGGCGAGTCTCTACAGGGTCGAGCGAGTTTCTACAGAGGCCAGGCGAGTCTCTACAGAGGTCGGGCGAGTCTCTGCAGAGGCCTATCGAGTCTCTAAAGGGGCAGGGCGAGTCTCTCCAGAGGCCGGGCGAGTCTCTACAGAGGCCGGCTGAGTCTCTACAGAGGCTGTGCGAGTCTGTCCAGGGGCCGGGCTAGTCTCTACAGGGGCCGGGCGAGTCTCCACAGAGGCCCGGCTAGTCTCTACAGGGGCGGGCGAGTCTCTCCAGGGCCGGACGAGTCTATACAGGGGCCGGGCGAGTCTCCACAGAGGCCAGGCGAGTCTCTACAGGGGCTGGGCGAGTCTCTACAGGGGCCGGGCGAGTCTCTCCAGAGGCCGGGCGAGTCTCTCCAGAGGCCGGGCGAGTCTCTAGAGAGGCAAGGCGAGTTTTTACAGGGGCCAGGCGAGTCTCCACAGAGGCCGTGCGAGTCTCTCCTGGGGACGGGCGAGTCTCTACAGGGGCCGGGCGAGTCTCTACAGGGGCCGAGCGAATCTCCACATGGGCCAGGCAAGTCTCTCCAGAGGCTGGGCGAGTCTCTCCAGAGGTCGGGCGAGTCTCTAGAGAGGCAAGGCGAGTTTTGACAGGGGCCAGGCGAGTCTCCACAGAGGCCGTGCGAGTCTCTCCTGAGGCCGGGCGAGTCTCTACAGGGGCCGGGCGAGTCTCTCCAGAGGCCGGGCGAGTCTCTCCAGAGGCCGGGCGAGTCTCTAGAGAGGCCGGGCGAGTCTTTACAGGGGCCGGTTGAGCCTCTACAGAGGCCGTGCGAGTCTCTCCTGGGGCCGGGCGAGTCTCTACAGGGGCCGGGCGAGTCTCCACAGGGGCCAGGCGAGTCTCTACAGGGGCCGGGAGAGTCTCTACAGACGCTGGGTGAGTCTCTCCAGAGAAAGGGGGAGTCTCTACAGAAGCTGGGCAAGTCTCTCCAGAGGCTGGGCGAGTCTCTCCAGAGGTCGGGCGAGTCTCTAGAGAGGCAAGGCGAGTTTTGACAGGGGCCAGGCGAGTCTCTACAGAGGCTGGGCGAGTCTCTACAGAGGCCGGGCGAGCCTCCACAGGGGCCGGGCGAGTCTCTACAGGGTCGAGCGAGTTTCTACAGAGGCCAGGCGAGTCTCTACAGAGGTCGGGCGAGTCTCTGCAGAGGCCTATCGAGTCTCTAAAGGGGCAGGGCGAGTCTCTCCAGAGGCCGGGCGAGTCTCTACAGAGGCCGGCTGAGTCTCTACAGAGGCTGTGCGAGTCTGTCCAGGGGCCGGGCTAGTCTCTACAGGGGCCGGGCGAGTCTCCACAGAGGCCCGGCTAGTCTCTACAGGGGCGGGCGAGTCTCTCCAGGGCCGGACGAGTCTATACAGGGGCCGGGCGAGTCTCCACAGAGGCCAGGCGAGTCTCTACAGGGGCTGGGCGAGTCTCTACAGGGGCCGGGCGAGTCTCTCCAGAGGCCGGGCGAGTCTCTCCAGAGGCCGGGCGAGTCTCTAGAGAGGCAAGGCGAGTTTTTACAGGGGCCAGGCGAGTCTCCACAGAGGCCGTGCGAGTCTCTCCTGGGGACGGGCGAGTCTCTACAGGGGCCGGGCGAGTCTCTACAGGGGCCGAGCGAATCTCCACATGGGCCAGGCAAGTCTCTCCAGAGGCTGGGCGAGTCTCTCCAGAGGTCGGGCGAGTCTCTAGAGAGGCAAGGCGAGTTTTGACAGGGGCCAGGCGAGTCTCCACAGAGGCCGTGCGAGTCTCTCCTGAGGCCGGGCGAGTCTCTACAGGGGCCGGGCGAGTCTCTCCAGAGGCCGGGCGAGTCTCTCCAGAGGCCGGGCGAGTCTCTAGAGAGGCCGGGCGAGTCTTTACAGGGGCCGGTTGAGCCTCTACAGAGGCCGTGCGAGTCTCTCCTGGGGCCGGGCGAGTCTCTACAGGGGCCGGGCGAGTCTCCACAGGGGCCAGGCGAGTCTCTACAGGGGCCGGGAGAGTCTCTACAGACGCTGGGTGAGTCTCTCCAGAGAAAGGGGGAGTCTCTACAGAAGCTGGGCAAGTCTCTCCAGAGGCCGGGCGAGTTTCTGCATGAGCCGGGCGAGTCCCTACAGAGACCGGGCGAGTCTCTTCAGGGGCCGGCTGAGTCTCTACAGAGGCTGGGTGAGTCTCTACAGAGGCCGGGCGAGTCTCTCCAGAGGCCAGGCGAGTCTCTACAGAGGCCGGGCGAGTCTCTCAAGAGACCGGGCGTGTCTCTACAGAGGCCGCGCGAGTACCTACAGAGGCCGGGCGAGTCTCTCCAGAGGCCGCGCGAGACTCTACAGAGGCCGTGCGAGTCTCTCCTGGGGACGGGTGAGTCTCTACAGGGGCCGGGCGAGTCTCTACAGGGGCCGAGCGAGTCTCCACATGGGCCAGGCGAGTCTCTCCAGAGGCTGGGCGAGTCTCTCCAGAGGCCGGGCGAGTCTCTAGAGAGGCAAGGCGAGTTTTTACAGGGGCCAGGCGAGTCTCCACAGAGGCCGGGCGAGTCTCTGCAGAGGCCGGGCGAGTCTCTGCAGGGGCCGGGAGAGTCTCTACAGGGGCCGGGTGAGTCTCTACCGAGGCCGGGCGAGTCTCTACAGGGGCCGCGCGAGTCTCTACAGAGTACGGGCGAGTCTCTCCAAAGGCCGGGTGAGTCTCTACAGGGGCCGGGCGAGTCTCTACAGAGGCCGCGCGAGTCTCTACAGAGTACGGGCGAGTCTCCACAGAGGCCGCGCGAGTCTCTACAGAGAACGGGCGAGTCTCTCCAAAGGCCGGGCGAGTCTCTACAGGGGCCGGGCGAGTCTTTACAGAGGCCGGGCGAGTCTCTTCAGGGGCCGGGTGAGTCTCTACAGAGGCCGTGCGAGTCTCTACAGAGGCCGGGCGAGTCTCTCAAGAGACCGGGCGAGTCTCTACAGAGGCCGCGCGAGTCTCCCCAGAGACCGGGCGAGTCTCCACAGAGGCCGCGCGAGTCTCTACAGAGTACGGGCGAGTCTCTCCAAAGGCCGGGCGAGTCTCTGCAGGGGCCGGGCGAGTCTCTACAGAGGCCGGGCGAGTCTCTTCAGGGGCCAGGTGAGTCTCTACAGAGGCCGGGCGAGTCTCTTCAGGGGCCGGGTGAGTCTCTACAGAGGCTGGGCGAGTCTCTACAGAGGCCGGGCGAGTCTCTCCAGAGGCCAGGCGAGTCTCTACAGAGGCCGGGTGAGTCTCTCAAGAGACCGGGCGAGTCTCTACAGAGGCCGGGCGAGTCTCTCCAGAGGCCGCGCGAGACTCTACAGAGGCCGTGCGAGTCTCTCCTGGGGACAGGCGAGTCTCTACAGGGGCCGGGCGAGTCTCTACAGGGGCCGAGCGAATCTCCACATGGGCCAGGCGAGTCTCTCCAGAGGCTGGGCGAAACTCTCCAGAGGCCGGGCGAGTCTCTAGAGAGGCAAGGCGAGTTTTTACAGGGGCCAGGCGAGTCTCCACAGAGGACGTGCGAGTCTCTCCTGGGGCCGGGCGAGTCTCTACAGGGGCCGGGCGATTCTCTCCAGAGGCCGGGCGAGTCTCTCCAGAGGCCAGGCGAGTCTTTACAGGGGCCGGTTGAGTCTCTACAGAGGCCGTGCGAGTCTCTCCTGGGGCCGGGCGAGTCTCTACAGGGGCCGGGAGAGTCTCTCCAGAGGCCGGGAGAGTTTCTCCAGAGGCCGGGCTAGTCTCTAGGGAGGCCGGGGGAGTCTTTACAGGGGCCAGGCGAGTCTCTACAGGGGCCAGGCGAGTCTCTACAGAGGGCAGGCGAGTCTCTGCAGACGCGGGGCGAGTATCTAAAGGGGCCGGGCGAGTCTCTCCAGAGGCCGGGCGAGTCTCTACAGAGGCCGTGCGAGTCTTTACAGGGGCCGGGCTAGTCTCTACAGGGACCGGACGAGTCTCTACAGGGGCCGGGCGAGTCTCTCCAGAGGCCGGGCGAGTCTCTAGAGCGGCCAGGCGAGTCTTTACAGGGGCCGGTTGAGTCTCCACAGAGGCCGTGCGAGTCTCTCCTGGGGCCGTGCGAGTCTCTACAGGGGCCGGGCGAGTCTCTCCAGAGGCCGGGCGAGTTTCTCCAAAGGCCGGGCGAGTCTCTAGAGAGGCCGGGCGGGTCTTTACAGGGGCCAGGAGAGTCTCTACAGGGGCCAGGCGAGTCTCTACAGAGGCCGGGCGAGTCTCTGCAGAGGCCGGGCGAGTTTCTACAGAGGCCGGGCGAGTCTCTACAGGGGCCGGGCGAGTCTCTGCAGGGGCCAGGAGAGTCTCTACAGGGGCCGGGTGAGTCTCTACCGAGGCCGGGCGAGTCTCTACAGGGGCCGGGTGAGTCTCTTCAGCAGCCGGGTGAGTCTCTACCGAGGCCGGGTGAGTCTCTACAGGGGCGGGCGAGTCTGTCCAGAGGCCTGGGCGAGTTTCTCCAGAGGCCGGGCTATTCTCTAGGAAGGCCGGGGGAGTCTTTACAGGGGCCAGGCGAGTCTCTACAGGGGCCAGGCGAGTCTCTACAGAGGGCGGGTGAGTCTCTGCAGACGCCGGGCGAGTCTCTAAAGTGGCCCGGCGAGTCTCTCCAGAGGCCAGGCGAGTCTCTACAGAGGCCGTGCGAGTCTTTACAGGGGCCGGGCTAGTCTCTACAGGGACCGGACGAGTCTCTACAGGGGCCGGGCGAGTCTCTCCAGGGGCCGGGCGAGTCTCTACAGAGGCCAGGTGAGTCTCCACAGAGCCCAGGCGAGTCTCTACAGGGGCCAGGAGAGTCTCTCCAGGGGCCGGGCGAGTCTCTACAGAGGACGGGCGAGTTTCCACAGAGGCCGGGCGAGTCTCTACAGAGGCCGGGCGAGTCTCTAAAGGGGCCGGGCGAGTCGCTCCAGAGGCCGGGCGAGTCTCTACAGAGGCCGTGCGAGTCTCTCCAGGGGCCGGGCTAGTCTCTACAGGGACCGGACGAGTCTCTACAGGGGCCGGGCGAGTCTCTCCTGGGGCCGGGCGAGTCTCTACAGAGGCCAGGTGAGTCTCCACAGAGGCCAGGCGAGTCTCTACAGAGGCCGGGAGAGTCTCTACAGACGCTGGGTGAGTCTCTCCAGAGAAAGGGGGAGTCTTACAGAGGCCGGGCGAGTCTCTCCAGAGGCCGGGCGAGTCTCTACATGAGCCGGGCGAGTCCCTACAGAGACCGGGCGAGTCTCTTCAGGGGCCGGGTGAGTCTCCACAGAGGCTGGGCGAGTCTCTACAGAGGCCGGGCGAGTCTCTTCAGGGGCCGGGTGAGTCTCTACAGAGACAGGGCGAGTCTCTACAGAGGCCGCGCGAGTGCCTACAGAGGCCGGGCGAGTCTCTCCAGAGGCCGCGCGAGACTCTACAGAGGCCGTGCGAGTCTCTCCTGGGGACGGGCGAGTCTCTACAGGGGCCGGGCGAGTCTCTACAGGGGCCGAGCGAATGTCCACATGGGCCAGGCGAGTCTCTCCAGAGGCTGGGCGAGTCTCTACAGAGGCCGGGCGAGTATCTAGAGAGGCAAGGCGAGTTTTTACAGGGGCCAGGCGAGTCTCCACAGAGGCCGTGCGAGTCTCTCCTGGGGCCGGGCGAGTCTCTACAGGGGCCGGGCGAGTCTCTCTAGAGGCCGGGCGAGTCTCTCTAGAGGCCGGGCGAGTCTCTAGAGAGGCCAGGCGAGTCTTTACAGGGGCCGGTTGAGTCTCTACAGAGGCCGTGCGAGTCTCTCCTGGGGCCGGGCGAGTCTCTACAGGGGCCGGGCGAGTCTCCACAGGGGCCAGGCGAGTCTCTACAGGGGCCGGGAGAGTCTCTACAGACGCTGGGTGAGTCTCTCCAGAGAAAGGGGGAGTCTCTACAGAGGCTGGGCGAGTCTCTCCAGAGGCCGGGCGAGTCTCTACATGAGCCGGGTGAGTCCCTACAGAGACCGGGCGAGTCTCTTCAGGGGCCGGGTGACTCTCTACAGAGGCTGGGCGAGTCTCTACAGAGGCCGGGCGAGTCTCTCCAGAGGCCAGGCGAGTCTCTACAGAGGCCGGGCGAGTCTCTCAAGAGACCGGGCGAGTCTCTGCAGAGGCCGCGCGAGTGCCTACAGAGGCCGTGCGAGTCTCTCCTGGGGCCGGGCGAGTCTATACAGGGGCCGGGCGAGTCTCTCCAGAGGCCGGGCGAGTCTCTAGAGAGGCCAGGCGAGTCTTTACAGGGGACGGTTGAGTCTCTACAGAGGCCGTGCGAGTCTCTCCTGGGGCCGGGCGACTCTCTACAGGGGCCGGGCGAGTCTCTCCAGAGGCCGGGCGAGTTTCTCCAGAGGCCGGGCGAGTCTCTAGAGAGGCCGGGTGGGTCTTTACAGGGGCCAGGAGAGTCTCTACAGGGGCCAGGCGAGTCTCTACAGAGGCCGGGCGAGTCTCTGCAGAGGCCGGGCGAGTTTCTACAGGGGCCGGGCGAGTCTCTGCAGGGGCCGGGAGAGTCTTTACAGGGGCCGGGTGAGTCTCTACCGAGGCTGGGCGAGTCTCTACAGGGGCCGCGCGAGTCTCTACAGAGTACGGGTGAGTCTCTCCAAAGGCCGGGCGAGTCTCCACATGGGGCCGGGCGAGTCTCTAGAGAGGCCGCGCTAGTCTCTTCAGAGTACGGGCGAGTCTCCACAGAGGCTGCGCGAATCTCTACAGAGTACGGGCGAGTCTCTCCAAAGGCCGGGCGAGTCTCTACAGGGGCCGGGCGAGTCTCTACAGGGGCCGGGCGAGTCTCTACAGAGGCCGGGCGAGTCTCTACAGAGGCCGGGCGAGTGTCTACAGAGGCCGGGCGAGTCTCTCCAGAGGCCGGGCGAGTCTCTAGAGAGGCAAGGCGAGTTTTTACAGGGGCCAGGCGAGTCTCAACAGAGGCCGTGCGAGTCTCTCCTGGGCCGGGCGAGTCTCTACAGGGGCCGGGCTAGTCTCTTCAGGGGCCGAGCGAGTCTCCACATGGGCCAGGCGAGTCTCTCCAGAGGCTGGGTGAGTCTCTCCAGAGGCCGGGCGAGTCTCTAGAGAGGCAAGGCGAGTTTTTACAGGGGCCAGGCGAGTCTCAACAGAGGCCGTGCGAGTCTCTCCTGGGCCGGGCGAGTCTCTACAGGGGCCGGGCGAGTCTCTCCAGAGGCCGGGCGAGTCTCTCCAGAGGACCGGCGAGTCTCTAGAGTGGCCCGGCGAGTCTTTACAGGGGCCGGTTGAGTCTCTACAGAGGCCGTGCGAGTCTCTCCTGGGGCCGGGCTAGTCTCTACATGGGCCGGGCGAGTCTCCACAGAGGCCCCGCTAGTCTCTACAGGGGCGGGCGAGTCTCTCCAGGGGCCGGACGAGTCTATACAGGGGCTGGGCGAGTCTCCACAGAGGCCAGGCGAGTCTCTACAGGGACCGGGCGAGTCTCTACAGGGGCCGGGCGAGTCTCTCCAGAGGCCGGGCGAGTCTCTCCAGAGGCCGGGCGAGTCTCTAGAGAGGCAAGGCGAGTTTTTACAGGGGCCAGGCGAGTCTCCACAGAGGCCGTGCGAGTCTCTCCTGGGGACGGGCGAGTCTCTACAGGGGTCGGGCGAGTCTCTACAGGGGCCGAGCGAATCTCCACATGGGCCAGGCAAGTCTCTCCAGAGGCTGGGCGAGTCTCTCCAGAGGCCGGGCGAGTCTCTAGAGAGGCAAGGCGAGTTTAAACAGGGGCCAGGCGAGTCTCCACAGAGGCCGTGCGAGTCTTTCCTGGGGCCGGGCGAGTCTCTACAGGGGCCGGGCGAGTCTCTCCAGAGGCCGGGCGAGTCTCTCCAGAGGCCGGGCGAGTCTCTAGAGAGGCCAGGCGAGTCTTTACAGGGGCCGGTTGAGCCTCTACAGAGGCCGTGCGAGTTTCTCCAGAGGCCGGGCGAGTCTCTAGAGAGGCCGGGCGGGTCTTTACAGGGGCCAGGAGAGTCTCTACAGGGGCCAGGTGAGTCTCTACAGAGGCCGGGCGAGTCTCTGCAGAGGCCGGGCGTGTCTCTACAGAGGCCGGGCGAGTCTCTACAGGGGCCGGGCGAGTCTCTACAGGGGCCGGGAGAGTCTCTACAGGGGCCGGGTGAGTCTCTACCGAGGCCGGGCGAGTCTCTACAGGGGCCGCGCGAGTCTCTTCAGGGGCCGGGTGAGTCTCTACAGAGGCCAGGCGAGTCTATACAGGGGCCGGGCGAGTCTCTACAGAGTACAGGCGAGTCTCTACAGAGGCCGCGCGAGTCTCTACAGAGTACGGGCGAGTCTCTCCAAAGGCCGGGCGAGTCTCTACAGGGGCCGGGCGAGTCTCTACAGAGGCCAGGCGAGTCTCTTCAGGGGCCGGGTGAGTCTCTACAGAGGCCAGGCGAGTCTCTTCAGGGGCCGGGTGAGTCTCTACAGAGGCTGGGCGAGTCTGTACAGAGGCCGGGCGAGTTTCTCCAGAGGCCAGGCGAGTCTCTACAGAGGCCGGGCGAGTCTCTCCAGATGCCAGGCGAGTCTCTACAGAGGCCGGGCGAGTCTCTACAGAGGCCGCGCGAGTGTCTACAGAGGCCGGGCGAGTCTCTCCAGAGGCCGCGCGAGACTCTACAGATGCCGTGCGAGTCTCTCCTGGGGACGGCCGAGTCTCTACAGGGGCCGGGCTAGTCTCTTCAGGGGCCGAGCGAGTCTCCACATGGGCCAGGCGAGTCTCTCCAGAGGCTGGGCGAGTCTCTCCAGAGGCCGGGCGAGTCTCTAGAGAGGCAAGGCGAGTTTTTACAGGGGCCAGGCGAGTCTCCACAGAGGCCGTGCGAGTCTCTCCTGGGGCCGGGCGAGTCTCTACAGGGGCCGGGCGAGTCTCTCCAGAGGCCGGGCGAGTCTCTAGAGTGGCCCGGCGAGTCTTTACAGGGGCCGGTTGAGTCTCTACAGAGGCCGTGCGAGTCTCTCCTGGGGCCGGGCTAGTCTCTACAGGGGCCGGGTGAGTCTCCACAGAGGCCCGGCTAGTCTCTACAGGGGCGGGCGAGTCTCTCCAGGGGCCGGACGAGTCTATACAGGGGCCGGGCGAGTCTCCACAGAGGCCGCGCGAGTCTCTACAGGGACCGGGCGAGTCTCCACATGGGCCAGGCGAGTCTCTCCAGAGGCCGGGCGAGTCTCTCCAGAGGCCGGGCGAGTCTCTAGAGAGGCAAGGCGAGTTTTTACAGGGGCCAGGCGAGTCTCCACAGAGGCCGTGCGAGTCTCTCCTGGGGACGGGCGAGTCTCTACAGGGGTCGGGCGAGTCTCTACAGGGGCCGGGCGAGTCTCTACAGGGGCCGGGAGAGTCTCTACAGGGGCCAGGTGAGTCTCTACAGAGGCCGGGCGAGTCTCTGCAGAGGCCGGGCGTGTCTCTACAGAGGCCGGGCGAGTCTCTACAGGGGCCGGGCGAGTCTCTACAGGGGCCGGGAGAGTCTCTACAGGGGCCGGGCGAGTCTATACAGGGGCCGGGCGAGTCTCTACAGAGGCCGCGCGAGTCTCTACAGAGTACGGGCGAGTCTCTCCAAAGGCGGGCGAGTCTCTACAGGGGCCGGGCGAGTCTCTACAGAGGCCGGGCGAGTCTCTTCAGGGGCGGGTGAGTCTCTACAGAGGCCAGGCGAGTCTCTTCAGGGGCCGGGTGAGTCTCTACAGAAGCTGGGCGAGTCTCTACAGAGGCCGGGCGAGTTTCTACAGAGTACAGGCGAGTCTCCACAGAGGCCGCGCGAGTCTCTACAGAGTACGGGCGAGTCTCTCCAAAGGCGGGCGAGTCTCTACAGGGGCCGGGCGAGTCTCTACAGAGGCCGGGCGAGTCTCTTCAGGGGCCGGGTGAGTCTCTACAGAGGCCAGGCGAGTCTCTTCAGGGGTCGGGTGAGTCTCTACAGAGGCTGGGCGAGTCTCTACAGAGGCCGGGCGAGTTTCTCCAGAGGCCAGGCGAGTCTCTACAGAGGCCGGGCGAGTCTCTCCAGAGGCCAGGCGAGTCTCTACAGAGGCCGGGCGAGTCTCTCAAGAGACCGGGCGAGTCTCTACAGAGGCCGCGCGAGTGTCTACAGAGGCCGGGCGAGTCTCTCCAGAGGCCGCGCGAGACTCTACAGATGCCGTGCGAGTCTCTCCAGAGGCCGGGCGAGTCTCTAGAGAGGCAAGGCGAGTTTTTACAGGGGCCAGGCGAGTCTCCACAGAGGCCGTGCGAGTCTCTCCTGGGGCCGGGCGAGTCTCTACAGGGGCCGGGCGAGTCTCTCCAGAGGCCGGGCGAGTCTCTCCAGAGGCCGGGCGAGTCTCTAGAGTGGCCCGGCGAGTCTTTACACGGGCCGGTTGAGTCTCTACAGAGGCCGTGCGAGTCTCTCCTGGGGCCGGGCTAGTCTCTACATGGGCCGGGCGAGTCTCCACAGAGGCCCCGCTAGTCTCTACAGGGGCGGGCGAGTCTCTCCAGGGGCCGGACGAGTCTATACAGGGGCCGGGCGAGTCTCCACAGAGGCCAGGCGAGTCTCTACAGGGACCGGGCGAGTCTCTACAGGGGCCGGGCGAGTCTCTCCAGAGGCCGGGCGAGTCTCTCCAGAGGCCGGGCGAGTCTCTCCAGAGGCCGGGCGAGTCTCTAGAGAGGCAAGGCGAGTTTTTACAGTGGCCAGGCGAGTCTCCACAGAGGCCGTGCGAGTCTCTCCTGGGGACGGGCGAGTCACTACAGGGGTCGGGCGAGTCTCTACAGGGGCCGGGCGAGTCTCTACAGGGGCCGGGAGAGTATCTACAGGGGCCAGGTGAGTCTCTACAGAGGCCGGGCGAGTCTCTGCAGAGGCCGGGCGTGTCTCTACAGAGGCCGGGCGAGTCTCTACAGGGGCCGGGCGAGTCTCTACAGGGGACGGGAGAGTCTCTACAGGGGCCGGGCGAGTCTATACAGGGGCCGGGCGAGTCTCTACAGAGGCCGCGCGAGTCTCTACAGAGTACGGGCGAGTCTCTCCAAAGGCGGGCGAGTCTCTACAGGGGCCGGGCGAGTCTCTACAGAGGCCGGGCGAGTCTCTTCAGGGGCCGGGTGAGTCTCTACAGAGGCCAGGCGAGTCTCTTCAGGGGCCGGGTGAGTCTCTACAGAGGCTGGGCGAGTCTCTACAGAGGCCGGGCGAGTTTCTACAGAGTACAGGCGAGTCTCCACAGAGGCCGCGCGAGTCTCTACAGAGTACGGGCGAGTCTCTCCAAAGGCGGGCGAGTCTCTACAGGGGCCGGGCGAGTCTCTACAGAGGCCGGGCGAGTCTCTTCAGGGGCCGGGTGAGTCTCTACAGAGGCCAGGCGAGTCTCTTCAGGGGTCGGGTGAGTCTCTACAGAGGCTGGGCGAGTCTCTACAGAGGCCGGGCGAGTCTCTCCAGAGGCCAGGCGAGTCTCTACAGAGGCCGGGCGAGTCTCTCAAGAAACCGGGCGAGTCTCTACAGAGGCCGCGCGAGTGTCTACAGAGGCCGGGCGAGTCTCTCCAGAGGCCGCGCGAGACTCTACAGATGCCGTGCGAGTCTCTCCTGGGGACGGGCGAGTCTCTACAGGGGCCGGGCTGGTCTCTTCAGGGGCCGAGCGAGTCTCCACATGGGCCAGGCGAGTCTCTCCAGAGGCTGGGCGAGTCTCTCCAGAAGCCGGGCGAGTCTCTAGAGAGGCAAGGCGAGTTTTTACAGGGGCCAAGCGAGTCTCCACAGAGGCCGTGCAAGTCTGTCCTGGGGCAGGGCGAGTCTCTACAGGGGCCGGGCGAGTCTCTCCAGAGGCCGGGCGAGTCTCTAGAGTGGCCCGGCGAGTCTTTACAGGGGCCGGTTGAGTCTCTACAGAGGCCGTGCGAGTCTCTCCTGGGGCCGGGCTAGTCTCTACAGGGGCCGGGCGAGTCTCCACAGAGGCCCGGCTAGTCTCTACAGGGGCGGGCGAGTCTCTCCAGGGGCCGGACAAGTCTATACAGGGGCCGGGCGAGTCTCCACAGAGGCCAGGCGAGTCTCTACAGGGACCGGGCGAGTCTCTACAGGGGCCGGGCGAGTCTCTCCAGAGGCCGGGCGAGTTTCTCCAGAGGCCGGGCGAGTCTCTAGAGAGGCATGGCGAGTTTTTACAGGGGCCAGGCGAGTCTCCACAGAGGCCGTGCGAGTCTCTCCTGGGGACGGGCGAGTCTCTACAGGGGCCAGGCGAGTCTCTACAGGGGCCGAGCGAATCTCCACATGGGCCAGGCAAGTCTCTCCAGAGGCTGGGCGAGTCTCTCCAGAGGCCGGGCGAGTCTCTAGAGAGGCAAGGCGAGTTTTTACAGGGGCCAGGCGAGTCTCCACAGAGGCCGTGCGAGTCTCTCCTGGGGCCGGGCGAGTCTCTACAGGGGCCGGGCGAGTCTCTCCAGAGGCCGGGCGAGTTTCTCCAGAGGCCGGGCGAGTCTCTAGAGAGGCCAGGCGAGTCTTTACAGGGGCCGGTTGAGCCTCTACAGAGGCCGTGCGAGTTTCTCCAGAGGCCGGGCGAGTCTCTAGAGAGGCCGGGCGGGTCTTTACAGGGGCCAGGAGAGTCTCTACAGGGGCCAGGTGAGTCTCTACAGAGGCCGGGCGAGTCTCTGCAGAGGCCGGGCGTGTCTCTACAGAGGCCGGGCGAGTCTCTACAGGGGCCGGGCGAGTCTCTACAGGGGCCGGGAGAGTCTCTACAGGGGCCGGGTGAGTCTCTACCGAGGCCGGGCGAGTCTCTACAGGGGCCGCGCGAGTCTCTTCAGGGGCCGGGTGAGTCTCTACAGAGGCCAGGCGAGTCTATACAGGGGCCGGGCGAGTCTCTACAGAGGCCGCGCGAGTCTCTACAGAGTAGAGGCGAGTCTCCACAGAGGCCGCGCGATTCTCTACAGAGTACGGGCGAGTCTCTCCAAAGGCCGGGCGAGTCTCTACAGGGGCCGGGCGAGTCTCTACAGAGGCCGGGCGAGTCTCTTCAGGGGCCGGGTGAGTCTCTACAGAGGCCAGGCGAGTCTCTTCAGGGGCCGGGTGAGTCTCTACTGGGGCTGGGCGAGTCTCTACAGAGGCCGGGCGAGTTTCTACAGAGGCCAGGCGAGTCTCTACAGAGGCCGGGCGAGTCTCTCAAGAGACCGGGCGAGTCTCTACAGAGGCCGCGCGAGTGCCTACAGAGGCCGGGCGAGTCTCTCCAGAGGCCGCGCGAGACTCTACAGAGGCCGTGCGAGTCTCTCCTGGGGACGGGCGAGTCTCTACAGGGGCCGGGCGAGTCTCTACAGGGGCCGAGCGAGTCTCCACATGGGCCAGGCGAGTCTCTCCAGAGGCTAGGCGAGTGTCTACAGAGGCCGGGCGAGTCTCTCCAGAGGCCGCGCGAGACTCTACAGATGCCGTGCGAGTCTCTCCTGGGGACGGGCGAGTCTCTACAGGGGCCGGGCTAGTCTCTTCAGGGGCCGAGCGAGTCTCCACATGGGCCAGGCGAGTCTCTCCAGAGGCAGGGTGAGTCTCTCCAGAGGCCGGGCGAGTCTCTAGAGAGGCAAGGCGAGTTTTTACAGGGGCCAGGCGAGTCTCCACAGAGGCCGTGCGAGTCTCTCCTGGGGCCGGGCGAGTCTCTACAGGGGCCGGGCGAGTCTCTCCAGAGGCCGGGCGAGTCTCTCCAGAGGCCGGGCGAGTCTCTAGAGTGGCCCGGCGAGTCTTTACAGGGGCCGGTTGAGTCTCTACAGAGGCCGTGCGAGTCTCTCCTGGGGCCGGGCTAGTCTCTACATGGGCCGGGCGAGTCTCCACAGAGGCCCCGCTAGTCTCTACAGGGGCGGGCGAGTCTCTCCAGGGGCCGGACGAGTCTATACAGGGGCCGGGCGAGTCTCCACAGAGGCCGGGCGAGTCTCTCCAGAGGCCGGGCGAGTCTCTACAGGGACCGGGCGAGTCTCTACAGGGGCCGGGCGAGTCTCTCCAGAGGCCGGGCGAGTCTCTCCAGAGGCCGGGCGAGTCTCTAGAGAGGCAAGGCGAGTTTTTACAGGGGCCAGGCGAGTCTCCACAGAGGCCGTGCGAGTCTCTCCTGGGGACAGGCGAGTCTCTACAGGGGTCGGGCGAGTCTCTACAGGGGCCGGGCGAGTCTCTACAGGGGCCGGGAGAGTCTCTACAGGGGCCAGGGAGTCTCTACAGAGGCCGGGCGAGTCTCTGCAGAGGCCGGGCGTGTCTCTACAGAGGCCGGGCGAGTCTCTACAGGGGCCGGGCGAGTCTCTACAGGGGCCGGGAGAGTCTCTACAGGGGCCGGGCGAGTCTATACAGGGGCCGGGCGAGTCTCTACAGAGGCCGCGCGAGTCTCTACAGAGTACGGGCGAGTCTCTCCAAAGGCGGGCGAGTCTCTACAGGGGCCGGGCGAGTCTCTACAGAGGCCGGGCGAGTCTCTTCAGGGGCCGGGTGAGTCTCTACAGAGGCCAGGCGAGTCTCTTCAGGGGCCGGGTGAGTCTCTACAGAGGCTGGGCGAGTCTCTACAGAGGCCGGGCGAGTTTCTACAGAGTACAGGCGAGTCTCCACAGAGGCCGCGCGAGTCTCTACAGAGTACGGGCGAGTCTCTCCAAAGGCGGGCGAGTCTCTACAGGGGCCGGGCGAGTCTCTACAGAGGCCGGGCGAGTCTCTTCAGGGGCCGGGTGAGTCTCTACAGAGGCCAGGCGAGTCTCTTCAGGGGTCGGGTGAGTCTCTACAGAGGCTGGGCGAGTCTCTACAGAGGCCGGGCGAGTTTCTCCAGAGGCCAGGCGAGTCTCTACAGAGGCCGGGCGAGTCTCTCCAGAAGCCAGGCGAGTCTCTACAGAGGCCGGGCGAGTCTCTCAAGAGACCGGGCGAGTCTCTACAGAGGCCGCGCGAGTGTCTACAGAGGCCGGGCGAGTCTCTCCAGAGGCCGCGCGAGACTCTACAGATGCCGTGCGAGTCTCTCCTGGGGACGGGCGAGTCTCTACAGGGGCCGGGCTAGTCTCTTCAGGGGCCGAGCGAGTCTCCACATGGGCCAGGCGAGTCTCTCCAGAGGCTGGGCGAGTCTCTCCAGAGGCCGGGCGTGTCTCTAGAGAGGCAAGGCGAGTTTTTACAGGGGCCAAGCGAGTCTCCACAGAGGCCGTGCAAGTCTCTCCTGGGGCAGGGCGAGTCTCTACAGGGGCCGGGCGAGTCTCTCCAGAGGCCGGGCGAGTCTCTAGAGTGGCCCGGCGAGTCTTTACAGGGGCCGGTTGAGTCTCTACAGAGGCCGTGCGAGTCTCTCCTGGGGCCGGGCTAGTCTCTACAGGGGCCGGGCGAGTCTCCACAGAGGCCCGGCTAGTCTCTACAGGGGCGGGCGAGTCTCTCCAGGGTCCGGACAAGTCTATACAGGGGCCGGGCGAGTCTCTACAGAGGCCGCGCTAGTCTCTTCAGAGTACGGGCGAGTCTCCACAGAGGCTGCGCGAATCTCTACAGAGTACGGGCGAGTCTCTCCAAAGGCCGGGCGAGTCTCTACAGGGGCCGGGCGAGTCTCTACAGAGGCCGGGCGAGTCTCTACAGAGGCCGGGCGAGTCTCTTCAGAGTACGGGCGAGTCTCCACAGAGGCTGCGCGAATCTCTACAGAGTACGGGCGAGTCTCTCCAAAGGCCGGGCGAGTCTCTACAGGGGCCGGGCGAGTCTCTACAGAGGCCGGGCGAGTCTCTACAGAGGCCGGGCGAGTCTCTCCAGAGGTCAGGCGAGTCTCTACAGAGGCCGGGCGAGTGTCTACAGAGGCCGGGCGAGTCTCTCCAGAGGCCGCGCGAGACTCTACAGATGCCGTGCGAGTCTCTCCTGGGGACGGGCGAGTCTCTACAGGGGCCGGGCTAGTCTCTTCAGGGGCCGAGCGAGTCTCCACATGGGCCAGGCGAGTCTCTCCAGAGGCAGGGTGAGTCTCTCCAGAGGCCGGGCGAGTCTCTAGAGAGGCAAGGCGAGTTTTTACAGGGGCCAAGCGAGTCTCCACAGAGGCCGTGCAAGTCTGTCCTGGGGCAGGGCGAGTCTCTACAGGGGCCGGGCGAGTCTCTCCAGAGGCCGGGCGAGTCTCTAGAGTGGCCCGGCGAGTCTTTACAGGGGCCGGTTGAGTCTCTACAGAGGCCGTGCGAGTCTCTCCTGGGGCCGGGCTAGTCTCTACAGGGGCCGGGCGAGTCTCCACAGAGGCCCGGCTAGTCTCTACAGGGGCGGGCGAGTCTCTCCAGGGGCCGGACAAGTCTATACAGGGGCCGGGCGAGTCTCCACAGAGGCCAGGCGAGTCTCTACAGGGACCGGGCGAGTCTCTACAGGGGCCGGGCGAGTCTCTCCAGAGGCCGGGCGAGTTTCTCCAGAGGCCGGGCGAGTCTCTAGAGAGGCATGGCGAGTTTTTACAGGGGCCAGGCGAGTCTCCACAGAGGCCGTGCGAGTCTCTCCTGGGGACGGGCGAGTCTCTACAGGGGCCGGGCGAGTCTCTACAGGGGCCGAGCGAATCTCCACATGGGCCAGGCAAGTCTCTCCAGAGGCTGGGCGAGTCTCTCCAGAGGCCGGGCGAGTCTCTAGAGAGGCAAGGCGAGTTTTTACAGGGGCCAGGCGAGTCTCCACAGAGGCCGTGCGAGTCTCTCCTGGGGCCGGGCGAGTCTCTACAGGGGCCGGGCGAGTCTCTCCAGAGGCCGGGCGAGTTTCTCCAGAGGCCGGGCGAGTCTCTAGAGAGGCCAGGCGAGTCTTTACAGGGGCCGGTTGAGCCTCTACAGAGGCCGTGCGAGTTTCTCCAGAGGCCGGGCGAGTCTCTAGAGAGGCCGGGCGGGTCTTTACAGGGGCCAGGAGAGTCTCTACAGGGGCCAGGTGAGTCTCTACAGAGGCCGGGCGAGTCTCTGCAGAGGCCGGGCGTGTCTCTACAGAGGCCGGGCGAGTCTCTACAGGGGCCGGGCGAGTCTCTACAGGGGCCGGGAGAGTCTCTACAGGGGCCGGGTGAGTCTCTACCGAGGCCGGGCGAGTCTCTACAGGGGCCGCGCGAGTCTCTTCAGGGGCCGGGTGAGTCTCTACAGAGGCCAGGCGAGTCTATACAGGGGCCGGGCGAGTCTCTACAGAGGCCGCGCGAGTCTCTACAGAGTAGAGGCGAGTCTCCACAGAGGCCGCGCGATTCTCTACAGAGTACGGGCGAGTCTCTCCAAAGGCCGGGCGAGTCTCTACAGGGGCCGGGCGAGTCTCTACAGAGGCCGGGCGAGTCTCTTCAGGGGCCGGGTGAGTCTCTACAGAGGCCAGGCGAGTCTCTTCAGGGGCCGGGTGAGTCTCTACTGGGGCTGGGCGAGTCTCTACAGAGGCCGGGCGAGTTTCTACAGAGGCCAGGCGAGTCTCTACAGAGGCCGGGCGAGTCTCTCAAGAGACCGGGCGAGTCTCTACAGAGGCCGCGCGAGTGCCTACAGAGGCCGGGCGAGTCTCTCCAGAGGCCGCGCGAGACTCTACAGAGGCCGTGCGAGTCTCTCCTGGGGACGGGCGAGTCTCTACAGGGGCCGGGCGAGTCTCTACAGGGGCCGAGCGAGTCTCCACATGGGCCAGGCGAGTCTCTCCAGAGGCTAGGCGAGTGTCTACAGAGGCCGGGCGAGTCTCTCCAGAGGCCGCGCGAGACTCTACAGATGCCGTGCGAGTCTCTCCTGGGGACGGGCGAGTCTCTACAGGGGCCGGGCTAGTCTCTTCAGGGGCCGAGCGAGTCTCCACATGGGCCAGGCGAGTCTCTCCAGAGGCAGGGTGAGTCTCTCCAGAGGCCGGGCGAGTCTCTAGAGAGGCAAGGCGAGTTTTTACAGGGGCCAGGCGAGTCTCCACAGAGGCCGTGCGAGTCTCTCCTGGGGCCGGGCGAGTCTCTACAGGGGCCGGGCGAGTCTCTCCAGAGGCCGGGCGAGTCTCTCCAGAGGCCGGGCGAGTCTCTAGAGTGGCCCGGCGAGTCTTTACAGGGGCCGGTTGAGTCTCTACAGAGGCCGTGCGAGTCTCTCCTGGGGCCGGGCTAGTCTCTACATGGGCCGGGCGAGTCTCCACAGAGGCCCCGCTAGTCTCTACAGGGGCGGGCGAGTCTCTCCAGGGGCCGGACGAGTCTATACAGGGGCCGGGCGAGTCTCCACAGAGGCCGGGCGAGTCTCTCCAGAGGCCGGGCGAGTCTCTACAGGGACCGGGCGAGTCTCTACAGGGGCCGGGCGAGTCTCTCCAGAGGCCGGGCGAGTCTCTCCAGAGGCCGGGCGAGTCTCTAGAGAGGCAAGGCGAGTTTTTACAGGGGCCAGGCGAGTCTCCACAGAGGCCGTGCGAGTCTCTCCTGGGGACAGGCGAGTCTCTACAGGGGTCGGGCGAGTCTCTACAGGGGCCGGGCGAGTCTCTACAGGGGCCGGGAGAGTCTCTACAGGGGCCAGGGAGTCTCTACAGAGGCCGGGCGAGTCTCTGCAGAGGCCGGGCGTGTCTCTACAGAGGCCGGGCGAGTCTCTACAGGGGCCGGGCGAGTCTCTACAGGGGCCGGGAGAGTCTCTACAGGGGCCGGGCGAGTCTATACAGGGGCCGGGCGAGTCTCTACAGAGGCCGCGCGAGTCTCTACAGAGTACGGGCGAGTCTCTCCAAAGGCGGGCGAGTCTCTACAGGGGCCGGGCGAGTCTCTACAGAGGCCGGGCGAGTCTCTTCAGGGGCCGGGTGAGTCTCTACAGAGGCCAGGCGAGTCTCTTCAGGGGCCGGGTGAGTCTCTACAGAGGCTGGGCGAGTCTCTACAGAGGCCGGGCGAGTTTCTACAGAGTACAGGCGAGTCTCCACAGAGGCCGCGCGAGTCTCTACAGAGTACGGGCGAGTCTCTCCAAAGGCGGGCGAGTCTCTACAGGGGCCGGGCGAGTCTCTACAGAGGCCGGGCGAGTCTCTTCAGGGGCCGGGTGAGTCTCTACAGAGGCCAGGCGAGTCTCTTCAGGGGTCGGGTGAGTCTCTACAGAGGCTGGGCGAGTCTCTACAGAGGCCGGGCGAGTTTCTCCAGAGGCCAGGCGAGTCTCTACAGAGGCCGGGCGAGTCTCTCCAGAAGCCAGGCGAGTCTCTACAGAGGCCGGGCGAGTCTCTCAAGAGACCGGGCGAGTCTCTACAGAGGCCGCGCGAGTGTCTACAGAGGCCGGGCGAGTCTCTCCAGAGGCCGCGCGAGACTCTACAGATGCCGTGCGAGTCTCTCCTGGGGACGGGCGAGTCTCTACAGGGGCCGGGCTAGTCTCTTCAGGGGCCGAGCGAGTCTCCACATGGGCCAGGCGAGTCTCTCCAGAGGCTGGGCGAGTCTCTCCAGAGGCCGGGCGTGTCTCTAGAGAGGCAAGGCGAGTTTTTACAGGGGCCAAGCGAGTCTCCACAGAGGCCGTGCAAGTCTCTCCTGGGGCAGGGCGAGTCTCTACAGGGGCCGGGCGAGTCTCTCCAGAGGCCGGGCGAGTCTCTAGAATGGCCCGGCGAGTCTTTACAGGGGCCGGTTGAGTCTCTACAGAGGCCGTGCGAGTCTCTCCTGGGGCCGGGCTAGTCTCTACAGGGGCCGGGCGAGTCTCCACAGAGGCCCGGCTAGTCTCTACAGGGGCGGGCGAGTCTCTCCAGGGTCCGGACAAGTCTATACAGGGGCCGGGCGAGTCTCTACAGAGGCCGCGCTAGTCTCTTCAGAGTACGGGCGAGTCTCCACAGAGGCTGCGCGAATCTCTACAGAGTACGGGCGAGTCTCTCCAAAGGCCGGGCGAGTCTCTACAGGGGCCGGGCGAGTCTCTACAGAGGCCGGGCGAGTCTCTTCAGAGTACGGGCGAGTCTCCACAGAGGCTGCGCGAATCTCTACAGAGTACGGGCGAGTCTCTCCAAAGGCCGGGCGAGTCTCTACAGGGGCCGGGCGAGTCTCTACAGAGGCCGGGCGAGTCTCTACAGAGGCCGGGCGAGTCTCTCCAGAGGTCAGGCGAGTCTCTACAGAGGCCGGGCGAGTGTCTACAGAGGCCGGGCGAGTCTCTCCAGAGGCCGCGCGAGACTCTACAGATGCCGTGCGAGTCTCTCCTGGGGACGGGCGAGTCTCTACAGGGGCCGGGCTAGTCTCTTCAGGGGCCGAGCGAGTCTCCACATGGGCCAGGCGAGTCTCTCCAGAGGCAGGGTGAGTCTCTCCAGAGGCCGGGCGAGTCTCTAGAGAGGCAAGGCGAGTTTTTACAGGGGCCAGGCGAGTCTCCACAGAGGCCGTGCGAGTCTCTCCTGGGGCCGGGCGAGTCTCTACAGGGGCCGGGCGAGTCTCTCCAGAGGCCGGGCGAGTCTCTCCAGAGGCCGGGCGAGTCTCTAGAGTGGCCCGGCGAGTCTTTACAGGGGCCGGTTGAGTCTCTACAGAGGCCGTGCGAGTCTCTCCTGGGGCCCGGCTAGTCTCTACATGGGCCGGGCGAGTCTCCACAGAGGCCCCGCTAGTCTCTACAGGGGCGGGCGAGTCTCTCCAGGGGCCGGACGAGTCTATACAGGGGCCGGGCGAGTCTCCACAGAGGCCAGGCGAGTCTCTACAGGGACCGGGCGAGTCTCTACAGGGGCCGGGCGAGTCTCTCCAGAGGCCGGGCGAGTCTCTCCAGAGGCCGGGCGAGTCTCTAGAGAGGCAAGGCGAGTTTTTACAGGGGCCAGGCGAGTCTCCACAGAGGCCGTGCGAGTCTCTCCTGGGGACGGGCGAGTCACTACAGGGGTCGGGCGAGTCTCTACAGGGGCCGGGCGAGTCTCTACAGGGGCCGGGAGAGTCTCTACAGGGGCCGGGTACGTCTCTACAGAGGCCGGGCGAGTCTCTGCAGAGGCCGGGCGTGTCTCTACAGAGGCCGGGCGAGTCTCTACAGGGGCCGGGCGAGTCTCTACAGGGGACGGGAGAGTCTCTACAGGGGCCGGGCGAGTCTATACAGGGGCCGGGCGAGTCTCTACAGAGGCCGCGCGAGTCTCTACAGAGTACGGGCGAGTCTCTCCAAAGGCGGGCGAGTCTCTACAGGGGCCGGGCGAGTCTCTACAGAGGCCGGGCGAGTCTCTTCAGGGGCCGGGTGAGTCTCTACAGAGGCCAGGCGAGTCTCTTCAGGGGCCGGGTGAGTCTCTACAGAGGCTGGGCGAGTCTCTACAGAGGCCGGGCGAGTTTCTACAGAGTACAGGCGAGTCTCCACAGAGGCCGCGCGAGTCTCTACAGAGTACGGGCGAGTCTCTCCAAAGGCGGGCGAGTCTCTACAGGGGCCGGGCGAGTCTCTACAGAGGCCGGGCGAGTCTCTTCAGGGGCCGGGTGAGTCTCTACAGAGGCCAGGCGAGTCTCTTCAGGGGTCGGGTGAGTCTCTACAGAGGCTGGGCGAGTCTCTCCAGAGGCCGGGCGAGTTTCTCCAGAGGCCAGGCGAGTCTCTACAGAGGCCGGGCGAGTCTCTCCAGAGGCCAGGCGAGTCTCTACAGAGGCCGGGCGAATCTCTCAAGAGACCGGGCGAGTCTCTACAGAGGCAGCGCGAGTGTCTACAGAGGCCGGGCGAGTCTCTCCAGAGGCCGCGCGAGACTCTACAGATGCCGTGCGAGTCTCTCCTGGGGACGGGCGAGTCTCTACAGGGGCCGGGCTAGTCTCTTCAGGGGCTGAGCGAGTCTCCACATGGGCCAGGCGAGTCTCTCCAGAGGCTGGGCGAGTCTCTCCAGAGGCCGGGCGAGTCTCTAGAGAGGCAAGGCGGGTTTTTACAGGGGCCAAGCGAGTCTCCACAGAGGCCGTGCAAGTCTCTCCTGGGGCAGGGCGAGTCTCTACAGGGGCCGGGCGAGTCTCTCCAGAGGCCGGGCGAGTCTCTAGAGTGGCCCGGCGAGTCTTTACAGGGGCCGGTTGAGTCTCTACAGAGGCCGTGCGAGTCTCTCCTGGGGCCGGGCTAGTCTCTACAGGGGCCGGGCGAGTCTCCACAGAGGCCCGGCTAGTCTCTACAGGGGCGGGCGAGTCTCTCCAGGGGCCGGACAAGTCTATACAGGGGCCGGGCGAGTCTCCACAGAGGCCAGGCGAGTCTCTACAGGGACCGGGCGAGTCTCTACAGGGGCCGGGCGAGTCTCTCCAGAGGCCGGGCGAGTTTCTCCAGAGGCCGGGCGAGTCTCTAGAGAGGCATGGCGAGTTTTTACAGGGGCCAGGCGAGTCTCCACAGAGGCCGTGCGAGTCTCTCCTGGGGACGGGCGAGTCTCTACAGGGGCCGGGCGAGTCTCTACAGGGGCCGAGCGAATCTCCACATGGGCCAGGCAAGTCTCTCCAGAGGCTGGGCGAGTCTCTCCAGAGGCCGGGCGAGTCTCTAGAGAGGCAAGGCGAGTTTTTACAGGGGCCAGGCGAGTCTCCACAGAGGCCGTGCGAGTCTCTCCTGGGGCCGGGCGAGTCTCTACAGGGGCCGGGCGAGTCTCTCCAGAGGCCGGGCGAGTTTCTCCAGAGGCCGGGCGAGTCTCTAGAGAGGCCAGGCGAGTCTTTACAGGGGCCGGTTGAGCCTCTACAGAGGCCGTGCGAGTTTCTCCAGAGGCCGGGCGAGTCTCTAGAGAGGCCGGGCGGGTCTTTACAGGGGCCAGGAGAGTCTCTACAGGGGCCAGGTGAGTCTCTACAGAGGCCGGGCGAGTCTCTGCAGAGGCCGGGCGTGTCTCTACAGAGGCCGGGCGAGTCTCTACAGGGGCCGGGCGAGTCTCTACAGGGGCCGGAAGAGTCTCTACAGGGGCCGGGTGAGTCTCTACCGAGGCCGGGCGAGTCTCTACAGGGGCCGCGCGAGTCTCTTCAGGGGCCGGGTGAGTCTCTACAGAGGCCAGGCGAGTCTATACAGGGGCCGGGCGAGTCTCTACAGAGGCCGCGCGAGTCTCTACAGAGTAGAGGCGAGTCTCCACAGAGGCCGCGCGATTCTCTACAGAGTACGGGCGAGTCTCTCCAAAGGCCGGGCGAGTCTCTACAGGGGCCGGGCGAGTCTCTACAGAGGCCGGGCGAGTCTCTTCAGGGGCCGGGTGAGTCTCTACAGAGGCCAGGCGAGTCTCTTCAGGGGCCGGGTGAGTCTCTACAGGGGCTGGGCGAGTCTCTACAGAGGCCGGGCGAGTTTCTCCAGAGGCCAGGCGAGTCTCTACAGAGGCCGGGCGAGTCTCTCAAGAGACCGGGCGAGTCTCTACAGAGGCCGCGCGAGTGCCTACAGAGGCCGGGCGAGTCTCTCCAGAGGCCGCGCGAGACTCTACAGAGGCCGTGCGAGTCTCTCTTGGGGACGGGCGAGTCTCTACAGGGGCCGGGCGAGTCTCTACAGGGGCCGAGCGAGTCTCCACATGGGCCAGGCGAGTCTCTCCAGAGGCTGGGCGAGTCTCTCCAGAGGCCGGGCGAGTCTCTAGAGAGGCAAGGCGAGTTTTTACAGGGGCCAGGCGAGTCTCCACAGAGGCCGTGCGAGTCTCTCCTGGGGACGGGCGAGTCTCTACAGGGGCCGGGCGAGTCTCTACAGGGGCCGAGCGAATCTCCACATGGGCCAGGCAAGTCTCTCCAGAGGCTGGGCGAGTCTCTCCAGAGGCCGGGCGAGTCTCTAGAGAGGCAAGGCGAGTTTTTACAGGGGCCAGGCGAGTCTCCACAGAGGCCGTGCGAGTCTCTCCTGGGGCCGGGCGAGTCTCTACAGGGGCCGGGCGAGTCTCTCCAGAGGCCGGGCGAGTTTCTCCAGAGGCCGGGCGAGTCTCTAGAGAGGCCAGGCGAGTCTTTACAGGGGCCGGTTGAGCCTCTACAGAGGCCGTGCGAGTTTCTCCAGAGGCCGGGCGAGTCTCTAGAGAGGCCGGGCGGGTCTTTACAGGGGCCAGGAGAGTCTCTACAGGGGCCAGGTGAGTCTCTACAGAGGCCGGGCGAGTCTCTGCAGAGGCCGGGCGTGTCTCTACAGAGGCCGGGCGAGTCTCTACAGGGGCCGGGCGAGTCTCTACAGGGGCCGGAAGAGTCTCTACAGGGGCCGGGTGAGTCTCTACCGAGGCCGGGCGAGTCTCTACAGGGGCCGCGCGAGTCTCTTCAGGGGCCGGGTGAGTCTCTACAGAGGCCAGGCGAGTCTATACAGGGGCCGGGCGAGTCTCTACAGAGGCCGCGCGAGTCTCTACAGAGTAGAGGCGAGTCTCCACAGAGGCCGCGCGATTCTCTACAGAGTACGGGCGAGTCTCTCCAAAGGCCGGGCGAGTCTCTACAGGGGCCGGGCGAGTCTCTAAAGAGGCCGGGCGAGTCTCTTCAGGGGCCGGGTGAGTCTCTACAGAGGCCAGGCGAGTCTCTTCAGGGGCCGGGTGAGTCTCTACAGGGGCTGGGCGAGTCTCTACAGAGGCCGGGCGAGTTTCTCCAGAGGCCAGGCGAGTCTCTACAGAGGCCGGGCGAGTCTCTCAAGAGACCGGGCGAGTCTCTACAGAGGCCGCGCGAGTGCCTACAGAGGCCGGGCGAGTCTCTCCAGAGGCCGCGCGAGACTCTACAGAGGCCGTGCGAGTCTCTCTTGGGGACGGGCGAGTCTCTACAGGGGCCGGGCGAGTCTCTACAGGGGCCGAGCGAGTCTCCACATGGGCCAGGCGAGTCTCTCCAGAGGCTGGGCGAGTCTCTCCAGAGGCCGGGCGAGTCTCTAGAGAGGCAAGGCGAGTTTTTACAGGGGCCAGGCGAGTCTCCACAGAGGGCGGGCGAGTCTCTGCAGAGGCCGGGCGAGTCTCTGCAGGGGCCGGGAGAGTCTCTACAGGGGCCGGGTGAGTCTCTACCGAGGCCGGGCGAGTCTCTACAGGGGCCGCGCGAGTCTCTACAGAGTACGGGCGAGTCTCTCCAAAGGCCGGGTGAGTCTCTACAGGGGCCGGGCGAGTCTCTACAGAGGCCGCGCGAGTCTCTACAGAGTACGGGCGAGTCTCCACAGAGGCCGCGCGAGTCTCTACAGAGAACGGGCGAGTCTCTCCAAAGGCCGGGCGAGTCTCTACAGGGGCCGGGCGAGTCTTTACAGAGGCCGGGCGAGTCTCTTCAGGGGCCGGGTGAGTCTCTACAGAGGCCAGGCGAGTCTCTACAGAGGCCGGGCGAGTCTCTCAAGAGACCGGGCGAGTGTCTACGGAGGCCGCGCGAGTGTCTACAGAGGCCGGGCGAGTCTCTCCAGAGGCCGCGCGAGACTCTACAGAGGCCGCGCGAGTCTCCCCAGAGACCGGGCGAGTCTCCACAGAGGCCGCGCGAGTCTCTACAGAGTACGGGCGAGTCTCTTCAAAGGCCGGGCGAGTCTCTGCAGGGGCCGGGCGAGTCTCTACAGAGGCCGGGCGAATCTCTTCAGGGGCCAGGTGAGTCTCTACAGAGGGCGGGCGAGTCTCTTCAGGGGCCGGGTGAGTCTCTACAGAGGCTGGGCGAGTCTCTACAGAGGCCGGGCGAGTCTCTCCAGAGGCCAGGCGAGTCTCTACAGAGGCCGGGCGAGTCTCTCAAGAGACCGGGCGAGTCTCTACAGAGGCCGCGCGAGTGCCTACAGAGGCCGGGCGAGTCTCTCCAGAGGCCGCGCGAGACTCTACAGAGGCCGTGCGAGTCTCTCCTGGGGACGGGCGAGTCTCTACAGGGGCCGGGCGAGTCTCTACAGGGGCCGAGCGAATCTCCACATGGGCCAGGCGAGTCTCTCCAGAGGCTGGGCGAAACTCTCCAGAGGCCGGGCGAGTCTCTAGAGAGGCAAGGCGAGTTTTTACAGGGGCCAGGCGAGTCTCCACAGAGGACGTGCGAGTCTCTCCTGGGGCCGGGCGAGTCTCTACAGGGTCGGGCGAGTCTCTCCAGAGGCCAGGCGAGTCTCTCCAGAGGCCAGGCGAGTCTTTACAGGGGCCGGTTGAGTCTCTACAGAGGCCGTGCGAGTCTCTCCTGGGGCCGGGCGAGTCTCTACAGGGGCCGGGAGAGTCTCTCCAGAGGCCGGGAGAGTTTCTCCAGAGGCCGGGCTAGTCTCTAGGGAGGCCGGGGGAGTCTTTACAGGGGCCAGGCGAGTCTCTACAGGGGCCAGGCGAGTCTCTACAGAGGGCAGGCGAGTCTCTGCAGACGCGGGGCGAGTATCTAAAGGGGCCGGGCGAGTCTCTCCAGAGGCCGGGCGAGTCTCTACAGAGGCCGTGCGAGTCTTTACAGGGGCCGGGCTAGTCTCTACAGGGACCGGACGAGTCTCTACAGGGGCCGGGCGAGTCTCTAGAGAGGCCAGGCGAGTCTTTACAGGGGCCGGTTGAGTCTCTACAGAGGCCGTGCGAGTCTCTCCTGGGGCCGTGCGAGTCTCTACAGGGGCCGGGCGAGTCTCTCCAGAGGCCGGGCGAGTTTCTCCAGAGGCCGGGCGAGTCTCTAGAGAGGCCGGGCGGGTCTTTACAGGGGCCAGGAGAGTCTCTACAGGGGCCAGGCGAGTCTCTACAGAGGCCGGGCGAGTCTCTGCAGAGGTCGGGCGAGTTTCTACAGAGGCCGGGCGAGTCTCTACAGGGGCCGGGCGAGTCTCTGCAGGGGCCAGGAGAGTCTCTACAGGGGCCGGGCGAGTCTCTACCGAGGCCGGGCGAGTCTCTACAGGGGCCGGGTGAGTCTCTTCAGCAGCCGGGTGAGTCTCTACCGAGGCCGGGTGAGTCTCTACAGGGGCGGGCGAGTCTGTCCAGAGGCCTGGGCGAGTTTCTCCAGAGGCCGGGCTATTCTCTAGGAAGGCCGGGGGAGTCTTTACAGGGGCCAGGCGAGTCTCTACAGGGGCCAGGCGAGTCTCTACAGAGGGCGGGTGAGTCTCTGCAGACGCCGGGCGAGTCTCTAAAGGGGCCGGGCGAGTCTCTCCAGAGGCCAGGCGAGTCTCTACAGAGGCCGTGCGAGTCTTTACAGGGGCCGGGCTAGTCTCTACAGGGACCGGACGAGTCTCTACAGGGGCCGGGCGAGTCTCTCCAGGGGCCGGGCGAGTCTCTACAGAGGCCAGGTGAGTCTCCACAGAGCCCAGGCGAGTCTCTACAGGGGCCAGGAGAGTCTCTCCAGGGGCCGGGCGAGTCTCTACAGAGGACGGGCGAGTTTCCACAGAGGCCGGGCGAGTCTCTACAGAGGCCGGGCGAGTCTCTAAAGGGGCCGGGCGAGTCTCTACAGAGGCCGGGCGAGTCTCTAAAGGGGCCGGGCGAGTCGCTCCAGAGGCCGGGCGAGTCTCTACAGAGGCCGTGCGAGTCTCTCCAGGGGCCGGGCTAGTCTCTACAGGGACCGGACGAGTCTCTACAGGGGCCGGGCGAGTCTCTCCTGGGGTCGGGCGAGTCTCTACAGAGGCCAGGTGAGTCTCCACAGAGGCCAGGCGAGTCTCTACAGAGGCCGGGAGAGTCTCTACAGACGCTGGGTGAGTCTCTCCAGAGAAAGGGGGAGTCTTACAGAGGCCGGGCGAGTCTCTCCAGAGGCCGGGCGAGTCTCTACATGAGCCGGGCGAGTCCCTACAGAGACCGGGCGAGTCTCTTCAGGGGCCGGGTGAGTCTCTACAGAGGCTGGGCGAGTCTCTACAGAGGCCGGGCGAGTCTCTTCAGGGGCCGGGTGAGTCTCTACAGAGACAGGGCGAGTCTCTACAGAGGCCGCGCGAGTGCCTACAGAGGCCGGGCGAGTCTCTCCAGAGGCCGCGCGAGACTCTACAGAGGCCGTGCGAGTCTCTCCTGGGGACGGGCGAGTCTCTACAGGGGCCGGGCGAGTCTCTACAGGGGCCGAGCGAATGTCCACATGGGCCAGGCGAGTCTCTCCAGAGGCTGGGCGAGTCTCTCCAGAGGCCGGGCGAGTCTCTAGAGAGGCAAGGCGAGTTTTTACAGGGGCCAGGCGAGTCTCCACAGAGGCCGTGCGAGTCTCTCCTGGGGCCGGGCGAGTCTCTACAGGGGCCGGGCGAGTCTCTCTAGAGGCCGGGCGAGTCTCTCCAGAGGCCGGGCGAGTCTCTAGAGAGGCCAGGCGAGTCTTTACAGGGGCCGGTTGAGTCTCTACAGAGGCCGTGCAAGTCTCTCCTGGGGCCGGGCGAGTCTCTACAGGGGCCGGGCGAGTCTCCACAGGGGCCAGGCGAGTCTCTACAGGGGCCGGGAGAGTCTCTACAGACGCTGGGTGAGTCTCTCCAGAGAAAGGGGGAGTCTCTACAGAGGCTGGGCGAGTCTCTCCAGAGGCCGGGCGAGTCTCTACATGAGCCGGGCGAGTCCCTACAGAGACCGGGCGAGTCTCTTCAGGGGCCGGGTGACTCTCTACAGAGGCTGGGCGAGTCTCTACAGAGGCCGGGCGAGTCTCTCCAGAGGCCAGGCGAGTCTCTACAGAGGCCGGGCGAGTCTCTCAAGAGACCGGGCGAGTCTCTGCAGAGGCCGCGCGAGTGCCTACAGAGGCCGTGCGAGTCTCTCCTGGGGCCGGGCAAGTCTATACAGGGGCCGGGCGAGTCTCTCCAGAGGCCGGGCGAGTCTCTAGAGAGGCCAGGCGAGTCTTTACAGGGGACGGTTGAGTCTCTACAGAGGCCGTGCGAGTCTCTCCTGGGGCCGGGCGACTCTCTACAGGGGCCGGGCGAGTCTCTCCAGAGGCCGGGCGAATTTCTCCAGAGGCCGGGCGAGTCTCTAGAGAGGCCGGGTGGGTCTTTACAGGGGCCAGGAGAGTCTCTACAGGGGCCAGGCGAGTCTCTACAGAGGCCGGGCGAGTCTCTGCAGAGGCCGGGCGAGTCTCTACAGTGGCCGGGCGAGTCTCTGCAGGGGCCGGGAGAGTCTCTTCAGGGGCCGGGTGAGTCTCTACCGAGGCTGGGCGAGTCTCTACAGGGGCCGCGCGAGTCTCTACAGAGTACGGGCGAGTTTCTCCAAAGGCCGGGCGAGTATCCACATGGGGCCGGGCGAGTCTCTACAGAGGCCGCGCTAGTCTCTTCAGAGTACGGGCGAGTCTCCACAGAGGCTGCGCGAATCTCTACAGAGTACGGGCGAGTCTCTCCAAAGGCCGGGCGAGTCTCTACAGGGGCCGGGCGAGTCTCTACAGAGGCCGGGCGAGTCTCTCCAGAGGTCAGGCGAGTCTCTACAGAGGCAGGGCGAGTGTCTACAGAGGCCGGGCGAGTCTCTCCAGAGGCCGCGCGAGACTCTACAGATGCCGTGCGAGTCTCTCCTGGGGACGGGCGAGTCTCTACAGGGGCCGGGCTAGTCACTTCAGGGGCCGAGCGAGTCTCCACATGGGCCAGGCGAGTCTCTCCAGAGGCAGGGTGAGTCTCTCCAGAGGCCGGGCGAGTCTCTAGAGAGGCAAGGCGAGTTTTTACAGGGGCCGGGCGAGTCTCCACAGAGGCCGTGCGAGTCTCTCCTGGGGCCGGGCGAGTCTCTACAGGGGCCGGGCGAGTCTCTCCAGAGGCCGGGCGAGTCTCTAGAGTGGCCCGGCGAGTCTTTACAGGGGCCGGTTGAGTCTCTACAGAGGCCGTGCGAGTCTCTCCTGGGGCCGGGCTAGTCTCTACATGGGCCGGGCGAGTCTCCACAGAGGCCCCGCTAGTCTCTACAGGGGCGGGCGAGTCTCTCCAGGGGCCGGACGAGTCTATACAGGGGCCGGGCGAGTCTCCACAGAGGTCAGGCGAGTCTCTACAGGGACCGGGCGAGTCTCTACAGGGGCCGGGCGAGTCTCTCCAGAGGCCGGGCGAGTCTCTCCAGAGGCCGGGCGAGTCTCTAGAGAGGCAAGGCGAGTTTTTACAGGGGCCAGGCGAGTCTCCACAGAGGCCGTGCGAGTCTCTCCTGGGGACGGGCGAGTCTCTACAGGGGTCGGGCGAGTCTCTACAGGGGCCGGGCGAGTCTCTTCAGGGGCCGGGAGAGTCTCTACAGAGGCTGGGCGAGTCTCTACAGAGGCCGGGCGAGTCTCTCCAGAGGCCAGGCGAGTCTCTACAGAGGCCGGGCGAGTCTCTCAAGAGACCGGGCGAGTCTCTACAGAGGCCGCGCGAGTGCCTACAGAGGCCGGGCGAGTCTCTCCAGAGGCCGCGCGAGACTCTACAGAGGCCGTGCGAGTCTCTCCTGGGGACGGGCGAGTCTCTACAGGGGCCGGGCGAGTCTCTACAGGGGCCGAGCGAATCTCCACATGGGCCAGGCGAGTCTCTCCAGAGGCTGGGCGAAACTCTCCAGAGGCCGGGCGAGTCTCTAGAGAGGCAAGGCGAGTTTTTACAGGGGCCAGGCGAGTCTCCACAGAGGACGTGCGAGTCTCTCCTGGGGCCGGGCGAGTCTCTACAGGGCCGGGCGAGTCTCTCCAGAGGCCAGGCGAGTCTCTCCAGAGGCCAGGCGAGTCTTTACAGGGGCCGGTTGAGTCTCTACAGAGGCCGTGCGAGTCTCTCCTGGGGCCGGGCGAGTCTCTACAGGGGCCGGGAGAGTCTCTCCAGAGGCCGGGAGAGTTTCTCCAGAGGCCGGGCTAGTCTCTAGGGAGGCCGGGGGAGTCTTTACAGGGGCCAGGCGAGTCTCTACAGGGGCCAGGCGAGTCTCTACAGAGGGCAGGCGAGTCTCTGCAGACGCGGGGCGAGTCTCTCCAGAGGCCGGGCGAGTCTCTAGAGAGGCCAGGCGAGTCTTTACAGGGGCCGGTTGAGTCTCTACAGAGGCCGTGCGAGTCTCTCCTGGGGCCGTGCGAGTCTCTACAGGGGCCGGGCGAGTCTCTCCAGAGGCGGGGCGAGTTTCTCCAGAGGCCGGGCGAGTCTCTAGAGAGGCCGGGCGGGTCTTTACAGGGGCCAGGAGAGTCTCTACAGGGGCCAGGCGAGTCTCTACAGAGGCCGGGCGAGTCTCTGCAGAGGCCGGGCGAGTTTCTACAGAGGCCGGGCGAGTCTCTACAGGGGCCGGGCGAGTCTCTGCAGGGGCCAGGAGAGTCTCTACAGGGGCCGGGTGAGTCTCTACCGAGGCAGGGCGAGTCTCTACAGGGGCCGGGTGAGTCTCTTCAGCAGCCGGGTGAGTCTCTACCGAGGCCGGGTGAGTCTCTACAGGGGCGGGCGAGTCTGTCCAGAGGCCTGGGCGAGTTTCTCCAGAGGCCGGGCGAGTCTCTTCAGGGGCCGGGTGAGTCTCTACAGAGACAGGGCGAGTCTCTACAGAGGCCGCGCGAGTGCCTACAGAGGCCGGGCGAGTCTCTCCAGAGGCCGCGCGAGACTCTACAGAGGCCGTGCGAGTCTCTCCTGGGGACGGGCGAGTCTCTACAGGGGCCGGGCGAGTCTCTACAGGGGCCGAGCGAATGTCCACATGGGCCAGGCGAGTCTCTCCAGAGGCTGGGCGAGTCTCTCCAGAGGCCGGGCGAGTCTCTAGAGAGGCAAGGCGAGTTTTTACAGGGGCCAGGCGAGTCTCCACAGAGGCCGTGCGAGTCTCTCCTGGGGCCGGGCGAGTCTCTACAGGGGCCGGGCGAGTCTCTCTAGAGGCCGGGCGAGTCTCTCCAGAGGCCGGGCGAGTCTCTAGAGAGGCCAGGCGAGTCTTTACAGGGGCCGGTTGAGTCTCTACAGAGGCCGTGCAAGTCTCTCCTGGGGCCGGGCGAGTCTCTACAGGGGCCGGGCGAGTCTCCACAGGGGCCAGGCGAGTCTCTACAGGGGCCGGGAGAGTCTCTACAGACGCTGGGTGAGTCTCTCCAGAGAAAGGGGGAGTCTCTACAGAGGCTGGGCGAGTCTCTCCAGAGGCCGGGCGAGTCTCTACATGAGCCGGGCGAGTCCCTACAGAGACCGGGCGAGTCTCTTCAGGGGCCGGGTGACTCTCTACAGAGGCTGGGCGAGTCTCTACAGAGGCCGGGCGAGTCTCTCCAGAGGCCAGGCGAGTCTCTACAGAGGCCGGGCGAGTCTCTCAAGAGACCGGGCGAGTCTCTGCAGAGGCCGCGCGAGTGCCTACAGAGGCCGTGCGAGTCTCTCCTGGGGCCGGGCAAGTCTATACAGGGGCCGGGCGAGTCTCTCCAGAGGCCGGGCGAGTCTCTAGAGAGGCCAGGCGAGTCTTTACAGGGGACGGTTGAGTCTCTACAGAGGCCGTGCGAGTCTCTCCTGGGGCCGGGGCGACTCTCTACAGGGGCCGGGCGAGTCTCTCCAGAGGCCGGGCGAATTTCTCCAGAGGCCGGGCGAGTCTCTAGAGAGGCCGGGTGGGTCTTTACAGGGGCCAGGAGAGTCTCTACAGGAGCCAGGCGAGTCTCTACAGAGGCCGGGCGAGTCTCTGCAGAGGCCGGGCGAGTCTCTACAGTGGCCGGGCGAGTCTCTGCAGGGGCCGGGAGAGTCTCTTCAGGGGCCGGGTGAGTCTCTACCGAGGCTGGGCGAGTCTCTACAGGGGCCGCGCGAGTCTCTACAGAGTACGGGCGAGTTTCTCCAAAGGCCGGGCGAGTATCCACATGGGGCCGGGCGAGTCTCTACAGAGGCCGCGCTAGTCTCTTCAGAGTACGGGCGAGTCTCCACAGAGGCTGCGCGAATCTCTACAGAGTACGGGCGAGTCTCTCCAAAGGCCGGGCGAGTCTCTACAGGGGCCGGGCGAGTCTCTACAGAGGCCGGGCGAGTCTCTCCAGAGGTCAGGCGAGTCTCTACAGAGGCAGGGCGAGTGTCTACAGAGGCCGGGCGAGTCTCTCCAGAGGCCGCGCGAGACTCTACAGATGCCGTGCGAGTCTCTCCTGGGGACGGGCGAGTCTCTACAGGGGCCGGGCTAGTCACTTCAGGGGCCGAGCGAGTCTCCACATGGGCCAGGCGAGTCTCTCCAGAGGCAGGGTGAGTCTCTCCAGAGGCCGGGCGAGTCTCTAGAGAGGCAAGGCGAGTTTTTACAGGGGCCAGGCGAGTCTCCACAGAGGCCGTGCGAGTCTCTCCTGGGGCCGGGCGAGTCTCTACAGGGGCCGGGCGAGTCTCTCCAGAGGCCGGGCGAGTCTCTAGAGTGGCCCGGCGAGTCTTTACAGGGGCCGGTTGAGTCTCTACAGAGGCCGTGCGAGTCTCTCCTGGGGCCGGGCTAGTCTCTACATGGGCCGGGCGAGTCTCCACAGAGGCCCCGCTAGTCTCTACAGGGGCGGGCGAGTCTCTCCAGGGGCCGGACGAGTCTATACAGGGGCCGGGCGAGTCTCCACAGAGGTCAGGCGAGTCTCTACAGGGACCGGGCGAGTCTCTACAGGGGCCGGGCGAGTCTCTCCAGAGGCCGGGCGAGTCTCTCCAGAGGCCGGGCGAGTCTCTAGAGAGGCAAGGCGAGTTTTTACAGGGGCCAGGCGAGTCTCCACAGAGGCCGTGCGAGTCTCTCCTGGGGACGGGCGAGTCTCTACAGGGGTCGGGCGAGTCTCTACAGGGGCCGGGCGAGTCTCTTCAGGGGCCGGGAGAGTCTCTACAGAGGCTGGGCGAGTCTCTACAGAGGCCGGGCGAGTCTCTCCAGAGGCCAGGCGAGTCTCTACAGAGGCCGGGCGAGTCTCTCAAGAGACCGGGCGAGTCTCTACAGAGGCCGCGCGAGTGCCTACAGAGGCCGGGCGAGTCTCTCCAGAGGCCGCGCGAGACTCTACAGAGGCCGTGCGAGTCTCTCCTGGGGACGGGCGAGTCTCTACAGGGGCCGGGCGAGTCTCTACAGGGGCCGAGCGAATCTCCACATGGGCCAGGCGAGTCTCTCCAGAGGCTGGGCGAAACTCTCCAGAGGCCGGGCGAGTCTCTAGAGAGGCAAGGCGAGTTTTTACAGGGGCCAGGCGAGTCTCCACAGAGGACGTGCGAGTCTCTCCTGGGGCCGGGCGAGTCTCTACAGGGCCGGGCGAGTCTCTCCAGAGGCCAGGCGAGTCTCTCCAGAGGCCAGGCGAGTCTTTACAGGGGCCGGTTGAGTCTCTACAGAGGCCGTGCGAGTCTCTCCTGGGGCCGGGCGAGTCTCTACAGGGGCCGGGAGAGTCTCTCCAGAGGCCGGGAGAGTTTCTCCAGAGGCCGGGCTAGTCTCTAGGGAGGCCGGGGGAGTCTTTACAGGGGCCAGGCGAGTCTCTACAGGGGCCAGGCGAGTCTCTACAGAGGGCAGGCGAGTCTCTGCAGACGCGGGGCGAGTCTCTCCAGAGGCCGGGCGAGTCTCTAGAGAGGCCAGGCGAGTCTTTACAGGGGCCGGTTGAGTCTCTACAGAGGCCGTGCGAGTCTCTCCTGGGGCCGTGCGAGTCTCTACAGGGGCCGGGCGAGTCTCTCCAGAGGCGGGGCGAGTTTCTCCAGAGGCCGGGCGAGTCTCTAGAGAGGCCGGGCGGGTCTTTACAGGGGCCAGGAGAGTCTCTACAGGGGCCAGGCGAGTCTCTACAGAGGCCGGGCGAGTCTCTGCAGAGGCCGGGCGAGTTTCTACAGAGGCCGGGCGAGTCTCTACAGGGGCCGGGCGAGTCTCTGCAGGGGCCAGGAGAGTCTCTACAGGGGCCGGGTGAGTCTCTACCGAGGCCGGGCGAGTCTCTACAGGGGCCGGGTGAGTCTCTTCAGCAGCCGTGTGAGTCTCTACCGAGGCCGGGTGAGTCTCTACAGGGGCGGGCGAGTCTGTCCAGAGGCCTGGGCGAGTTTCTCCAGAGGCCGGGCTATTCTCTAGGAAGGCCGGGGGAGTCTTTACAGGGGCCAGGCGAGTCTCTACAGGGGCCAGGCGAGTCTCTACAGAGGGCGGGTGAGTCTCTGCAGACGCCGGGCGAGTCTCTAAAGGGGCCGGGCGAGTCTCTCCAGAGGCCAGGCGAGTCTCTACAGAGGCCGTGCGAGTCTTTACAGGGGCCGGGCTAGTCTCTACAGGGACCGGACGAGTCTCTACAGGGGCCGGGCGAGTCTCTCCAGGGGCCGGGCGAGTCTCTACAGAGGCCAGGTGAGTCTCCACAGAGCCCAGGCGAGTCTCTACAGGTGCCAGGAGAGTCTCTCCAGGGGCCGGGCGAGTCTCTACAGAGGACGGGCGAGTTTCCACAAAGGCCGGGCGAGTCTCTACAGAGGCCGGGCGAGTCTCTAAAGGGGTCGGGCGAGTCGCTCCAGAGGCCGGGCGAGTCTCTACAGAGGCCGTGCGAGTCTCTCCAGGGGCCGGGCTAGTCTCTACAGGGACCGGACGAGTCTCTACAGGGGCCGGGCGAGTCTCTCTAGAGGCCGGGCGAGTCTCTGCAGAGGCCGGGCGAGTCTCTAGAGAGGCCAGGCGAGTCTTTACAGGGGTCGGTTGAGTCTCTACAGAGGCCGTGCGAGTCTCTCCTGGGGCCGGGCGAGTCTCTACAGGGGCCGGGCGAGTCTCCACAGGGGCCAGGCGAGTCTCTACAGGGGCCGGGAGAGTCTCTACAGACGCTGGGTGAGTCTCTCCAGAGAAAGGGGGAGTCTCTACAGAGGCTGGGCGAGTCTCTCCAGAGGCCAGGCGAGTCTCTACAGAGGCCGTGCGAGTCTTTACAGGGGCCGGGCTAGTCTCTACAGGGACCGGACGAGTCTCTACAGGGGCCGGGCGAGTCTCTCCAGGGGCCGGGCGAGTCTCTACAGAGGCCAGGTGAGTCTCCACAGAGCCCAGGCGAGTCTCTACAGGGGCCAGGAGAGTCTCTCCAGGGGCCGGGCGAGTCTCTACAGAGGACGGGCGAGTTTCCACAGAGGCCGGGCGAGTCTCTACAGAGGCCGGGCGAGTCTCTAAAGGGGTCGGGCGAGTCGCTCCAGAGGCCGGGCGAGTCTCTACAGAGGCCGTGCGAGTCTCTCCAGGGGCCGGGCTAGTCTCTACAGGGACCGGACGAGTCTCTACAGGGGCCGGGCGAGTCTCTCTAGAGGCCGGGCGAGTCTCTCCAGAGGCCGGGCGAGTCTCTAGAGAGGCCAGGCGAGTCTTTACAGGGGTCGGTTGAGTCTCTACAGAGGCCGTGCGAGTCTCTCCTGGGGCCGGGCGAGTCTCTACAGGGGCCGGGCGAGTCTCCACAGGGGCCAGGCGAGTCTCTACAGGGGCCGGGAGAGTCTCTACAGACGCTGGGTGAGTCTCTCCAGAGAAAGGGGGAGTCTCTACAGAGGCTGGGCGAGTCTCTCCAGAGGCCGGGCGAGTCTCTACATGAGCCGGGCGAGTCCCTACAGAGACCGGGCGAGTCTCTTCAGGGGCCGGGTGACTCTCTACTGAGGCTGGGCGAGTCTCTACAGAGGCCGGGCGAGTCTCTCCAGAGGCCAGGCGAGTCTCTACAGAGGCCGGGCGAGTCTCTCAAGAGACCGGGCGAGTCTCTGCAGAGGCCGCGTGAGTGCCTACAGAGGCCGTGCGAGTCTCTCCTGGGGCCGGGCGAGTCTATACAGGGGCCGGGCGAGTCTCTCCAGAGGCCGGGCGAGTCTCTAGAGAGGCCAGGCGAGTCTTTACAGGGGACGGTTGAGTCTCTACAGAGGCCGTGCGAGTCTCTCCTGGGGCCGGGCGACTCTCTACAGGGGCCGGGCGAGTCTCTCCAGAGGCCGGGCGAGTTTCTCCAGAGGCCGGGCGAGTCTCTAGAGAGGCCGGGTGGGTCTTTACAGGGGCCAGGAGAGTCTCTACAGGGGCCAGGCGAGTCTCTACAGAGGCCGGGTGAGTCTCTACCGAGGCTGGGCGAGTCTCTACAGGGGCCTCGCGAGTCTCTACAGAGTACGGGCGAGTCTCTCCAAAGGCCGGGCGAGTCTCCACATGGGGCCGGGCGAGTCTCTACAGAGGCCGGGAGAGTCTCTACAGGGGCCGGGTGAGTCTCTACTGAGGCTGGGCGAGTCTCTACTGGGGCCGCGCGAGTCTCTACAGAGTACGGGCGAGTCTCTCCAAAGGCCGGGCGAGTTTCCACATGGGGCCGGTCGAGTCTCTACAGAGGCCGCGCTAGTCTCTTCAGAGTACGGGTGAGTCTCCACAGAGGCTGCGAGAATCTCTACAGAGTACGGGCGAGTCTCTCCAAAGGCCGGGCGAGTCTCTACAGGGGCCGGGCGAGTCTCTACAGAGGCCGGGCGAGTCTCTACAGAGGCCGGGCGAGTCTCTCAAGAGACCGGGCGAGTCTCTACAGAGGCCGCGCGAGTGTCTACAGAGGCCGGGCGAGTCTCTCCAGAGGCCGCGCGAGACTCTACAGATGCCGTGCGAATCTCTCCTGGGGACGGGCGAGTCTCTACAGGGGCCGGGCTAGTCTCTTCAGGGGCCGAGCGAGTCTCCACATGGGCCAGGCGAGTCTCTCCAGAGGCTGGGCGAGTCTCTCCAGAGGCCGGGCGAGTCTCTAGAGAGGCAAGGCGAGTTTTTACAGGGGCCAGGCGAGTCTCCACAGAGGCCGTGCGAGTCTCTCCTGGGGCCGGGCGAGTCTCTGCAGGGGCCGGGCGAGTCTCTCCAGAGGCCGGGCGAGTCTCTCAATAGGCCGGGCGAGTCTCTAGAGTGGCCCGGCGAGTCTTTACAGGGGCCGGTTGAGTCTCTACAGAGGCCGTGCGAGTCTCTCCTGGGGCCGGGCTAGTCTCTACAGGGGCCGGGTGAGTCTCCACAGAGGCCCGGCTAGTCTCTACAGGGGCGGGCGAGTCTCTCCAGGGGCCGGACGAGTCTATACAGGGGCCGGGCGAGTCTCCACAGAGGCCGCGCGAGTCTCTACAGGGACCGGGCGAGTCTCTACAGCGGCCGGGCGAGTCTCTCCAGAGGCCGGGCGAGTTTCTCCTGAGGCCGGGCGAGTCTCTAGAGAGGCAAGGCGAGTTTTTACAGGGGCCAGGCGAGTCTCCACAGAGGCCGTGCGAGTCTCTCCTGGGGACGGGCGAGTCTTTACAGGGGCCGGGCGAGTCTCTACAGGGACCGGGCGAGTCTCTACAGGGGCCGGGCGAGTCTCTACAGGGACCGGGCGAGTCTCTACAGGGGCCGGGCGAGTCTCTCCAGAGGCCGGGCGAGTTTCTCCTGAGGCCGGGCGAGTCTCTAGAGAGGCAAGGCGAGTTTTTACAGGGGCCAGGCGAGTCTCCACAGAGGCCGTGCGAGTCTTTACAGGGGCCGGGCGAGTCTCTACAGGGGCCGGGCGAGTCTCTCCAGAGGCCGGGCGAGTCTATGCAGAGGCCGGGTGAGTATCTACAGGGGCCGGGCGAGTCTCTACAGAGGCCAGGCGAGTCTCTAAAGGGGCCGGTCGAGTCGCTCCAGAGGCCGGGCGAGTCTCTACAGAGGCCGTGCGAGTCTCTCCAGGGGCCGGGCTAGTCTCTACAGGGACCGGACGAGTCTCTACAGGGGCCGGGCGAGTCTCTACAGAGGCCCGGCTAGCCTCTACAGGGGACGGGCGAGTCTCTCCAGGGGGCGGGCGAGTCTCTACAGAGGCCAGGCGAGTCTCCACAGAGGCCAGGCGAGTCTCTGCAGAGGCCGGGCGAGTCTCTACAGAGGCCGGGCGAGTCTCTACAGGGGCCGGGCGAGTCTCTGCAGGGGCCGGGAGAGTCTCTACAGGGGCCGGGTGAGTCTCTACCGAGGCTGGGCGAGTCTCTACAGGGGCCGCGCGAGTCTCTACAGAGTACGGGCGAGTCTCTCCAAAGGCCGGGCGAGTCTCTACAGGGGCCGGGCGAGTCTCTACAGAGGCCGCGCTAGTCTCTTCAGAATACGGGCGAGTCTCCACAGAGGCCGCGCGAGTCTCTACAGAGTACGGGCGAGCCTCTCCAAAGGCCGGGCGAGTCTCTACAGGGGCCGGGCGAGTCTCTACAGAGGCCAGGCGAGTCTCTACAGAGGCCGGGCGAGCCTCCACAGGGGCCGGGCGAGTCTCTACAGGGTCGAGCGAGTTTCTACAGAGGCCAGGCGAGTCTCTACAGAGGTCGGGCGAGTCTCTGCAGAGGCATGGCGAGTCTCTAAAGGGGCAGGGCGAGTCTCTCCAGAGGCCGGGCGAGTCTCTACAGAGGCCGTGCGAGTCTGTCCAGGGGCCGGGCTAGTCTCTACAGGGGCCGGGCGAGTCTCCACAGAGGCCCGGCTAGTCTCTACAGGGGCGGGCGAGTCTCTCCAGGGGCCGGACGAGTCTATACAGGGGCCGGGCGAGTCTCCACAGAGGCCAGGCGAGTCTCTACAGGGGCCGGGCGAGTCTCTAGAGAGGCAAGGCGAGTTTTTACAGGGGCCAGGCGAGTCTCCACAGAGGCCGTGCGAGTCTCTCCTGGGGACGGGCGAGTCTCTACAGGGGCCGGGCGAGTCTCTACAGGGGCCGAACGAATCTCCACATGGGCCAGGCAAGTCTCTCCAGAGGCTGGGTGAGTCTCTCCAGAGGCCGTGCGAGTCTCTAGAGAGGCAAGGCGAGTTTTTACATGGGCCAGGCGAGTCTCCACAGAGGCCGTGCGAGTCTATCCTGGGGCCGGGCGAGTCTCTACAGGGGCCGGGCGAGTCTCTCTAGAGGCCGGGCGAGTCTCTCCAGAGGCCGGGCGAGTCTCTAGAGAGGCCAGGCGAGTCTTTACAGAGGCCGGTTGAGCCTCTACAGAGGCCGTGCGAGTCTCTCCTGGGGCCGGGCGAGTCTCTACAGGGGCCGGGCGAGTCTCCACAGGGGCCAGGCGAGTCACTACAGGGGCCGGGAGAGTCTCTACAGACGCTGGGTGAGTCTCTTCAGAGAAAGGGGGAGTCTCTACAGAGGCTGGGCAAGTCTCTCCAGAGGCCGGGCGAGTTTCTACATGAGCCGGGCGAGTCCCTACAGAGACCGGGCGAGTCTCTTCAGGGGCCGGCTGAGTCTCTACAGAGGCTGGGTGAGTCTCTACAGAGGCCGGGCGAGTCTCTCCAGAGGCCAGGCGAGTCTCTACAGAGGCCGGGCGAGTCTCTCAAGAGACCGGACGAGTCTCTACAGAGGCCGCGCGAGTGCCTACAGAGGCCGGGCGAGTCTCTCCAGAGGCCGCGCGAGACTCTACAGAGGCCGTGCGAGTCTCTCCTGGGGACGGGCGAGTCTCTACAGGGGCCGGGCGAGTCTCTACAGGGGCCGAGCGAGTCTCCACATGGGCCAGGCGAGTCTCTCCAGAGGCTGGGCGAGTCTCTCCAGAGGCCGGGCGAGTCTCTAGAGAGGCAAGGCGAGTTTTTACAGGGGCCAGGCGAGTCTCCACAGAGGCCGGGCGAGTCTCTGCAGAGGCCGGGCGAGTCTCTGCAGGGGCCGGGAGAGTCTCCACAGGGGCCGGGTGAGTCTCTACCGAGGCCGGGCGAGTCTCTACAGGGGCCGCGCGAGTCTCTACAGAGTACGGGCGAGTCTCTCCAAAGGCCGGGTGAGTCTCTACAGGGGCCGGGCGAGTCTCTACAGAGGCCGCGCGAGTCTCTACAGAGTACGGGCGAGTCTCCACAGAGGCCGCGCGAGTCTCTACAGAGAACGGGCGAGTCTCTCCAAAGGCCGGGCGAGTCTCAACAGGGGCCGGGCGAGTCTTTACAGAGGCCGGGCGAGTCTCTTCAGGGGCCGGGTGAGTCTCTACAGAGGCCAGGCGAGTCTCTACAGAGGCCGGGCGAGTCTCTCAAGAGGCCGGGCGAGTCTCTCCAGAGGCCGCGCGAGACTCTACAGAGGCCGCGCGAGTTTCCCCAGAGACCGGGCGAGTCTCCACAGAGGCCGCGCGAGTCTCTACAGAGTACGGGCGAGTCTCTCCAAAGGCCGGGGGAGTCTCTGCAGGGGCCGGGCGAGTCTCTACAGAGGCCGGGCGAGTCTCTTCAGGGGCCAGGTGAGTCTCTACAGAGGCTGGGCGAGTCTCTTCAGGGGCCGGGTGAGTCTCTACAGAGGCTGGGCGAGTCTCTACAGAGGCCGGGCGAGTCTCTCCAGAGGCCAGGCGAGTCTCTACAGAGGCCGGGCGAGTCTCTCAAGAGACCGGGCGAGTCTCTACAGAGGCCGCGCGAGTGCCTACAGAGGCCGTGCGAGTCTCTCCAGAGGCCGCGCGAGACTCTACAGAGGCCGTGCGAGTCTCTCCTGGGGACGGGCGAGTCTCTACAGGGGCCGGGCGAGTCTCTACAGAGGCCGAGCGAATCTCCACATGGGCCAGGCGAGTCTCTCCAGAGGCTGGGCGAAACTCTCCAGAGGCCGGGCGAGTCTCTAGAGAGGCAAGGCGAGTTTTTACAGGGGCCAGGCGAGTCTCCACAGAGGACGTGCGAGTCTCTCCTGGGGCCGGGCGAGTCTCTACAGGGTCGGGCGAGTCTCTCCAGAGGCCGGGCGAGTCTCTCCAGAGGCCGGGCGAGTCTCTAGAGAGGCCAGGCGAGTCTTTACAGGGGCCGGTTGAGTCTCTACAGAGGCCGTGCGAGTCTCTCCTGGGGCCGGGCGAGTCTCTACAGGGGCCGGGAGAGTCTCTCCAGAGGCCGGGAGAGTTTCTCCAGAGGCCGGGCTAGTCTCTAGGGAGGCCGGGGGAGTCTTTACAGGGGCCAGGCGAGTCTCTACAGGGGCCAGGCGAGTCTCTACAGAGGGCAGGCGAGTCTCTGCAGACGCGGGGCGAGTATCTAAAGGGGTCGGGCGAGTCTCTCCAGAGGCCGGGCGAGTCTCTACAGAGGCCGTGCGAGTCTTTACAGGGGCCGGGCTAGTCTCTACAGGGACCGGACGAGTCTCTACAGGGGCCGGGCGAGTCTCTCCAGAGGCCGGGCGAGTCTCTAGAGAGGCCAGGCGAGTCTTTACAGGGGCCGGTTGAGTCTCTACAGAGGCCGTGCGAGTCTCTCCTGGGGCCGTGCGAGTCTCTACAGGGGCCGGGCGAATCTCTCCAGAGGCCGGGCGAGTTTCTCCAGAGGCCGGGCGAGTCTCTAGAGAGGCCGGGCGGGTCTTTACAGGGGCCAGGAGAGTCTCTACAGGGGCCAGGCGAGTCTCTACAGAGGCCGGGCGAGTCTCTGCAGAGGCCGGGCGAGTTTCTACAGAGGCCGGGCGAGTCTCTACAGGGGCCGGGCGAGTCTCTGCAGGGGCCAGGAGAGTCTCTTCAGCAGCCGGGTGAGTCTCTACCGAGGCCGGGTGAGTCTCTACAGGGGCGGGCGAGTCTGTCCAGAGGCCTGGGCGAGTTTCTCCAGAGGCCGGGCTATTCTCTAGGGAGGCCGGGGGAGTCTTTACAGGGGCCAGGCGAGTCTCTACAGGGGCCAGGCGAGTCTCTACAGAGGGCGGGTGAGTCTCTGCAGACGCCGGGCGAGTCTCTAAAGGGGCCGGGCGAGTCTCTCCAGAGGCCAGGCGAGTCTCTACAGAGGCCGTGCGAGTCTTTACAGGGGCCGGGCTAGTCTCTACAGGGACCGGACGAGTCTCTACAGGGGCCGGGAGAGTTTCCACAGAGGCCGGGCGAGTCTCTACAGAGGCCGGGCGAGTCTCTAAAGGGGCCGGGCGAGTCGCTCCAGAGGCCGGGCGAGTCTCTACAGAGGCCGTGCGAGTCTCTCCAGGGGCCGGGCTAGTCTCTACAGGGACCGGACGAGTCTCTACAGGGGACGGGCGAGTCTCTCCTGGGGCCGGGCGAGTCTCTACAGAGGCCAGGTGAGTCTCCACAGAGGCCAGGCGAGTCTCTACAGACGCTGGGTGAGTCTCTACAGAGGCCGGGCGAGTCTCTTCAGGGGCCGGGCGAGTCTCTACATGAGCCGGGCGAGTCTCTACATGAGCCGGGCGAGTCCCTACCGAGACCGGGCGAGTCTCTTCAGGGGCCGAGTGAGTCTCTACAGAGGCTGGGCGAGTCTCTACAGAGGCCGGGCGAGTCTCTTCAGGGGCCGGGTGAGTCTCTACAGAGACAGGGCGAGTCTCTACAGAGGCCGCGCGAGTGCCTACAGAGGCCGGGCGAGTCTCTCCAGAGGCCGCGCGAGACTCTACAGAGGCCGTGCGAGTCTCTCCTGG
Source organism: Eleutherodactylus coqui (assembly GCF_035609145.1). Lineage (NCBI taxonomy): Eukaryota > Metazoa > Chordata > Amphibia > Anura > Eleutherodactylidae > Eleutherodactylus > Eleutherodactylus coqui. Next base: position 115,027,321 of record NC_089849.1, read on the forward strand.
GGACGGGCGAGTCTCTACAGGGGCCGGGCGAGTCTCCACATGGGCCAGGCGAGTCACTCCAGAGGCTGGGCGAAACTCTCCAGAGGCCGGGCGAGTCTCTAGAGAGGCAAGTTTTTACAGGGGCCAGGCGAGTCTCCACAGAGGCCGTGCGAGTCTCTCCTGGGGCCGGGCAAGTCTCTACAGGGGCCGGGCGAGTTTCTCCAGAGGCCGGGCTATTCTCTAGGGAGGCCGGGGGAGTCTTTACAGGGGCCAGGCGAGTCTCTACAGGGGCCAGGCGAGTCTCTACAGAGGGCGGGTGAGTCTCTGCAGACGCCGGGCGAGTCTCTAAAGGGGCCGGGCGAGTCTCTCCAGAGGCCAGGCGAGTCTCTACAGAGGCCGTGCGAGTCTTTACAGGGGCCGGGCTAGTCTCTACAGGGACCGGACGAGTCTCTAGAGGGGCCGGGAGAGTTTCCACAGAGGCCGGGCGAGTCTCTACAGAGGCCGGGCGAGTCTCTAAAGGGGCCGGGCGAGTCGCTCCAGAGGCCGGGCGAGTCTCTACAGAGGCCGTGCGAGTCTCTCCAGGGGCCGGGCTAGTCTCTACAGGGACCGGACGAGTCTCTACAGGGGACGGGCGAGTCTCTCCTGGGGCCGGGCGAGTCTCTACAGAGGCCAGGTGAGTCTCCACAGAGGCCAGGCGAGTCTCTACAGACGCTGGGTGAGTCTCTACAGAGGCCGGGCGAGTCTCTTCAGGGGCCGGGCGAGTCTCTACATGAGCCGGGCGAGTCTCTACATGAGCCGGGCGAGTCCCTACCGAGACCGGGCGAGTCTCTTCAGGGGCCGAGTGAGTCTCTACAGAGGCTGGGCGAGTCTCTACAGAGGCCGGGCGAGTCTCTTCAGGGGCCGGGTGAGTCTCTACAGAGACAGGGCGAGTCTCTACAGAGGCCGCGCGAGTGCCTACAGAGGCCGGGCGAGTCTCTCCAGAGGCCGCGCGAGACTCTACAGAGGCCGTGCGAGTCTCTCCTGGGGACGGGCGAGTCTCTACAGGGGCCGGGCGAGTCTCCACATGGGCCAGGCGAGTCACTCCAGAGGCTGGGCGAAACTCTCCAGAGGCCGGGCGAGTCTCTAGAGAGGCAAGTTTTTACAGGGGCCAGGTGAGTCTCCACAGAGGCCGTGCGAGTCTCTCCTGGGGCCGGGCGAGTCTCTACAGGGGCCGGGCGAGTCTCTCCAGAGGCCGGGCGAGTCTCTTCAGAGGCTGGGCGAGTCTCTACAGGGGCCGGGCGAGTCTCTCCTGAGGCCGGGCGAGTCTCTCCAGAGGCCGGGCGAGTCTCTAGAGAGGCCAGGCGAGTCTTTACAGGGGCCGGTTGAGTCTCTACAGAGGCCGTGCGAGTCTCTCCTGGGGCCGGGCGAGTCTCTACAGGGGCCGGGCGAGTCTCTCCAGAGGCCGGGCGAGTTTCTCCAGAGGCCGGGTGAGTCTCTAGAGAGGCCGGGCGGGTCTTTACAGGGGCCAGGAGAGTCTCTACAGGGGCCAGGCGAGTCTCTACAGGGGCCAGGCGAGTCTCTACAGAGGGCGGGCGAGTCTCTGCATACGCCGGGCGAGTCTCTAAAGGGGCCGGGCGAGTCTCTAAAGGGGCCGGGCGAGTCTCTCCAGAGGTCGGGCGAGTCTCTACAGAGGCCGTGCGAGTCTTTACAGGGGCCGGGCTAGTCTCTACAGGGACCGGACGAGTCTCTACAGGGGCCGGGCGAGTCTCTCCAGGGGCCGGGCGAGTCTCTCCAGAGGCCGGGCGAGTCTCTAGAGAGGCCAGGCGAGTCTTTACAGGGGCCGGTTGAGTCTCTACAGAGGCCGTGCGAGTCTCTCCTGGGGCCGGGCGAGTCTCTACAGGGGCCGGGCGAGTCTCTCCAGAGGCCGGGCGAGTTTCTCCAGAGGCCGGGCGAGTCTCTAGAGAGGCCGGGCGGGTCTTACAGGGGCCAGGAGAGTCTCTACAGGGGCCAGGCGAGTCTCTACAGAGGCCGGGCGAGTCTCTGCAGATGCCGGGCGAGTCTCTACAGAGGCCGGGCGAGTCTCTACAGGGGCCGGGTGAGTCTCTACAGGGGCCGGGAGTGTCTCTACAGGGGCCGGGTGAGTCTCTATCGAGGCCGGGCGAGTCTCTACAGGGGCCGGGTGAGTCTCTTCAGCAGCCGGGCGAGTCTCTCCAGAGGCCGGGCGAGTCTCTAGAGAGGCAAGGCGAGTTTTTACAGGGGCCAGGCGAGTCTCCACAGAGGCCGTGCGAGTCTCTCCTGGGGACGGGCGAGTCTCTACAGGGGTCGGGCGAGTCTCTACAGGGGCCGGGCGAGTCTCTACAGGGGCCGGGAGAGTCTCTACAGGGGCCAGGTGAGTCTCTACAGAGGCCGGGCGAGTCTCTGCAGAGGCCGGGCGTGTCTCTACAGAGGCCGGGCGAGTCTCTACAGGGGCCGGGCGAGTCTCTACAGGGGCCGGGAGAGTCTCTACAGGGGCCGGGCGAGTCTATACAGGGGCCGGGCGAGTCTCTACAGAGGCCGCGCGAGTCTCTACAGAGTACGGGCGAGTCTCTCCAAAGGCGGGCGAGTCTCTACAGGGGCCGGGCGAGTCTCTACAGAGGCCGGGCGAGTCTCTTCAGGGGCCGGGTGAGTCTCTACAGAGGCCAGGCGAGTCTCTTCAGGGGCCGGGTGAGTCTCTACAGAGGCTGGGCGAGTCTCTACAGAAGCCGGGCGAGTTTCTACAGAGTACAGGCGAGTCTCCACAGAGGCCGCGCGAGTCTCTACAGAGTACGGGCGAGTCTCTCCAAAGGCGGGCGAGTCTCTACAGGGGCCGGGCGAGTCTCTACAGAGGCCGGGCGAGTCTCTTCAGGGGCCGGGTGAGTCTTTACAGAGGCCAGGCGAGTCTCTTCAGGGGCCGGGTGAGTCTCTACAGAGGCTGGGCGAGTCTCTACAGAGGCCGGGCGAGTCTCTACAGGGGCCGGGCGAGTCTCTACAGGGGCCGGGAGAGTCTCTACAGGGGCCAGGTGAGTCTCTACAGAGGCCGGGCGAGTCTCTGCAGAGGCCGGGCGTGTCTCTACAGAGGCCGGGCGAGTTTCTCCAGAGGCCGGGTGAGTCTCTAGAGAGGCCGGGCGGGTCTTTACAGGGGCCAGGAGAGTCTCTACAGGGGCCAGGCGAGTCTCTACAGGGGCCAGGCGAGTCTCTACAGAGGGCGGGCGAGTCTCTGCATACGCCGGGCGAGTCTCTAAAGGGGCCGGGCGAGTCTCTCCTGGGGCCGGGCGAGTCTCTACAGGGGCCGGGCGAGTCTCTCCAGAGGCCGGGCGAGTTTCTCCAGAGGCCGGGTGAGTCTCTAGAGAGGCCGGGCGGGTCTTTACAGGGGCCAGGAGAGTCTCTACAGGGGCCAGGCGAGTCTCTACAGGGGCCAGGCGAGTCTCTACAGAGGGCGGGCGAGTCTCTGCATACGCCGGGCGAGACTCTAAAGGGGCCGGGCGAGTCTCTCCAGAGGTCGGGCGAGTCTCTACAGAGGCCGTGCGAGTCTTTACAGGGGCCGGGCTAGTCTCTACAGGGACCGGACGAGTCTCTACAGGGGCCGGGCGAGTCTCTCCAGGGGCCGGGCGAGTCTCTCCAGAGGCCGGGCGAGTCTCTAGAGAGGCCAGGCGAGTCTTTACAGGGGCCGGTTGAGTCTCTACAGAGGCCGTGCGAGTCTCTCCTGGGGCCGGGCGAGTCTCTACAGGGGCCGGGCGAGTCTCTCCAGAGGCCGGGCGAGTTTCTCCAGAGGCCGGGCGAGTCTCTAGAGAGGCCGGGCGGGTCTTACAGGGGCCAGGAGAGTCTCTACAGGGGCCAGGCGAGTCTCTACAGAGGCCGGGCGAGTCTCTGCAGATGCCGGGCGAGTCTCTACAGAGGCCGGGCGAGTCTCTACAGGGGCCGGGTGAGTCTCTACAGGGGCCGGGAGTGTCTCTACAGGGGCCGGGTGAGTCTCTATCGAGGTCGGGCGAGTCTCTACAGGGGCCGGGTGAGTCTCTTCAGCAGCCGGGCGAGTCTCTCCAGAGGCCGGGCGAGTCTCTAGAGAGGCAAGGCGAGTTTTTACAGGGGCCAGGCGAGTCTCCACAGAGGCCGTGCGAGTCTCTCCTGGGGACGGGCGAGTCTCTACAGGGGTCGGGCGAGTCTCTACAGGGGCTGGGCGAGTCTCTACAGGGGCCGGGAGAGTCTCTGCAGAGGCCGGGCGTGTCTCTACAGAGGCCGGGCGAGTCTCTACAGGGGCCGGGCGAGTCTCTACAGGGGCCGGGAGAGTCTCTACAGGGGCCGGGCGAGTCTATACAGGGGCCGGGCGAGTCTCTACAGAGGCCGCGCGAGTCTCTACAGAGTACGGGCGAGTCTCTCCAAAGGCGGGCGAGTCTCTACAGGGGCCGGGCGAGTCTCTACAGAGGCCGGGCGAGTCTCTTCAGGGGCCGGGTGAGTCTCTACAGAGGCCAGGCGAGTCTCTTCAGGGGCCGGGTGAGTCTCTACAGAGGCTGGGCGAGTCTCTACAGAAGCCGGGCGAGTTTCTACAGAGTACAGGCGAGTCTCCACAGAGGCCGCGCGAGTCTCTACAGAGTACGGGCGAGTCTCTCCAAAGGCGGGCGAGTCTCTACAGGGGCCGGGCGAGTCTCTACAGAGGCCGGGCGAGTCTCTTCAGGGGCCGGGTGAGTCTCTACAGAGGCCAGGCGAGTCTCTTCAGGGGCCGGGTGAGTCTCTACAGAGGCTGGGCGAGTCTCTACAGAGGCCGGGCGAGTTTCTACAGAGTACAGGCGAGTCTCCACAGAGGCCGCGTGAGTCTCTACAGAGTACGGGCGAGTCTCTCCAAAGGCGGGCGAGTCTCTACAGGGGCCGGGCGAGTCTCTACAGAGGCCGGGCGAGTCTCTTCAGGGGCCGGGTGAGTCTCTACAGAGGCCAGGCGAGTCTCTTCAGGGGCCGGGTGAGTCTCTACAGAGGCTGGGCGAGTCTCTACAGAGGCCGGGCGAGTTTCTCCAGAGGCCAGGCGAGTCTCTACAGAGGCCGGGCGAGTCTCTCCAGAGGCCAGGCGAGTCTCTACAGAGGCCGGGCGAGTCTCTCAAGAGACCGGGCGAGTCTCTACAGAGGCCGCGCGAGTGTCTACAGAGTCCGGGCGAGTCTCTCCAGAGGCCGCGCGAGACTCTACAGATGCCGTGCGAGTCTCTCCTGGGGACAGGCGAGTCTCTACAGGGGCCGGGCTAGTCTCTTCAGGGGCCGAGCGAGTCTCCACATGGGCCAGGCGAGTCTCTCCAGAGGCTGGGCGAGTCTCTCCAGAGGCCGGGCGAGTCTCTAGAGAGGCAAGGCAAGTTTTTACAGGGGCCAAGCGAGTCTCCACAGAGGCCGTGCGAGTCTCTCCGGGGGCAGGGCGAGTCTCTACAGGGGCCGGGCGAGTCTCTCCAGAGGCCGGGCGAGTCTCTAGAGTGGCCCGGCGAGTCTTTACAGGGGCCGGTTGATTCTCTACAGAGGCCGTGCGAGTCTCTAGAGAGGCCAGGCGAGTCTTTACAGGGGCCGGGCGAGTCTCTCCAGGGGCCGGGCGATTCTCTCCAGAGGCCGGGCGAGTCTCTAGAGAGGCCAGGCGAGTCTTTACAGTTGCCGGTTGAGTCTCTACAGAGGCCGTGCGAGTCTCTCCTGGGGCCGGGCGAGTCTCTACAGGGGCCGGGCGAGTCTCTCCAGAGGCCGGGCGAGTTTCTCCAGAGGCCGGGCGAGTCTCTAGAGAGGCCGGGCGGGTCTTACAGGGGCCAGGAGAGTCTCTACAGGGGCCAGGCGAGTCTCTACAGAGGCCGGGCGAGTCTCTGCAGATGCCGGGCGAGTCTCTACAGAGGCCGGGCGAGTCTCTACAGGGGCCGGGTGAGTCTCTACAGGGGCCGGGAGTGTCTCTACAGGGGCCGGGTGAGTCTCTACCGAGGCCGGGCGAGTCTCTACTGGGGCCGGGTGAGTCTCTTCAGCAGCCGGGCGAGTCTCTCCAGAGGCCGGGCTAGTCTCTAGAGAGGCAAGGCGAGTTTTTACAGGGGCCAGGCGAGTCTCCACAGAGGCCGTGCGAGTCTCTCCTGGGGACGGGCGAGTCTCTACAGGGGTCGGGCGAGTCTCTACAGGGGCCGGGCGAGTCTCTACAGGGGCCGAGAGAGTCTCTACAGGGGCCAGGTGAGTCTCTACAGAGGCCGGGCGAGTCTCTGCAGAGGCCGGGCGTGTCTCTACAGAGGCCGGGCGAGTCTCTACAGGGGCCGGGCGAGTCTCTACAGGGGCCGGGAGAGTCTCTACAGGGGCCGGGCGAGTCTATACAGGGGCCGGGCGAGTCTCTACAGAGGCCGCGCGAGTCTCTACAGAGTACGGGCGAGTCTCTCCAAAGGCGGGCGAGTCTCTACAGGGGCCGGGCGAGCCTCTACAGAGGCCGGGCGAGTCTCTTCAGGGGCCGGGTGAGTCTCTACAGAGGCCAGGCGAGTCTCTTCAGGGGCCGGGTGAGTCTCTACAGAGGCTGGGCGAGTCTCTACAGAAGCCGGGCGAGTTTCTACAGAGTACAGGCGAGTCTCCACAGAGGCCGCGCGAGTCTCTACAGAGTACGGGCGAGTCTCTCCAAAGGCGGGCGAGTCTCTACAGAGGCCAGGCGAGTCTCTTCAGGGACCGGGTGAGTCTCTACAGAGGCTGGGCGAGTCTCTACAAAGGCCGGGCGAGTTTCTCCAGAGGCCAGGCGAGTCTCTACAGAGGCCGGGCGAGTCTCTCCAGAGGCCAGGCGAGTCTCTACAGAGGCCGGGCGAGTCTCTCAAGAGACCGGGCGAGTCTCTACAGAGGCCGCGCGAGTGTCTACAGAGGCCGGGCGAGTCTCTCCAGAGGCCGCGCGAGACTCTACAGATGCCGTGCGAGTCTCTCCTGGGGACGGGCGAGTCTCTACAGGGGCCGGGCTAGTCTCTTCAGGGGCCGAGCGAGTCTCCACATGGGCCAGGCGAGTCTCTCCAGAGGCTGGGCGAGTCTCTCCAGAGGCCGGGCGAGTCTCTAGAGAGGCAAGGCGAGTTTTTACAGGGGCCAAGCGAGTCTCCACAGAGGCCGTGCGAGTCTCTCCTGGGGCAGGGCGAGTCTCTACAGGGGCCGGGCGAGTCTCTCCAGAGGCCGGGCGAGTCTCTAGAGTGGCCCGGCGAGTCTTTACAGGGGCCGGTTGATTCTCTACAGAGGCCGTGCGAGTCTCTCCTGGGGCCGGGCTAGTCTCTACAGGGGCCGGGCGAGTCTCCACAGAGGCCCGGCTAGTGTCTACAGGGGCGGGCGAGTCTCTCCAGGGGCCGGACAAGTCTATACAGGGGCCGGGCGAGTCTCCACAGAGGCCAGGCGAGTCTCTACAGGGACCGGGCGAGTCTCTACAGGGGCCGGGCGAGTCTCTCCAGAGGCCGGGCGAGTTTCTACAGAGGCCGGGCGAGTCTCTAGAGAGGCATGGCGAGTTTTTACAGGGGCCAGGCGAGTCTCCACAGAGGCCGTGCGAGTCTCTCGTGGGGACGGGAGAGTCTCTACAGGGGCCGGGCGAGTCTCTACAGGGGCCGAGCGAATCTCCACATGGGCCAGGCAAGTCTCTCCAGAGGCTGGGCGAGTCTCTCCAGAGGCCGGGCGAGTCTCTAGAGAGGCAAGGCGAGTTTTTACAGGGGCCAGGCGAGTCTCCACAGAGGCCGTGCGAGTCTCTCCTGGGGCCGGGCGAGTCTCTACAGGGGCCGGGCGAGTCTCTCCAGAGGCCGGGAGAGTCTCTCCAGAGGCCGGGCGAGTCTCTAGAGAGGCCAGGCGAGTCTTTACAGGGGCCGGTTGAGCCTCTACAGAGGCCGTGCGAGTTTCTCCAGAGGCCCGGCGAGTCTCTAGAGAGGCCGGGCGGGTCTTTACAGGGGCCAGGAGAGTCTCTACAGGGGCCAGGTGAGTCTCTACAGAGGCCGGGCGAGTCTCTGCAGAGGCCGGGCGTGTCTCTACAGAGGCCGGGCGAGTCTCTACAGGGGCCGGGCGAGTCTCTACAGGGGCCGGGAGAGTCTCTACAGGGGCCGGGTGAGTCTCTACCGAGGCCGGGCGAGTCTCTACAGGGGCCGCGCGAGTCTCTTCAGGGGCCGGGTGAGTCTCTACAGAGGCCAGGCGAGTCTATACAGGGGCCGGGCGAGTCTCTACAGAGGCCGCGCGAGTCTCTACAGAGTAGAGGCGAGTCTCCACAGAGGCCGCGCGATTCTCTACAGAGTACGGGCGAGTCTCTCCAAAGGCCGGGCGAGTCTCTACAGGGGCCGGGCGAGTCTCTACAGAGGCCGGGCGAGTCTCTTCAGGGGCCGGGTGAGTCTCTACAGAGGCCAGGCGAGTCTTTTCAGGGGCCGGGTGAGTCTGTACAGGGGCTGGGCGAGTCTCTACAGAGGCCGGGCGAGTTTCTCCAGAGGCCAGGCGAGTCTCTACAGAGGCCGGGCGAGTCTCTCAAGAGACCGGGCGAGTCTCTACAGAGGCCGCGCGAGTGCCTACAGAGGCCGGGCGAGTCTCTCCAGAGGCGGCGCGAGACTCTACAGAGGCCGTGCGAGTCTCTCCTGGGGACGGGCGAGTCTCTACAGGGGCCGGGCGAGTCTCTACAGGGGCCGAGCGAGTCTCCACATGGGCCAGGCGAGTCTCTCCAGAGGCTGGGCGAGTCTCTCCAGAGGCCGGGCGAGTCTCTAGAGAGGCAAGGCGAGTTTTTACAGGGGCCAGGCGAGTCTCCACAGAGGCCGGGCGAGTCTCTGCAGAGGCCGGGCGAGTCTCTGCAGGGGCCGGGAGAGTCTCTACAGGGGCCGGGTGAGTCTCTACCGTGGCCGGGCGAGTCTCTACAGGGGCCGCGCGAGTCTCTACAGAGTACGGGCGAGTCTCTCCAAAGGCCGGGTGAGTCTCTACAGGGGCCGGGCGAGTCTCTACAGAGGCCGCGCGAGTCTCTACAGAGTACGGGCGAGTCTCCACAGAGGCCGCGCGAGTCTCTACAGAGAACGGGCGAGTCTCTCCAAAGGCCGGGCGAGTCTCTACAGGGGCCGGGCGAGTCTTTACAGAGGCCGGGCGAGTCTCTTCAGGGGCCGGGTGAGTCTCTACAGAGGCCAGGCGAGTGTCTACAGAGGCCGGGCGAGTCTCTCTAGAGACCGGGCGAGTCTCTACAGAGGCCGCGCGAGTGTCTACAGAGGCCGGGCGAGTCTCTCCAGAGGCCGCGCGAGACTCTACAGAGGCCGCGCGAGTCTCCCCAGAGACCGGGCGAGTCTCCACAGAGGCCGCGCGAGTCTCTACAGAGTACGGGCGAGTCTCTCCAAAGGCCGGGCGAGTCTCTGCAGGGGCCGGGCGAGTCTCTACAGAGGCCGGGCGAGTCTCTTCAGGGGCCAGGTGAGTCTCTACAGAGGCCGGGCGAGTCTCTTCAGGGGCCGGGTGAGTCTCTACAGAGGCTGGGCGAGTCTCTACAGAGGCCGGGCGAGTCTCTCCAGAGGCCAGGCGAGTCTCTACAGAGGCCGGGCGAGTCTCTCAAGAGACCGGGCGAGTCTCTACAGAGGCCGCGCGAGTGCCTACAGAGGCCGGGCGAGTCTCTCCAGAGGCCGCGCGAGACTCTACAGAGGCCGTGCGAGTCTCTCCTTGGGACGGGCGAGTCTCTACAGGGGCCGGGCGAGTCTCTACAGGGGCCGAGCGAATCTCCACATGGGCCAGGCGAGTTTCTCCAGAGGCTGGGCGAAACTCTCCAGAGGCCGGGCGAGTCTCTAGAGAGGCAAGGCGAGTTTTTACAGGGGCCAGGCGAGTCTCCACAGAGGACGTGCGAGTCTCTCCTGGGGCCGGGCGAGTCTCTACAGGGCCGGGCGAGTCTCTCCAGAGGCCAGGCGAGTCTCTCCAGAGGCCAGGCGAGTCTTTACAGGGGCCGGTTGAGTCTCTACAGAGGCCGTGCGAGTCTCTCCTGGGGCCGGGCGAGTCTCTACAGGGGCCGGGAGAGTCTCTCCAGAGGCCGGGAGAGTTTCTCCAGAGGCCGGGCTAGTCTCTAGGGAGGCCGGGGGAGTCTTTACAGGGGCCAGGCGAGTCTCTACAGGGGCCAGGCGAGTCTCTACAGAGGGCAGGCGAGTCTCTGCAGACGCGGGGCGAGTCTCTCCAGAGGCCGGGCGAGTCTCTAGAGAGGCCAGGCGAGTCTTTACAGGGGCCGGTTGAGTCTCTACAGAGGCCGTGCGAGTCTCTCCTGGGGCCGTGCGAGTCTCTACAGGGGCCGGGCGAGTCTCTCCAGAGGCGGGGCGAGTTTCTCCACAGGCCGGGCGAGTCTCTAGAGAGGCCGGGCGGGTCTTTACAGGGGCCAGGAGAGTCTCTACAGGGGCCAGGCGAGTCTCTACAGAGGCCGGGCGAGTCTCTGCAGAGGCCGAGCGAGTTTCTACAGAGGCCGGGCGAGTCTCTACAGGGGCCGGGCGAGTCTCTGCAGGGGCCAGGAGAGTCTCTACAGGGGCCGGGTGAGTCTCTACCGAGGCCGGGCGAGTCTCTACAGGGGCCGGGTGAGTCTCTTCAGCAGCCGGGTGAGTCTCTACCGAGGCCGGGTGAGTCTCTACAGGGGCGGGCGAGTCTGTCCAGAGGCCTGGGCGAGTTTCTCCAGAGGCCGGGCTATTCTCTAGGAAGGCCGGGGGAGTCTTTACAGGGGCCAGGCGAGTCTCTACAGGGGCCAGGCGAGTCTCTACAGAGGGCGGGTGAGTCTCTGCAGACGCCGGGCGAGTCTCTAAAGGGGCCGGGCGAGTCTCTCCAGAGGCCAGGCGAGTCTCTACAGAGGCCGTGCGAGTCTTTACAGGGGCCGGGCTAGTCTCTACAGGGACCGGACGAGTCTCTACAGGGGCCGGGCGAGTCTCTCCAGGGGCCGGGCGAGTCTCTACAGAGGCCAGGTGAGTCTCCACAGAGCCCAGGCGAGTCTCTACAGGGGCCAGGAGAGTCTCTCCAGGGGCCGGGCGAGTCTCTACAGAGGACGGGCGAGTTTCCACAGAGGCCGGGCGAGTCTCTACAGAGGCCGGGCGAGTCTCTAAAGGGGTCGGGCGAGTCGCTCCAGAGGCCGGGCGAGTCTCTACAGAGGCCGTGCGAGTCTCTCCAGGGGCCGGGCTTGTCTCTACAGGGGTCGGGCGAGTCTCTACAGAGGCCAGGTGAGTCTCCACAGAGGCCAGGCGAGTCTCTACAGAGGCCGGGAGAGTCTCTACAGACGCTGGGTGAGTCTCTCCAGAGAAAGGGGGAGTCTTACAGAGGCCGGGCGAGTCTCTCCAGAGGCCGGGCGAGTCTCTACATGAGCCGGGCGAGTCCCTACAGAGACCGGGCGAGTCTCTTCAGGGGCTGGGTGAGTCTCTACAGAGGCTGGGCGAGTCTCTACAGAGGCCGGGCGAGTCTCTTCAGTGGCCGGGTGAGTCTCTACAGAGACAGGGCGAGTCTCTACAGAGGCTGCGCGAGTGCTTACAGAGGCCGGGCGAGTCTCTCCAGAGGCCGCGCGAGACTCTACAGAGGCCGTGCGAGTCTCTCCTGGGGACGGGCGAGTCTCTACAGGGGCCGGGCGAGTCTCTACAGGGGCCGAGCGAATGTCCACATGGGCCAGGCGAGTCTCTCCAGAGGCTGGGCGAGTCTCTCCAGAGGCCGGGCGAGTCTCTAGAGAGGCAAGGCGAGTTTTTACAGGGGCCAGGCGAGTCTCCACAGAGGCCGTGCGAGTCTCTCCTGGGGCCGGGCGAGTCTCTACAGGGGCCGGGCGAGTCTCTCTAGAGGCCGGGCGAGTCTCTCCAGAGGCCGGGCGAGTCTCTAGAGAGGCCAGGCGAGTCTTTACAGGGGTCGGTTGAGTCTCTACAGAGGCCGTGCGAGTCTCTCCTGGGGCCGGGCGAGTCTCTACAGGGGCCGGGCGAGTCTCCACAGGGGCCAGGCGAGTCTCTACAGGGGCCGGGAGAGTCTCTACAGACGCTGGGTGAGTCTCTCCAGAGAAAGGGGGAGTCTCTACAGAGGCTGGGCGAGTCTCTCCAGAGGCCGGGCGAGTCTCTACATGAGCCGGGCGAGTCCCTACAGAGACCGGGCGAGTCTCTTCAGGGGCCGGGTGACTCTCTACTGAGGCTGGGCGAGTCTCTACAGAGGCCGGGCGAGTCTCTCCAGAGGCCAGGCGAGTCTCTACAGAGGCCGGGCGAGTCTCTCAAGAGACCGGGCGAGTCTCTGCAGAGGCCGCGTGAGTGCCTACAGAGGCCGTGCGAGTCTCTCCTGGGGCCGGGCGAGTCTATACAGGGGCCGGGCGAGTCTCTCCAGAGGCCGGGCGAGTCTCTAGAGAGGCCAGGCGAGTCTTTACAGGGGACGGTTGAGTCTCTACAGAGGCCGTGCGAGTCTCTCCTGGGGCCGGGCGACTCTCTACAGGGGCCGGGCGAGTCTCTCCAGAGGCCGGGCGAGTTTCTCCAGAGGCCGGGCGAGTCTCTAGAGAGGCCGGGTGGGTCTTTACAGGGGCCAGGAGAGTCTCTACAGGGGCCAGGCGAGTCTCTACAGAGGCCGGGTGAGTCTCTACCGAGGCTGGGCGAGTCTCTACAGGGGCCGCGCGAGTCTCTACAGAGTACGGGCGAGTCTCTCCAAAGGCCGGGCGAGTCTCCACATGGGGCCGGGCGAGTCTCTACAGAGGCCGGGAGAGTCTCTACAGGGGCCGGGTGAGTCTCTACCGAGGCTGGGCGAGTCTCTACAGGGGCCGCGCGAGTCTCTACAGAGTACGGGCGAGTCTCTCCAAAGGCCGGGCGAGTCTCCACATGGGGCCGGTCGAGTCTCTACAGAGGCCGCGCTAGTCTCTTCAGAGTACGGGCGAGTCTCCACAGAGGCTGCGCGAATCTCTACAGAGTACGGGCGAGTCTCTCCAAAGGCCGGGCGAGTCTCTACAGAAGCCGGGCGAGTCTCTACAGAGGCCGGGCGAGTCTCTACAGAGGCCGGGCGAGTCTCTCAAGAGACCGGGCGAGTCTCTACAGAGGCCGCGCGAGTGTCTACAGAGGCCGGGCGAGTCTCTCCAGAGGCCGCGCGAGACTCTACAGATGCCGTGCGAATCTCTCCTGGGGACGGGCGAGTCTCTACAGGGGCCGGGCTAGTCTCTTCAGGGGCCGAGCGAGTCTCCACATGGGCCAGGCGAGTCTCTCCAGAGGCTGGGCGAGTCTCTCCAGAGGCCGGGCGAGTCTCTAGAGAGGCAAGGCGAGTTTTTACAGGGGCCAGGCGAGTCTCCACAGAGGCCGTGCGAGTCTTTCCTGGGGCCGGGCGAGTCTCTACAGGGGCCGGGCGAGTCTCTCCAGAGGCCGGGCGAGTCTCTCCAGAGGCCGGGCGAGTCTCTAGAGTGGCCCGGCGAGTCTTTACAGGGGCCGGTTGAGTCTCTACAGAGGCCGTGCGAGTCTCTCCTGGGGCCGGGCTAGTCTCTACAGGGGCCGGGTGAGTGTCCACAGAGGCCCGGCTAGTCTCTACAGGGGCGGGCGAGTCTCTCCAGGGGCTGGACGAGTCTATACAGGGGCCGGGCGAGTCTCCACAGAGGCCGCGCGAGTCTCTACAGGGACCGGGCGAGTCTCTACAGGGGCCGGGCGAGTCTCTCCAGAGGCCGGGCGAGTTTCTCCTGAGGCCGGGCGAGTCTCTAGAGAGGCAAGGCGAGTTTTTACAGGGGCCAGGCGAGTCTGCACAGAGGCCGTGCGAGTCTTTCCTGGGGCCGGGCGAGTCTCTACAGGGGCCGGGCGAGTCTCTCCAGAGGCCGGGCGAGTCTCTCCAGAGGCCGGGCGAGTCTCTAGAGTGGCCCGGCGAGTCTTTACAGGGGCCGGTTGAGTCTCTACAGAGGCCGTGCGAGTCTCTCCTGGGGCCGGGCTAGTCTCTACAGGGGCCGGGTGAGTCTCCACAGAGGCCCGGCTAGTCTCTACAGGGGCGGGCGAGTCTCTCCAGGGGCCGGACGAGTCTATACAGGGGCCGTGCGAGTCTCCACAGAGGCCGCGCGAGTCTCTACAGGGACCGGGCGAGTCTCTACAGGGGCCGGGCGAGTCTCTCCAGAGGCCGGGCGAGTTTCTCCTGAGGCCGGGCGAGTCTCTAGAGAGGCAAGGCGAGTTTTTACAGGGGCCAGGCGAGTCTCCACAGAGGCCGTGCGAGTCTTTCCTGGGGCCGGGCGAGTCTCTACAGGGGCCGGGCGAGTCTCTACAGGGGCCGAGCGAATCTCCACATGGGCCAGGCAAGTCTCTCAAGAGGCTGGGCGAGTCTCTCCAGAGGCCGGGCGAGTCTCTAGAGAGGCAAGGTGAGTTTTTACAGGGGCCAGGCGAGTCTCCACAGAGGCCGTGCGAGTCTTTACAGGGGCCGGGCGAGTCTCTACAGGGGCCGGGCGAGTCTCTCCAGAGGCCGGGCGAGTCTATGCAGAGGCCGGGCGAGTATCTACAGGGGCCGGGCGAGTCTCTACAGAGGCCAGGCGAGTCTCTAAAGGGGCCGGGCGAGTCGCTCCAGAGGCCGGGCGAGTCTCTACAGAGGCCGTGCGAGTCTCTCCAGGGGCCGGGCTAGTCTCTACAGGGACCGGACGAGTCTCTACAGGGGCCGGGCGAGTCTCTACAGAGGCCCGGCTAGTCTCTACAGGGGACGGGCGAGTCTCTCCAGGGGGCGGGCGAGTCTCTACAGAGGCCAGGCGAGTCTCCACAGAGGCCAGGCGAGTCTCTGCAGAGGCCGGGCGAGTCTCTACAGAGGCCGGGCGAGTCTCTCCTGGGGCCGGGCGAGTCTCTACAGAGGCCAGGTGAGTCTCCACAGAGCCCAGGCGAGTCTCTACAGGGGCCAGGAGAGTCTCTCCAGGGGCCGGGCGAGTCTCTACAGAGGCCGGGCGAGTCTCTCCAGAGGCCGGGCGAGTCTCTAGAGAGGCCAGGCGAGTCTTTACAGGGGCCGGATGAGTCTCTACAGAGGCCGTGCGAGTCTCTCCTGGGGCCGGGCGAGTCTCTACAGGGGCCGGGAGAGTCTCTCCAGAGGCCGGGAGAGTTTCTCCAGAGGCCGGGCTAGTCTCTAGGGAGGCCGGGGGAGTCTTTACAGGGGCCAGGCGAGTCTCTACAGGGGCCAGGCGAGTCTCTACAGGGGCCAGGCGAGTCTCTACAGAGGGCAGGCGAGTCTCTGCAGACGCGGGGCGAGTATCTAAAGGGGTCGGGCGAGTCTCTCCAGAGGCCGGGCGAGTCTCTACAGAGGCCGTGCGAGTCTTTACAGGGGCCGGGCTAGTCTCTACAGGGACCGGACGAGTCTCTACAGGGGCCGGGCGAGTCTCTCCAGAGGCCGGGCGTGTCTCTAGAGAGGCCAGGCGAGTCTTTACAGGGGCCGGTTGAGTCTCTACAGAGGCCGTGCGAGTCTCTCCTGGGGCCGTGCGAGTCTCTACAGGGGCCGGGCGAGTCTCTCCAGAGGCCGGGCGAGTTTCTCCAGAGGCCGGGCGAGTCTCTAGAGAGGCCGGGCGGGTCTTTACAGGGGCCAGGAGAGTCTCTACAGGGGCCAGGCGAGTCTCTACAGAGGCCGGGCGAGTCTCTGCAGAGGCCGGGCGAGTTTCTACAGAGGTCGGGCGAGTCTCTACAGGGGCCGGGCGAGTCTCTGCAGGGGCCAGGAGAGTCTCTTCAGCAGCCGGGTGAGTCTCTACCGAGGCCGGGTGAGTCTCTACAGGGGCGGGCGAGTCTGTCCAGAGGCCTGGGCGAGTTTCTCCAGAGGCCGGGCTATTCTCTAGGGAGGCCGGGGGAGTCTTTACAGGGGCCAGGCGAGTCTCTACAGGGGCCAGGCGAGTCTCTACAGAGGGCGGGTGAGTCTCTGCAGACGCCGGGCGAGTCTCTAAAGGGGCCGGGCGAGTCTCTCCAGAGGCCAGGCGAGTCTCTACAGAGGCCGTGCGAGTCTTTACAGGGGCTGGGCTAGTCTCTACAGGGACCGGACGAGTCTCTACAGGGGCCGGGCGAGTCTCTCCAGGGGCCGGGCGAGTCTCTACAGAGGCCAGGTGAGTCTCCACAGAGCCCAGGCGAGTCTCTACAGGGGCCAGGAGAGTCTCTCCAGGGGCCGGGCGAGTCTCTACAGAGGACGGGCGAGTTTCCACAGAGGCCGGGCGAGTCTCTACAGAGGCCGGGCGAGTCTCTAAAGGGGCCGGGCGAGTCGCTCCAGAGGCCGGGCGAGTCTCTACAGAGGCCGTGCGAATCTCTCCAGGGGCCGGGCTAGTCTCTACAGGGACCGGACGAGTCTCTACAGGGGCCGGGCGAGTCTCTCCTGGGGCCGGGCGAGTCTCTACAGAGGCCAGGTGAGTCTCCACAGAGGCCAGGCGAGTCTCTACAGAGGCCGGGAGAGTCTCTACAGACGCTGGGTGAGTGTCTCCAGAGAAAGGGGGAGTCTTACAGAGGCCGGGCGAGTCTCTCCAGAGGCCGGGCGAGTCTCTACATGAGCCGGGCGAGTCCCTACCGAGACCGGGCGAGTCTCTACAGGGGCCAGGCGAGTCTCTACAGAGGGCGGGTGAGTCTCTGCAGACGCCGGGCGAGTCTCTAAAGGGGCCGGGCGAGTCTCTCCAGAGGCCAGGCGAGTCTCTACAGAGGCCGTGCGAGTCTTTACAGGGGCCGGGCTAGTCTCTACAGGGACCGGACGAGTCTCTACAGGGGCCGGGCGAGTCTCTCCAGGGGCCGGGCGAGTCTCTACAGTGGCCAGGTGAGTCTCCACAGAGCCCAGGCGAGTCTCTACAGGGGCCAGGAGAGTCTCTCCAGGGGCCGGGCGAGTCTCTACAGAGGACGGGCGAGTTTCCACAGAGGCCGGGCGAGTCTCTACAGAGGCCGGGCGAGTCTCTAAAGGGGCCGGGCGAGTCGCTCCAGAGGCCGGGCGAGTCTCTACAGAGGCCGTGCGAATCTCTCCAGGGGCCGGGCTAGTCTCTACAGGGACCGGACGAGTCTCTACAGGGGCCGGGCGAGTCTCTCCTGGGGCCGGGCGAGTCTCTACAGAGGCCAGGTGAGTCTCCACAGAGGCCAGGCGAGTCTCTACAGAGGCCGAGAGAGTCTCTACAGACGCTGGGTGAGTGTCTCCAGAGAAAGGGGGAGTCTTACAGAGGCCGGGCGAGTCTCTCCAGAGGCCGGGCGAGTCTCTACATGAGCCGGGCGAGTCCCTACCGAGACCGGGCGAGTCTCTTCAGGGGCCGGGTGAGTCTCTACAGAGGCTGGGCGAGTCTCTACAGAGGCCGGGCGAGTCTCTTCAGGGGCCGGGTGAGTCTCTACAGAGACAGGGCGAGTCTCTACAGAGGCCGCGCGAGTGCCTACAGAGGCCGGGCGAGTCTCTCCAGAGGCCGTGCGAGACTCTACAGAGGCCGTGCGAGTCTCTCCTGGGGACGGGCGAGTCTCTACAGGGGCCGGGCGAGTCTCCACATGGGCCAGGCGAGTCACTCCAGAGGCTGGGCGAAACTCTCCAGAGGCCGGGCGAGTCTCTAGAGAGGGAAGTTTTTACAGGGGCCAGGCGAGTCTCCACAGAGGCCGTGCGAGTCTCTCCAGAGGCCGGGCGAGTCTCTCCAGAGGCCGGGCGAGTCTCTACAGGGGCCGGGCGAGTCTCTCCAGAGGCCGGGCGAGTCTCTCCAGAGGCCGGGCGAGTCTCTAGAGAGGCCAGGCGAGTCTTTACAGGGGCCGGTTGAGTCTCTACAGAGGCCGTGCGAGTCTCTCCTGGGGCCGGGCGAGTCTCTACAGGGGACGGGCGAGTCTCTCCAGAGGCCGGGCGAGTTTCTCCAGAGGCCGGGTGAGTCTCTAGAGAGGCCGGGCGGGTCTTTACAGGGGCCAGGAGAGTCTCTACAGGGGCCAGGCGAGTCTCTACAGAGGCCGGGCGAGTCTCTGCAGAGGCCGGGCGAGTTTCTACAGAGGCCGGGCGAGTCTCTACAGGGGCCGGGCGAGTCTCTGCAGGGGCCAGGAGAGTCTCTTCAGCAGCCGGGTGAGTCTCTACCGAGGCCGGGTGAGTCTCTACAGGGGCGGGCGAGTCTGTCCAGAGGCCTGGGCGAGTTTCTCCAGAGGCCGGGCTATTCTCTAGGGAGGCCGGGGGAGTCTTTACAGGGGCCAGGCGAGTCTCTACAGGGGCCAGGCGAGTCTCTACAGAGGGCGGGTGAGTCTCTGCAGACGCCGGGCGAGTCTCTAAAGGGGCCGGGCGAGTCTCTCCAGAGGCCAGGCGAGTCTCTACAGAGGCCGTGCGAGTCTTTACAGGGGCCGGGCTAGTCTCTACAGGGACCGGACGAGTCTCTACAGGGGCCGGGCGAGTCTCTCCAGGGGCCGGGCGAGTCTCTACAGAGGCCAGGTGAGTCTCCACAGAGCCCAGGCGAGTCTCTACAGGGGCCAGGAGAGTCTCTCCAGGGGCCGGGCGAGTCTCTACAGAGGACGGGCGAGTTTCCACAGAGGCCGGGCGAGTCTCTACAGAGGCCGGGCGAGTCTCTAAAGGGGCCGGGCGAGTCGCTCCAGAGGCCGGGCGAGTCTCTACAGAGGCCGTGCGAATCTCTCCAGGGGCCGGGCTAGTCTCTACAGGGACCGGACGAGTCTCTACAGGGGCCGGGCGAGTCTCTCCTGGGGCCGGGCGAGTCTCTACAGAGGCCAGGTGAGTCTCCACAGAGGCCAGGCGAGTCTCTACAGAGGCCGGGAGAGTCTCTACAGACGCTGGGTGAGTGTCTCCAGAGAAAGGGGGAGTCTTACAGAGGCCGGGCGAGTCTCTCCAGAGGCCGGGCGAGTCTCTACATGAGCCGGGCGAGTCCCTACCGAGACCGGGCGAGTCTCTACAGGGGCCAGGCGAGTCTCTACAGAGGGCGGGTGAGTCTCTGCAGACGCCGGGCGAGTCTCTAAAGGGGCCGGGCGAGTCTCTCCAGAGGCCAGGCGAGTCTCTACAGAGGCCGTGCGAGTCTTTACAGGGGCCGGGCTAGTCTCTACAGGGACCGGACGAGTCTCTACAGGGGCCGGGCGAGTCTCTCCAGGGGCCGGGCGAGTCTCTACAGAGGCCAGGTGAGTCTCCACAGAGCCCAGGCGAGTCTCTACAGGGGCCAGGAGAGTCTCTCCAGGGGCCGGGCGAGTCTCTACAGAGGACGGGCGAGTTTCCACAGAGGCCGGGCGAGTCTCTACAGAGGCCGGGCGAGTCTCTAAAGGGGCCGGGCGAGTCGCTCCAGAGGCCGGGCGAGTCTCTACAGAGGCCGTGCGAATCTCTCCAGGGGCCGGGCTAGTCTCTACAGGGACCGGACGAGTCTCTACAGGGGCCGGGCGAGTCTCTCCTGGGGCCGGGCGAGTCTCTACAGAGGCCAGGTGAGTCTCCACAGAGGCCAGGCGAGTCTCTACAGAGGCCGGGAGAGTCTCTACAGACGCTGGGTGAGTGTCTCCAGAGAAAGGGGGAGTCTTACAGAGGCCGGGCGAGTCTCTCCAGAGGCCGGGCGAGTCTCTACATGAGCCGGGCGAGTCCCTACCGAGACCGGGCGAGTCTCTTCAGGGGCCGGGTGAGTCTCTACAGAGGCTGGGCGAGTCTCTACAGAGGCCGGGCGAGTCTCTTCAGGGGCCGGGTGAGTCTCTACAGAGACAGGGCGAGTCTCTACAGAGGCCGCGCGAGTGCCTACAGAGGCCGGGCGAGTCTCTCCAGAGGCCGTGCGAGACTCTACAGAGGCCGTGCGAGTCTCTCCTAGGGACGGGCGAGTCTCTACAGGGGCCGGGCGAGTCTCCACATGGGCCAGGCGAGTCACTCCAGAGGCTGGGCGAAACTCTCCTGAGGCCGGGCGAGTCTCTAGAGAGGGAAGTTTTTACAGGGGCCAGGCGAGTCTCCACAGAGGCCGTGCGAGTCTCTCCTGGGGCCGGGCGAGTCTCTACAGGGGCCGGGCGAGTCTCTCCAGAGGCCGGGCGAGTCTCTCCAGAGGCCGGGCGAGTCTCTACAGGGGCCGGGCGAGTCTCTCCAGAGGCCGGGCGAGTCTCTCCAGAGGCCGGGCGAGTCTCTAGAGAGGCCAGGCGAGTCTTTACAGGGGCCGGTTGAGTCTCTACAGAGGCCGTGCGAGTCTCTCCTGGGGCCGGGCGAGTCTCTACAGGGGCCGGGCGAGTCTCTCCAGAGGCCGGGCGAGTTTCTCCAGAGGCCGGGTGAGTCTCTAGAGAGGCCGGGCGGGTCTTTACAGGGGCCAGGAGAGTCTCTACAGGGGCCAGGCGAGTCTCTACAGGGGCCAGGCGAGTCTCTACAGAGGGCGGGCGAGTCTCTGCATACGCCGGGCGAGTCTCTAAAGGGGCCGGGCGAGTCTCTCCAGAGGTCGGGCGAGTCTCTACAGAGGCCGTGCGAGTCTTTACAGGGGCCGGGCTAGTCTCTACAGGGACCGGACGAGTCTCTACAGGGGCCGGGCGAGTCTCTCCAGGGGCCGGGCGAGTCTCTCCAGAGGCCGGGCGAGTCTCTAGAGAGGCCAGGCGAGTCTTTACAGGGGCCGGTTGAGTCTCTACAGAGGCCGTGCGAGTCTCTCCTGGGGCCGGGCGAGTCTCTACAGGGGCCGGGCGAGTCTCTCCAGAGGCCGGGCGAGTTTCTCCAGAGGCCGGGCGAGTCTCTAGAGAGGCCGGGCGGGTCTTACAGGGGCCAGGAGAGTCTCTACAGGGGCCAGGCGAGTCTCTACAGAGGCCGGGCGAGTCTCTGCAGATGCCGGGCGAGTCTCTACAGAGGCCGGGCGAGTCTCTACAGGGGCCGGGTGAGTCTCTACAGGGGCCGGGAGTGTCTCTACAGGGGCCGGGTGAGTCTCTACCGAGGCCGGGCGAGTCTCTACAGGGGCCGGGTGAGTCTCTTCTGCAGCCGGGTGAGTCTCTACCGAGGCCGGGTGAGTCTCTACAGGGGCGGGCGAGTCTGTCCAGAGGCCGGGCGAGTTTCTCCAGAGGCCGGGCTAGTCTCTAGGGAGGCCGGGGGAGTCTTTACAGGGGCCAGGCGAGTCTCTACAGGGGCCAGGCGAGTCTCTACAGAGGGCGGGCGAGTCTTTACAGGGGCCGGGCTAGTCTCTACAGGGACCGGACAAGTCTCTACAGGGGCCGGGCGAGTCTCTCCAGGGGCCGGACGAGTCTCTACAGAGGCCAGGTGAGTCTCAACAGAGCCCAGGCGAGTCTCTACAGGGGCCAGGAGAGTCTCTCCAGGGGCCGGGCGAGTCTCTACAGAGGACGGGCGAGTTTCCACAGAGGCCAGGCGAGTCTCTACAGAGGCCGGGCGAGTCTCTAAAGGGGCCGGGCGAGTCGCTCCAGAGGCCGGGCGAGTCTCTACAGAGGCCGTGCGAGTCTCTCCAGGGGCCGGGCTAGTCTCTACAGGGACCGGACGAGTCTCTACAGGGACCGGACGAGTCTCTACAGGGGCCGGGCGAGTCTCTCCAGGGGCCGGGCGAGTCTCTACAGAGGCCAGGTGAGTCTCCACAGAGGCCTGGCGAGTCTCTACAGAGGCCGGGAGAGTCTCTACAGACGCTGGGTGAGACTCTCCAGAGAAAGGGGGAGTCTCTACAGAGGCCGGGCGAGTCTCTCCAGAGGCCGGGCGAATCTCTACATGAGCCGGGCAAGTCCCTACAGAGATCGGGCGAGTCTCTTCAGGGGCCGGGTGAGTCTCTACAGAGGCTGGGCGAGTCTCTACAGAGGCCGGGCGAGTCTCTCCAGAGGCCAGGCGAGTCTCTACAGAGGCCGGGCGAGTCTCTCAAGAGACCGGGCGAGTCTCTACAGAGGCCGCGCGAGTGTCTACAGAGGCCGGGCGAGTCTCTCCAGAGGCCGCGCGAGACTCCACATGGGCCAGGCGAGTCTCTCCAGAGGCTGGGCGAGTCTCTCCTGGGGACGGGCGAGTCTCTACAGGGGCCGGGCGAGTCTCTACAGGGGCCGAGCGAGTCTCCACATGGGCCAGGCGAGTCTCTCCAGAGGCTGGGCGAGTCTCTCCAGTGGCCGGGCGAGTCTCTAGAGAGGCAAGGCGAGTTTTTACAGGGGCCAGGCGAGTCTCCACAGAGGCCGTGCGAGTCTCTCCTGGGGCCGGGCGAGTCTCTACAGGGGCCGAGCGAGTCTCTCCAGAGGCCGGGCGAGTCTCTCCAGAGGCCGGGCGAGTCTCTAGAGAGGCCAGGCAAGTCTTTACAGGGGCCGGTTGAGTCTCTACAGAGGCCGTGCGAGTCTCTCCAGGGGCCCGGCGAGTCTCTACAGGGGCCGGGCGAGTCTCTCCAGAGGCCGGGCGAGTTTCTCCAGAGGCCGGGCGAGTCTCTAGAGAGGCCGGGCGGGTCTTTACAAGGGCCAGGAGAGTCTCTACAGGGGCCAGGCGAGTCTCTACAGAGGCCGGGCGAGTCTCTGCAGAGGCCGGGCGAGTCTCTACAGAGGCCGGGCTAGTCTCTAGAGAGGCCGGGCGAGTTTTTACAGGGGCCAGGTGAGTCTCTACAGGGGCCAGGCGAGTCTCTACAGGGGCCGGGTGAGTCTGCAGAGGCCGGGCGTATTTCTACAGAGGCCGGGCGAGACTCTAAAGGGGCCGGGCGAGTCTCTCCAGAGGCCGGGCGAGTTTCTACAGAGGCCGGGTGTGTCTCTCCAGCGGCCGGGCTAATCTCTACAGGGACCGGACAAGTCTCTCCAGAGGCCGGGCGAGTCTCTACAAAGGCCGGGTGTGTCTCTCCAGCGGCCGGGCTGATCTCTACAGAGGCCCGGCTAGTCTCTACAGGGGCCGGGCGAGTCCCTCCAGAGACCGGGCGAGTCTCTACAGAGGCCGCGCGAGTCTCTACAGAGGCCAGGCGAGTCTCTCCAGAGGCCGGGCGAGTCTCTTCAGGGGCCGGGCGAGTCTCTGCAGAAGCCGGGCGAGTCTCTTCAGGGGCCAGCTGAGTCTCTCCAGAGGCCGGGCGAGTCTCTCCAGTGGCCAGGCGAGTCTCTACAGAGGCCGGGCGAATCTCTACAGAGACCGGGCGAGTCTCTACAGAGGCCAGGCGAGGCTCTACAGGGGCCGGCGAGTCTCTCCAGAGGCCGGGCGAGACTCTACAGCGGCTGGGCGAGTCTTTACAGGGGCCGGGCGAGTCTCTACAGGGGCCAGGTGAGTCTCTCCATAGGCTGGGCGAGTTTCTCCTGGGGCTGGGCAAGTCTCTACAGAGGCCTGGCGAGTCTCTTCAGGGGCCGGGTGAGTCTCTACAGGCGCCGGGCGAGTCTCTCCAGAGGCCGAGCGAGTCTCTTCAGGGGCTGGGCGAGTCTCTGCAGATGCCGGGCGAGTCTCATCAGGGGCCAGCTGAGTCTCTACAGAGGCCGGGCGAGTCTCTCCAGAGGCCAGGCGAGTCTCTACAGAGGCCGGGCGAGTCTCTACAGAGACCGGGCGAGTCTCTACAGAGGCCAGGCGATGCTCTACAGGGGCCGGCGAGTCTCTCCAGAGGCCGGGCGAGTCTCTACAGCGGCTGAGCGAGTCTTTACAGGGGCCGGGCGAGTCTCTACAGGGGCCAGGCGAGTCTCTCCAGAGGCTGGGCGAGTTTCTCCTGGGGCTGGGCAAGTCTCTACAGAGGCCTGGCGAGTCTCTTTAGGGGCCGGGCGAGTCTCTACAGAGCCAGGGTGAGTCTCTCCAGAGACCGGGCGAGTATCTACAGAGGCCGGGCGAGTCTCTACAGGCGCCGGGTGAGTCTCTACAGAGGCCGAGCGAGTCTCTTCAGGGGCCGGGTGAGTCTCTACAAAGGCCGGGCGAGTCTCTACTGGGGCCGGGCGAGTCTCTGCAGAGGCCGGGCGAGTCTCTACAGGGGCCGGGTGAGTCTCTATAGAGGCCGGGCGAGTCTCTTCAGGGGCCGAGTGAGTCTCTACAGAGGCCGGGCGAGTCTCTACAGGGGCCGGGCGAGTTTCTACAGAGGCCGGGCGAGTCTCTACAGAGGCCGGGCAAGTCCAGAGGCCGGGCGAGTCTCTCCAGAGACCGGGCGAGTCTCTACAGAGGCCGCGCGAGTCTCTACAGAGGCCGGGCGAGTCTCTCCAGAGGCCGGGCGAGTCTCTTCAGGGGCCGGGCGAGTCTCTACAGATGTCAAGCGAGTCTCTACAGGGGCCGAGTGAGTCTCTACAGAGGCCGGGCGAGTCTCTCCAGAGGCCGGGCGAGTCTCTACAGGGGCCGGGCGAGTCTCTCCAGGGGCCGGGCGAGTCTCTACAGAGGCCGGGTGAGTCTCCACAGAGGCCGGGCAAGTCTCTACAGGTGTCGGGAGAGTCTCTACAGGGGCCAGGCGAGTCTCTGCAGAGGCCGGGCGAGTCTCTACACACGCCGGGCGAGTCTCCACAGAGGCCAGGCGAGTCTCTACAGAGGCCGGGCGAGTCTCTACAGATGCCGGGCGAGTCTCTATAGAGGCTGGGCGAGTCTCTAGAGAGGCCGGGCGAGTTTTTACAGGGGCAAGGCGAGTCTGTACAGGGGCCAGGCGAGTCTCTGCAGAGGCCGGGCGTATTTCTACAGAGGCCGGGCGAGTCTCTAAAGGGGCCAGGCGATTCTCTCCAGAGGCCGGGCGTATTTCTACAGAGGCTGGGCGAGTCTCTACAGGGACCGGACGAGTCTCTACAGGGGCTGGGCGAGTCTCCACAGGGGCCGGGCGAGTCTCTACAGAGGCCGGGCGAGTTTCTCCAGAGGCCAGGCGAGTCTCTAGAGAGGCTGGGCGAGTCTTTACAGGGGCCAGGCGAGTCTTTACAGGGGCCAGGCGAGTATCTACAGAGGCCTGGCGAGTCTCTGCAGACGCCGGGCGAGTCTCTACAGAGGCCGGGCGAGTCTCTTCAGAAGCCGGTCGAGTCTCTACAGAGACCGGGCGAGTCTCTACAGAGGCCGGGCGAGTCTCTCCAGAGACCGGGCGAGTCTCTACAGAGGCCGCGCGTCTCTACAGAGGCCGGGCGAGTCTCTCCAGAGGCCGGGCGAGACTCTACAGAGGCCGTGCGAGTCTCTACTGGGGCCGGGCGAGCATCTACATGGGCCGGGCTAGTCTCTTCAGGGGCCAGGCGAGTCTCTCCAGAGGCTGGGCGAGTGTCTCCTGGGGCTGGGCAAGTCTCTACAGAGGCCTGGCGAGTCTCTTTAGGGGCCGGCTGAGTCTCTACAGAGCCTGGGCGAGTCTCTACAGAGACTGGGCGAGTCTCTACAGAGACCGGACGTGTCTCTACAGAGGCCGGGCGAGTCTCTACAGAGGCCGGGCGAGTCTCCACAGGGGCCAGGCTAGCCTCTACTGGGGCCTGGCGAGTCTCTAGGGGCCGGGCGAGTCTCTACAGAGCCTGGGCGAGTCTCTCCAGAGACCGGGCGAGTCTCTACAGAGGCCGCGCGAGTCTCTACAGAGGCCGGGCGAGTCTCTCCAGAGGCCGGGCGAGTCTCTTCAGGGGCCGGGCGAGTCTCTACAGATGTCAAGCGAGTCTCTACAGGGGCCGGGTGAGTCTCTACAGAGGCCGGGCGAGTCTCTCCAGAGGCCGGGCGAGTCTCTACAGGGGCCGGGCGAGTCTCTACAGGGGCCGGGCGAGTCTCTCCAGGGGCCGGGCGAGTCTCTACAGAGGCCGGGTGAGTCTTTACAGGTGCCGGGAGAGTCTCTACAGGGGCCAGGCGAGTCTCTGCAGAGGCCGGGCGAGTCTCTACACACGCCGGGCGAGTCTCCACAGAGGCCAGGCGAGTCTCTACAGAGGCCGGGCGAGTCTCTACAGATGCCGGGCGAGTCTCTATAGAGGCTGGGCGAGTCTCTAGAGAGGCCGGGCGAGTTTTTACAGGGGCCAGGCGAGTCTCTACAGGGGCCAGGCGAGTCTCTGCAGAGGCCGGGCGTATTTCTACAGAGGCCGGGCGAGTCTCTAAAGGGGCCAGGCGAGTCTCTCCAGAGGCCGGGCGTATTTCTACAGAGGCTGGGCGAGTCTCTACAGGGACCGGACGAGTCTCTACAGGGGCTGGGCGAGTCTCCACAGGGGCCGGGCGAGTCTCTACAGAGGCCGGGCGAGTTTCTCCAGAGGCCAGGCGAGTCTCTAGAGAGGCTGGGCGAGTCTTTACAGGGGCCAGGCGAGTCTCTACAGGGGCCAGGCGAGTATCTACAGAGGCCTGGCGAGTCTCTGCAGACGCCGGGCGAGTCTCTACAGAGGCCGGGCGAGTCTCTTCGGACGCCGGTCGAGTCTCTACAGAGGCCGGGCGAGTCTCTCCAGAGACCGGGCGAGTCTCTACAGAGGCCGCGCGAGTCTCTACAGAGGCCGGGCGAGTCTCTCCAGAGGCCGGGCTTGACTCTACAGAGGCCGTGCGAGTCTCTACTGGGGCCGGGCGAGCATCTACATGGGCCGGGCTAGTCTCTACAGGGGCCGAGCGAGTCTCTTCAGGGGCCAGGCGAGTCTCTCCAGAGGCTGGGCGAGTGTCTCCTGGGGCTGGGCAAGTCTCTACAGAGGCCTGGCGAGTCCCTTTAGGGGCCAGCTGAGTCTCTACAGAGACCGGGCGAGTCTCTACAGAGGCCGGGCGAGTCTCTACAGAGGCCGGGCGAGTCTCCACAGGGGCCAGGCTAGCCTCTACAGGGGCCTGGCGAGTCTCTAGGCGCCGGGCGAGTCTCTACAGAGCCTGGGCGAGTCTCTCCAGAGACCGGGCGAGTCTCTACAGAGGGCGGGCGAGTCTCTACAGAGGGCGCGAGACTCTACAGAGGCCGTGCGAGTCTCTCCTGGGGACGGGCGAGTCTCTTCAGAAGCCGGGCGAGTCTCTCCTGGGGCCGGGCGAGTCTCTACAGGGGCCGGGCTAGTCTCTACAGGGGTCGGGCTAGTCTCTACAGGGGCCGAGCGAGTCTCTACAGGGGCCAGGCGAGTCTCTCCAGAGGCTGGGCGAGTCTCTCCAGAGGCCGGGCGAGTCTCTAGAGAGGCAAGGCGAGTTTTTACAGGGGCCAGGCGAGTCTCCACAGAGGCCGTGCGAGTCTCTCCTGGGGCCGGGCGAGTCTCTCCAGAGGCCGGGCGAGTGTCTAGAGAGGCCGGGCGGGTCTTTACAGGGGCCAGGAGAGTCTCTACAGGGGCCAGGCGAGTCTCTACAGAGGCCGGGCGAGTCTCTACAGAGGCCGGGCGAGTCTCTACAGAGTACGGGCGAGTCTCTCCAAAGGCCGGGCGAGTCTCCACATGGGGCCGGTCGAGTCTCTACAGAGGCCGCGCTAGTCTCTTCAGAGTACGGGCGAGTCTCCACAGAGGCTGCGCGAATCTCTACAGAGTACGGGCGAGTCTCTCCAAAGGCCGGGCGAGTCTCTACAGAAGCCGGGCGAGTCTCTACAGAGGCCGGGCGAGTCTCTACAGAGGCCGGGCGAGTCTCTCAAGAGACCGGGCGAGTCTCTACAGAGGCCGCGCGAGTGTCTACAGAGGCCGGGCGAGTCTCTCCAGAGGCCGCGCGAGACTCTACAGATGCCGTGCGAATCTCTCCTGGGGACGGGCGAGTCTCTACAGGGGCCGGGCTAGTCTCTTCAGGGGCCGAGCGAGTCTCCACATGGGCCAGGCGAGTCTCTCCAGAGGCTGGGCGAGTCTCTCCAGAGGCCGGGCGAGTCTCTAGAGAGGCAAGGCGAGTTTTTACAGGGGCCAGGCGAGTCTCCACAGAGGCCGTGCGAGTCTTTCCTGGGGCCGGGCGAGTCTCTACAGGGGCCGGGCGAGTCTCTCCAGAGGCCGGGCGAGTCTCTCCAGAGGCCGGGCGAGTCTCTAGAGTGGCCCGGCGAGTCTTTACAGGGGCCGGTTGAGTCTCTACAGAGGCCGTGCGAGTCTCTCCTGGGGCCGGGCTAGTCTCTACAGGGGCCGGGTGAGTGTCCACAGAGGCCCGGCTAGTCTCTACAGGGGCGGGCGAGTCTCTCCAGGGGCTGGACGAGTCTATACAGGGGCCGGGCGAGTCTCCACAGAGGCCGCGCGAGTCTCTACAGGGACCGGGCGAGTCTCTACAGGGGCCGGGCGAGTCTCTCCAGAGGCCGGGCGAGTTTCTCCTGAGGCCGGGCGAGTCTCTAGAGAGGCAAGGCGAGTTTTTACAGGGGCCAGGCGAGTCTGCACAGAGGCCGTGCGAGTCTTTCCTGGGGCCGGGCGAGTCTCTACAGGGGCCGGGCGAGTCTCTCCAGAGGCCGGGCGAGTCTCTCCAGAGGCCGGGCGAGTCTCTAGAGTGGCCCGGCGAGTCTTTACAGGGGCCGGTTGAGTCTCTACAGAGGCCGTGCGAGTCTCTCCTGGGGCCGGGCTAGTCTCTACAGGGGCCGGGTGAGTCTCCACAGAGGCCCGGCTAGTCTCTACAGGGGCGGGCGAGTCTCTCCAGGGGCCGGACGAGTCTATACAGGGGCCGTGCGAGTCTCCACAGAGGCCGCGCGAGTCTCTACAGGGACCGGGCGAGTCTCTACAGGGGCCGGGCGAGTCTCTCCAGAGGCCGGGCGAGTTTCTCCTGAGGCCGGGCGAGTCTCTAGAGAGGCAAGGCGAGTTTTTACAGGGGCCAGGCGAGTCTCCACAGAGGCCGTGCGAGTCTTTCCTGGGGCCGGGCGAGTCTCTACAGGGGCCGGGCGAGTCTCTACAGGGGCCGAGCGAATCTCCACATGGGCCAGGCAAGTCTCTCAAGAGGCTGGGCGAGTCTCTCCAGAGGCCGGGCGAGTCTCTAGAGAGGCAAGGTGAGTTTTTACAGGGGCCAGGCGAGTCTCCACAGAGGCCGTGCGAGTCTTTACAGGGGCCGGGCGAGTCTCTACAGGGGCCGGGCGAGTCTCTCCAGAGGCCGGGCGAGTCTATGCAGAGGCCGGGCGAGTATCTACAGGGGCCGGGCGAGTCTCTACAGAGGCCAGGCGAGTCTCTAAAGGGGCCGGGCGAGTCGCTCCAGAGGCCGGGCGAGTCTCTACAGAGGCCGTGCGAGTCTCTCCAGGGGCCGGGCTAGTCTCTACAGGGACCGGACGAGTCTCTACAGGGGCCGGGCGAGTCTCTACAGAGGCCCGGCTAGTCTCTACAGGGGACGGGCGAGTCTCTCCAGGGGGCGGGCGAGTCTCTACAGAGGCCAGGCGAGTCTCCACAGAGGCCAGGCGAGTCTCTGCAGAGGCCGGGCGAGTCTCTACAGAGGCCGGGCGAGTCTCTCCTGGGGCCGGGCGAGTCTCTACAGAGGCCAGGTGAGTCTCCACAGAGCCCAGGCGAGTCTCTACAGGGGCCAGGAGAGTCTCTCCAGGGGCCGGGCGAGTCTCTACAGAGGCCGGGCGAGTCTCTCCAGAGGCCGGGCGAGTCTCTAGAGAGGCCAGGCGAGTCTTTACAGGGGCCGGATGAGTCTCTACAGAGGCCGTGCGAGTCTCTCCTGGGGCCGGGCGAGTCTCTACAGGGGCCGGGAGAGTCTCTCCAGAGGCCGGGAGAGTTTCTCCAGAGGCCGGGCTAGTCTCTAGGGAGGCCGGGGGAGTCTTTACAGGGGCCAGGCGAGTCTCTACAGGGGCCAGGCGAGTCTCTACAGGGGCCAGGCGAGTCTCTACAGAGGGCAGGCGAGTCTCTGCAGACGCGGGGCGAGTATCTAAAGGGGTCGGGCGAGTCTCTCCAGAGGCCGGGCGAGTCTCTACAGAGGCCGTGCGAGTCTTTACAGGGGCCGGGCTAGTCTCTACAGGGACCGGACGAGTCTCTACAGGGGCCGGGCGAGTCTCTCCAGAGGCCGGGCGTGTCTCTAGAGAGGCCAGGCGAGTCTTTACAGGGGCCGGTTGAGTCTCTACAGAGGCCGTGCGAGTCTCTCCTGGGGCCGTGCGAGTCTCTACAGGGGCCGGGCGAGTCTCTCCAGAGGCCGGGCGAGTTTCTCCAGAGGCCGGGCGAGTCTCTAGAGAGGCCGGGCGGGTCTTTACAGGGGCCAGGAGAGTCTCTACAGGGGCCAGGCGAGTCTCTACAGAGGCCGGGCGAGTCTCTGCAGAGGCCGGGCGAGTTTCTACAGAGGTCGGGCGAGTCTCTACAGGGGCCGGGCGAGTCTCTGCAGGGGCCAGGAGAGTCTCTTCAGCAGCCGGGTGAGTCTCTACCGAGGCCGGGTGAGTCTCTACAGGGGCGGGCGAGTCTGTCCAGAGGCCTGGGCGAGTTTCTCCAGAGGCCGGGCTATTCTCTAGGGAGGCCGGGGGAGTCTTTACAGGGGCCAGGCGAGTCTCTACAGGGGCCAGGCGAGTCTCTACAGAGGGCGGGTGAGTCTCTGCAGACGCCGGGCGAGTCTCTAAAGGGGCCGGGCGAGTCTCTCCAGAGGCCAGGCGAGTCTCTACAGAGGCCGTGCGAGTCTTTACAGGGGCTGGGCTAGTCTCTACAGGGACCGGACGAGTCTCTACAGGGGCCGGGCGAGTCTCTCCAGGGGCCGGGCGAGTCTCTACAGAGGCCAGGTGAGTCTCCACAGAGCCCAGGCGAGTCTCTACAGGGGCCAGGAGAGTCTCTCCAGGGGCCGGGCGAGTCTCTACAGAGGACGGGCGAGTTTCCACAGAGGCCGGGCGAGTCTCTACAGAGGCCGGGCGAGTCTCTAAAGGGGCCGGGCGAGTCGCTCCAGAGGCCGGGCGAGTCTCTACAGAGGCCGTGCGAATCTCTCCAGGGGCCGGGCTAGTCTCTACAGGGACCGGACGAGTCTCTACAGGGGCCGGGCGAGTCTCTCCTGGGGCCGGGCGAGTCTCTACAGAGGCCAGGTGAGTCTCCACAGAGGCCAGGCGAGTCTCTACAGAGGCCGGGAGAGTCTCTACAGACGCTGGGTGAGTGTCTCCAGAGAAAGGGGGAGTCTTACAGAGGCCGGGCGAGTCTCTCCAGAGGCCGGGCGAGTCTCTACATGAGCCGGGCGAGTCCCTACCGAGACCGGGCGAGTCTCTACAGGGGCCAGGCGAGTCTCTACAGAGGGCGGGTGAGTCTCTGCAGACGCCGGGCGAGTCTCTAAAGGGGCCGGGCGAGTCTCTCCAGAGGCCAGGCGAGTCTCTACAGAGGCCGTGCGAGTCTTTACAGGGGCCGGGCTAGTCTCTACAGGGACCGGACGAGTCTCTACAGGGGCCGGGCGAGTCTCTCCAGGGGCCGGGCGAGTCTCTACAGTGGCCAGGTGAGTCTCCACAGAGCCCAGGCGAGTCTCTACAGGGGCCAGGAGAGTCTCTCCAGGGGCCGGGCGAGTCTCTACAGAGGACGGGCGAGTTTCCACAGAGGCCGGGCGAGTCTCTACAGAGGCCGGGCGAGTCTCTAAAGGGGCCGGGCGAGTCGCTCCAGAGGCCGGGCGAGTCTCTACAGAGGCCGTGCGAATCTCTCCAGGGGCCGGGCTAGTCTCTACAGGGACCGGACGAGTCTCTACAGGGGCCGGGCGAGTCTCTCCTGGGGCCGGGCG
The DNA here is from genome assembly GCF_035609145.1 of Eleutherodactylus coqui. Taxonomy (NCBI): domain Eukaryota; kingdom Metazoa; phylum Chordata; class Amphibia; order Anura; family Eleutherodactylidae; genus Eleutherodactylus; species Eleutherodactylus coqui. The sequence continues at coordinate 115,058,416 of NC_089849.1, forward strand.
AGTCTCTACAGAGGCCAGGTGAGTCTCCACAGAGGCCAGGCGAGTCTCTACAGAGGCCGAGAGAGTCTCTACAGACGCTGGGTGAGTGTCTCCAGAGAAAGGGGGAGTCTTACAGAGGCCGGGCGAGTCTCTCCAGAGGCCGGGCGAGTCTCTACATGAGCCGGGCGAGTCCCTACCGAGACCGGGCGAGTCTCTTCAGGGGCCGGGTGAGTCTCTACAGAGGCTGGGCGAGTCTCTACAGAGGCCGGGCGAGTCTCTTCAGGGGCCGGGTGAGTCTCTACAGAGACAGGGCGAGTCTCTACAGAGGCCGCGCGAGTGCCTACAGAGGCCGGGCGAGTCTCTCCAGAGGCCGTGCGAGACTCTACAGAGGCCGTGCGAGTCTCTCCTGGGGACGGGCGAGTCTCTACAGGGGCCGGGCGAGTCTCCACATGGGCCAGGCGAGTCACTCCAGAGGCTGGGCGAAACTCTCCAGAGGCCGGGCGAGTCTCTAGAGAGGGAAGTTTTTACAGGGGCCAGGCGAGTCTCCACAGAGGCCGTGCGAGTCTCTCCAGAGGCCGGGCGAGTCTCTCCAGAGGCCGGGCGAGTCTCTACAGGGGCCGGGCGAGTCTCTCCAGAGGCCGGGCGAGTCTCTCCAGAGGCCGGGCGAGTCTCTAGAGAGGCCAGGCGAGTCTTTACAGGGGCCGGTTGAGTCTCTACAGAGGCCGTGCGAGTCTCTCCTGGGGCCGGGCGAGTCTCTACAGGGGACGGGCGAGTCTCTCCAGAGGCCGGGCGAGTTTCTCCAGAGGCCGGGTGAGTCTCTAGAGAGGCCGGGCGGGTCTTTACAGGGGCCAGGAGAGTCTCTACAGGGGCCAGGCGAGTCTCTACAGAGGCCGGGCGAGTCTCTGCAGAGGCCGGGCGAGTTTCTACAGAGGCCGGGCGAGTCTCTACAGGGGCCGGGCGAGTCTCTGCAGGGGCCAGGAGAGTCTCTTCAGCAGCCGGGTGAGTCTCTACCGAGGCCGGGTGAGTCTCTACAGGGGCGGGCGAGTCTGTCCAGAGGCCTGGGCGAGTTTCTCCAGAGGCCGGGCTATTCTCTAGGGAGGCCGGGGGAGTCTTTACAGGGGCCAGGCGAGTCTCTACAGGGGCCAGGCGAGTCTCTACAGAGGGCGGGTGAGTCTCTGCAGACGCCGGGCGAGTCTCTAAAGGGGCCGGGCGAGTCTCTCCAGAGGCCAGGCGAGTCTCTACAGAGGCCGTGCGAGTCTTTACAGGGGCCGGGCTAGTCTCTACAGGGACCGGACGAGTCTCTACAGGGGCCGGGCGAGTCTCTCCAGGGGCCGGGCGAGTCTCTACAGAGGCCAGGTGAGTCTCCACAGAGCCCAGGCGAGTCTCTACAGGGGCCAGGAGAGTCTCTCCAGGGGCCGGGCGAGTCTCTACAGAGGACGGGCGAGTTTCCACAGAGGCCGGGCGAGTCTCTACAGAGGCCGGGCGAGTCTCTAAAGGGGCCGGGCGAGTCGCTCCAGAGGCCGGGCGAGTCTCTACAGAGGCCGTGCGAATCTCTCCAGGGGCCGGGCTAGTCTCTACAGGGACCGGACGAGTCTCTACAGGGGCCGGGCGAGTCTCTCCTGGGGCCGGGCGAGTCTCTACAGAGGCCAGGTGAGTCTCCACAGAGGCCAGGCGAGTCTCTACAGAGGCCGGGAGAGTCTCTACAGACGCTGGGTGAGTGTCTCCAGAGAAAGGGGGAGTCTTACAGAGGCCGGGCGAGTCTCTCCAGAGGCCGGGCGAGTCTCTACATGAGCCGGGCGAGTCCCTACCGAGACCGGGCGAGTCTCTACAGGGGCCAGGCGAGTCTCTACAGAGGGCGGGTGAGTCTCTGCAGACGCCGGGCGAGTCTCTAAAGGGGCCGGGCGAGTCTCTCCAGAGGCCAGGCGAGTCTCTACAGAGGCCGTGCGAGTCTTTACAGGGGCCGGGCTAGTCTCTACAGGGACCGGACGAGTCTCTACAGGGGCCGGGCGAGTCTCTCCAGGGGCCGGGCGAGTCTCTACAGAGGCCAGGTGAGTCTCCACAGAGCCCAGGCGAGTCTCTACAGGGGCCAGGAGAGTCTCTCCAGGGGCCGGGCGAGTCTCTACAGAGGACGGGCGAGTTTCCACAGAGGCCGGGCGAGTCTCTACAGAGGCCGGGCGAGTCTCTAAAGGGGCCGGGCGAGTCGCTCCAGAGGCCGGGCGAGTCTCTACAGAGGCCGTGCGAATCTCTCCAGGGGCCGGGCTAGTCTCTACAGGGACCGGACGAGTCTCTACAGGGGCCGGGCGAGTCTCTCCTGGGGCCGGGCGAGTCTCTACAGAGGCCAGGTGAGTCTCCACAGAGGCCAGGCGAGTCTCTACAGAGGCCGGGAGAGTCTCTACAGACGCTGGGTGAGTGTCTCCAGAGAAAGGGGGAGTCTTACAGAGGCCGGGCGAGTCTCTCCAGAGGCCGGGCGAGTCTCTACATGAGCCGGGCGAGTCCCTACCGAGACCGGGCGAGTCTCTTCAGGGGCCGGGTGAGTCTCTACAGAGGCTGGGCGAGTCTCTACAGAGGCCGGGCGAGTCTCTTCAGGGGCCGGGTGAGTCTCTACAGAGACAGGGCGAGTCTCTACAGAGGCCGCGCAAGTGCCTACAGAGGCCGGGCGAGTCTCTCCAGAGGCCGTGCGAGACTCTACAGAGGCCGTGCGAGTCTCTCCTAGGGACGGGCGAGTCTCTACAGGGGCCGGGCGAGTCTCCACATGGGCCAGGCGAGTCACTCCAGAGGCTGGGCGAAACTCTCCTGAGGCCGGGCGAGTCTCTAGAGAGGGAAGTTTTTACAGGGGCCAGGCGAGTCTCCACAGAGGCCGTGCGAGTCTCTCCTGGGGCCGGGCGAGTCTCTACAGGGGCCGGGCGAGTCTCTCCAGAGGCCGGGCGAGTCTCTCCAGAGGCCGGGCGAGTCTCTACAGGGGCCGGGCGAGTCTCTCCAGAGGCCGGGCGAGTCTCTCCAGAGGCCGGGCGAGTCTCTAGAGAGGCCAGGCGAGTCTTTACAGGGGCCGGTTGAGTCTCTACAGAGGCCGTGCGAGTCTCTCCTGGGGCCGGGCGAGTCTCTACAGGGGCCGGGCGAGTCTCTCCAGAGGCCGGGCGAGTTTCTCCAGAGGCCGGGTGAGTCTCTAGAGAGGCCGGGCGGGTCTTTACAGGGGCCAGGAGAGTCTCTACAGGGGCCAGGCGAGTCTCTACAGGGGCCAGGCGAGTCTCTACAGAGGGCGGGCGAGTCTCTGCATACGCCGGGCGAGTCTCTAAAGGGGCCGGGCGAGTCTCTCCAGAGGTCGGGCGAGTCTCTACAGAGGCCGTGCGAGTCTTTACAGGGGCCGGGCTAGTCTCTACAGGGACCGGACGAGTCTCTACAGGGGCCGGGCGAGTCTCTCCAGGGGCCGGGCGAGTCTCTCCAGAGGCCGGGCGAGTCTCTAGAGAGGCCAGGCGAGTCTTTACAGGGGCCGGTTGAGTCTCTACAGAGGCCGTGCGAGTCTCTCCTGGGGCCGGGCGAGTCTCTACAGGGGCCGGGCGAGTCTCTCCAGAGGCCGGGCGAGTTTCTCCAGAGGCCGGGCGAGTCTCTAGAGAGGCCGGGCGGGTCTTACAGGGGCCAGGAGAGTCTCTACAGGGGCCAGGCGAGTCTCTACAGAGGCCGGGCGAGTCTCTGCAGATGCCGGGCGAGTCTCTACAGAGGCCGGGCGAGTCTCTACAGGGGCCGGGTGAGTCTCTACAGGGGCCGGGAGTGTCTCTACAGGGGCCGGGTGAGTCTCTACCGAGGCCGGGCGAGTCTCTACAGGGGCCGGGTGAGTCTCTTCTGCAGCCGGGTGAGTCTCTACCGAGGCCGGGTGAGTCTCTACAGGGGCGGGCGAGTCTGTCCAGAGGCCGGGCGAGTTTCTCCAGAGGCCGGGCTAGTCTCTAGGGAGGCCGGGGGAGTCTTTACAGGGGCCAGGCGAGTCTCTACAGGGGCCAGGCGAGTCTCTACAGAGGGCGGGCGAGTCTTTACAGGGGCCGGGCTAGTCTCTACAGGGACCGGACAAGTCTCTACAGGGGCCGGGCGAGTCTCTCCAGGGGCCGGACGAGTCTCTACAGAGGCCAGGTGAGTCTCAACAGAGCCCAGGCGAGTCTCTACAGGGGCCAGGAGAGTCTCTCCAGGGGCCGGGCGAGTCTCTACAGAGGACGGGCGAGTTTCCACAGAGGCCAGGCGAGTCTCTACAGAGGCCGGGCGAGTCTCTAAAGGGGCCGGGCGAGTCGCTCCAGAGGCCGGGCGAGTCTCTACAGAGGCCGTGCGAGTCTCTCCAGGGGCCGGGCTAGTCTCTACAGGGACCGGACGAGTCTCTACAGGGACCGGACGAGTCTCTACAGGGGCCGGGCGAGTCTCTCCAGGGGCCGGGCGAGTCTCTACAGAGGCCAGGTGAGTCTCCACAGAGGCCTGGCGAGTCTCTACAGAGGCCGGGAGAGTCTCTACAGACGCTGGGTGAGACTCTCCAGAGAAAGGGGGAGTCTCTACAGAGGCCGGGCGAGTCTCTCCAGAGGCCGGGCGAATCTCTACATGAGCCGGGCAAGTCCCTACAGAGATCGGGCGAGTCTCTTCAGGGGCCGGGTGAGTCTCTACAGAGGCTGGGCGAGTCTCTACAGAGGCCGGGCGAGTCTCTCCAGAGGCCAGGCGAGTCTCTACAGAGGCCGGGCGAGTCTCTCAAGAGACCGGGCGAGTCTCTACAGAGGCCGCGCGAGTGTCTACAGAGGCCGGGCGAGTCTCTCCAGAGGCCGCGCGAGACTCCACATGGGCCAGGCGAGTCTCTCCAGAGGCTGGGCGAGTCTCTCCTGGGGACGGGCGAGTCTCTACAGGGGCCGGGCGAGTCTCTACAGGGGCCGAGCGAGTCTCCACATGGGCCAGGCGAGTCTCTCCAGAGGCTGGGCGAGTCTCTCCAGTGGCCGGGCGAGTCTCTAGAGAGGCAAGGCGAGTTTTTACAGGGGCCAGGCGAGTCTCCACAGAGGCCGTGCGAGTCTCTCCTGGGGCCGGGCGAGTCTCTACAGGGGCCGAGCGAGTCTCTCCAGAGGCCGGGCGAGTCTCTCCAGAGGCCGGGCGAGTCTCTAGAGAGGCCAGGCAAGTCTTTACAGGGGCCGGTTGAGTCTCTACAGAGGCCGTGCGAGTCTCTCCAGGGGCCCGGCGAGTCTCTACAGGGGCCGGGCGAGTCTCTCCAGAGGCCGGGCGAGTTTCTCCAGAGGCCGGGCGAGTCTCTAGAGAGGCCGGGCGGGTCTTTACAAGGGCCAGGAGAGTCTCTACAGGGGCCAGGCGAGTCTCTACAGAGGCCGGGCGAGTCTCTGCAGAGGCCGGGCGAGTCTCTACAGAGGCCGGGCTAGTCTCTAGAGAGGCCGGGCGAGTTTTTACAGGGGCCAGGTGAGTCTCTACAGGGGCCAGGCGAGTCTCTACAGGGGCCGGGTGAGTCTGCAGAGGCCGGGCGTATTTCTACAGAGGCCGGGCGAGACTCTAAAGGGGCCGGGCGAGTCTCTCCAGAGGCCGGGCGAGTTTCTACAGAGGCCGGGTGTGTCTCTCCAGCGGCCGGGCTAATCTCTACAGGGACCGGACAAGTCTCTCCAGAGGCCGGGCGAGTCTCTACAAAGGCCGGGTGTGTCTCTCCAGCGGCCGGGCTGATCTCTACAGAGGCCCGGCTAGTCTCTACAGGGGCCGGGCGAGTCCCTCCAGAGACCGGGCGAGTCTCTACAGAGGCCGCGCGAGTCTCTACAGAGGCCAGGCGAGTCTCTCCAGAGGCCGGGCGAGTCTCTTCAGGGGCCGGGCGAGTCTCTGCAGAAGCCGGGCGAGTCTCTTCAGGGGCCAGCTGAGTCTCTCCAGAGGCCGGGCGAGTCTCTCCAGTGGCCAGGCGAGTCTCTACAGAGGCCGGGCGAATCTCTACAGAGACCGGGCGAGTCTCTACAGAGGCCAGGCGAGGCTCTACAGGGGCCGGCGAGTCTCTCCAGAGGCCGGGCGAGACTCTACAGCGGCTGGGCGAGTCTTTACAGGGGCCGGGCGAGTCTCTACAGGGGCCAGGTGAGTCTCTCCATAGGCTGGGCGAGTTTCTCCTGGGGCTGGGCAAGTCTCTACAGAGGCCTGGCGAGTCTCTTCAGGGGCCGGGTGAGTCTCTACAGGCGCCGGGCGAGTCTCTCCAGAGGCCGAGCGAGTCTCTTCAGGGGCTGGGCGAGTCTCTGCAGATGCCGGGCGAGTCTCATCAGGGGCCAGCTGAGTCTCTACAGAGGCCGGGCGAGTCTCTCCAGAGGCCAGGCGAGTCTCTACAGAGGCCGGGCGAGTCTCTACAGAGACCGGGCGAGTCTCTACAGAGGCCAGGCGATGCTCTACAGGGGCCGGCGAGTCTCTCCAGAGGCCGGGCGAGTCTCTACAGCGGCTGAGCGAGTCTTTACAGGGGCCGGGCGAGTCTCTACAGGGGCCAGGCGAGTCTCTCCAGAGGCTGGGCGAGTTTCTCCTGGGGCTGGGCAAGTCTCTACAGAGGCCTGGCGAGTCTCTTTAGGGGCCGGGCGAGTCTCTACAGAGCCAGGGTGAGTCTCTCCAGAGACCGGGCGAGTATCTACAGAGGCCGGGCGAGTCTCTACAGGCGCCGGGTGAGTCTCTACAGAGGCCGAGCGAGTCTCTTCAGGGGCCGGGTGAGTCTCTACAAAGGCCGGGCGAGTCTCTACTGGGGCCGGGCGAGTCTCTGCAGAGGCCGGGCGAGTCTCTACAGGGGCCGGGTGAGTCTCTATAGAGGCCGGGCGAGTCTCTTCAGGGGCCGAGTGAGTCTCTACAGAGGCCGGGCGAGTCTCTACAGGGGCCGGGCGAGTTTCTACAGAGGCCGGGCGAGTCTCTACAGAGGCCGGGCAAGTCCAGAGGCCGGGCGAGTCTCTCCAGAGACCGGGCGAGTCTCTACAGAGGCCGCGCGAGTCTCTACAGAGGCCGGGCGAGTCTCTCCAGAGGCCGGGCGAGTCTCTTCAGGGGCCGGGCGAGTCTCTACAGATGTCAAGCGAGTCTCTACAGGGGCCGAGTGAGTCTCTACAGAGGCCGGGCGAGTCTCTCCAGAGGCCGGGCGAGTCTCTACAGGGGCCGGGCGAGTCTCTCCAGGGGCCGGGCGAGTCTCTACAGAGGCCGGGTGAGTCTCCACAGAGGCCGGGCAAGTCTCTACAGGTGTCGGGAGAGTCTCTACAGGGGCCAGGCGAGTCTCTGCAGAGGCCGGGCGAGTCTCTACACACGCCGGGCGAGTCTCCACAGAGGCCAGGCGAGTCTCTACAGAGGCCGGGCGAGTCTCTACAGATGCCGGGCGAGTCTCTATAGAGGCTGGGCGAGTCTCTAGAGAGGCCGGGCGAGTTTTTACAGGGGCAAGGCGAGTCTGTACAGGGGCCAGGCGAGTCTCTGCAGAGGCCGGGCGTATTTCTACAGAGGCCGGGCGAGTCTCTAAAGGGGCCAGGCGATTCTCTCCAGAGGCCGGGCGTATTTCTACAGAGGCTGGGCGAGTCTCTACAGGGACCGGACGAGTCTCTACAGGGGCTGGGCGAGTCTCCACAGGGGCCGGGCGAGTCTCTACAGAGGCCGGGCGAGTTTCTCCAGAGGCCAGGCGAGTCTCTAGAGAGGCTGGGCGAGTCTTTACAGGGGCCAGGCGAGTCTTTACAGGGGCCAGGCGAGTATCTACAGAGGCCTGGCGAGTCTCTGCAGACGCCGGGCGAGTCTCTACAGAGGCCGGGCGAGTCTCTTCAGAAGCCGGTCGAGTCTCTACAGAGACCGGGCGAGTCTCTACAGAGGCCGGGCGAGTCTCTCCAGAGACCGGGCGAGTCTCTACAGAGGCCGCGCGTCTCTACAGAGGCCGGGCGAGTCTCTCCAGAGGCCGGGCGAGACTCTACAGAGGCCGTGCGAGTCTCTACTGGGGCCGGGCGAGCATCTACATGGGCCGGGCTAGTCTCTTCAGGGGCCAGGCGAGTCTCTCCAGAGGCTGGGCGAGTGTCTCCTGGGGCTGGGCAAGTCTCTACAGAGGCCTGGCGAGTCTCTTTAGGGGCCGGCTGAGTCTCTACAGAGCCTGGGCGAGTCTCTACAGAGACTGGGCGAGTCTCTACAGAGACCGGACGTGTCTCTACAGAGGCCGGGCGAGTCTCTACAGAGGCCGGGCGAGTCTCCACAGGGGCCAGGCTAGCCTCTACTGGGGCCTGGCGAGTCTCTAGGGGCCGGGCGAGTCTCTACAGAGCCTGGGCGAGTCTCTCCAGAGACCGGGCGAGTCTCTACAGAGGCCGCGCGAGTCTCTACAGAGGCCGGGCGAGTCTCTCCAGAGGCCGGGCGAGTCTCTTCAGGGGCCGGGCGAGTCTCTACAGATGTCAAGCGAGTCTCTACAGGGGCCGGGTGAGTCTCTACAGAGGCCGGGCGAGTCTCTCCAGAGGCCGGGCGAGTCTCTACAGGGGCCGGGCGAGTCTCTACAGGGGCCGGGCGAGTCTCTCCAGGGGCCGGGCGAGTCTCTACAGAGGCCGGGTGAGTCTTTACAGGTGCCGGGAGAGTCTCTACAGGGGCCAGGCGAGTCTCTGCAGAGGCCGGGCGAGTCTCTACACACGCCGGGCGAGTCTCCACAGAGGCCAGGCGAGTCTCTACAGAGGCCGGGCGAGTCTCTACAGATGCCGGGCGAGTCTCTATAGAGGCTGGGCGAGTCTCTAGAGAGGCCGGGCGAGTTTTTACAGGGGCCAGGCGAGTCTCTACAGGGGCCAGGCGAGTCTCTGCAGAGGCCGGGCGTATTTCTACAGAGGCCGGGCGAGTCTCTAAAGGGGCCAGGCGAGTCTCTCCAGAGGCCGGGCGTATTTCTACAGAGGCTGGGCGAGTCTCTACAGGGACCGGACGAGTCTCTACAGGGGCTGGGCGAGTCTCCACAGGGGCCGGGCGAGTCTCTACAGAGGCCGGGCGAGTTTCTCCAGAGGCCAGGCGAGTCTCTAGAGAGGCTGGGCGAGTCTTTACAGGGGCCAGGCGAGTCTCTACAGGGGCCAGGCGAGTATCTACAGAGGCCTGGCGAGTCTCTGCAGACGCCGGGCGAGTCTCTACAGAGGCCGGGCGAGTCTCTTCGGACGCCGGTCGAGTCTCTACAGAGGCCGGGCGAGTCTCTCCAGAGACCGGGCGAGTCTCTACAGAGGCCGCGCGAGTCTCTACAGAGGCCGGGCGAGTCTCTCCAGAGGCCGGGCTTGACTCTACAGAGGCCGTGCGAGTCTCTACTGGGGCCGGGCGAGCATCTACATGGGCCGGGCTAGTCTCTACAGGGGCCGAGCGAGTCTCTTCAGGGGCCAGGCGAGTCTCTCCAGAGGCTGGGCGAGTGTCTCCTGGGGCTGGGCAAGTCTCTACAGAGGCCTGGCGAGTCCCTTTAGGGGCCAGCTGAGTCTCTACAGAGACCGGGCGAGTCTCTACAGAGGCCGGGCGAGTCTCTACAGAGGCCGGGCGAGTCTCCACAGGGGCCAGGCTAGCCTCTACAGGGGCCTGGCGAGTCTCAAGGCGCCGGGCGAGTCTCTACAGAGCCTGGGCGAGTCTCTCCAGAGACCGGGCGAGTCTCTACAGAGGGCGGGCGAGTCTCTACAGAGGGCGCGAGACTCTACAGAGGCCGTGCGAGTCTCTCCTGGGGACGGGCGAGTCTCTTCAGAAGCCGGGCGAGTCTCTCCTGGGGCCGGGCGAGTCTCTACAGGGGCCGGGCTAGTCTCTACAGGGGTCGGGCTAGTCTCTACAGGGGCCGAGCGAGTCTCTACAGGGGCCAGGCGAGTCTCTCCAGAGGCTGGGCGAGTCTCTCCAGAGGCCGGGCGAGTCTCTAGAGAGGCAAGGCGAGTTTTTACAGGGGCCAGGCGAGTCTCCACAGAGGCCGTGCGAGTCTCTCCTGGGGCCGGGCGAGTCTCTCCAGAGGCCGGGCGAGTGTCTAGAGAGGCCGGGCGGGTCTTTACAGGGGCCAGGAGAGTCTCTACAGGGGCCAGGCGAGTCTCTACAGAGGCCGGGCGAGTCTCTACAGAGGCCGGGCGAGTCTTTACTGGGGCCGGGCGAGTCTCTGCAGGGGCCGGGAGAGTCTTTACAGGGGCCGGGTGAGTCTCTACCGAGGCCGGGCGAGTCTCTACAGGGACCGCGCGAATCTCTACAGAGTACGGGAGAGTCTCTCCAAAGGCCGGGTGAGTCTCTACAGGGGCCAGGCGAGTCTCCACAGAGGCCGTGCGAGTCTCTCCTGGGGCGGGCGAGTCTCTCCAGAGGCCGGGCGAGTGTCTAGAGAGGCCGGGCGGGTCTTTACAGGGGCCAGGAGAGTCTCTACAGGGGCCAGGCGAGTCTCTACAGAGGCCGGGCGAGTCTCTACAGAGACTGGGCGAGTCTCTACAGAGACCGGACGTGTCTCTACAGAGGCCGGGCGAGTCTCTACAGAGGCCGGGCGAGTCTCCACAGGGGCCAGGCTAGCCTCTACTGGGGCCTGGCGAGTCTCTAGGGGCCGGGCGAGTCTCTACAGAGCCTGGGCGAGTCTCTCCAGAGACTGGGCGAGTCTCTACAGAGGCCGCGCGAGTCTCTACAGAGGCCGGGCGAGTCTCTCCAGAGGCCGGGCGAGTCTCTTCAGGGGCCGGGCGAGTCTCTACAGATGTCAAGCGAGTCTCTACAGGGGCCGGGTGAGTCTCTACAGAGGCCGGGCGAGTCTCTCCAGAGGCCGGGCGAGTCTCTACAGGGGCCGGGCGAGTCTCTACAGGGGCCGGGCGAGTCTCTCCAGGGGCCGGGCGAGTCTCTACAGAGGCCGGGTGAGTCTTTACAGGTGCCGGGAGAGTCTCTACAGGGGCCAGGCGAGTCTCTGCAGAGGCCGGGCGAGTCTCTACACACGCCGGGCGAGTCTCCACAGAGGCCAGGCGAGTCTCTACAGAGGCCGGGCGAGTCTCTACAGATGCCGGGCGAGTCTCTATAGAGGCTGGGCGAGTCTCTAGAGAGGCCGGGCGAGTTTTTACAGGGGCCAGGCGAGTCTCTACAGGGGCCAGGCGAGTCTCTGCAGAGGCCGGGCGTATTTCTACAGAGGCCGGGCGAGTCTCTAAAGGGGCCAGGCGAGTCTCTCCAGAGGCCGGGCGTATTTCTACAGAGGCTGGGCGAGTCTCTACAGGGACCGGACGAGTCTCTACAGGGGCTGGGCGAGTCTCCACAGGGGCCGGGCGAGTCTCTACAGAGGCCGGGCGAGTTTCTCCAGAGGCCAGGCGAGTCTCTAGAGAGGCTGGGCGAGTCTTTACAGGGGCCAGGCGAGTCTCTACAGGGGCCAGGCGAGTATCTACAGAGGCCTGGCGAGTCTCTGCAGACGCCGGGCGAGTCTCTACAGAGGCCGGGCGAGTCTCTTCGGACGCCGGTCGAGTCTCTACAGAGGCCGGGCGAGTCTCTCCAGAGACCGGGCGAGTCTCTACAGAGGCCGCGCGAGTCTCTACAGAGGCCGGGCGAGTCTCTCCAGAGGCCGGGCTTGACTCTACAGAGGCCGTGCGAGTCTCTACTGGGGCCGGGCGAGCATCTACATGGGCCGGGCTAGTCTCTACAGGGGCCGAGCGAGTCTCTTCAGGGGCCAGGCGAGTCTCTCCAGAGGCTGGGCGAGTGTCTCCTGGGGCTGGGCAAGTCTCTACAGAGGCCTGGCGAGTCCCTTTAGGGGCCAGCTGAGTCTCTACAGAGACCGGGCGAGTCTCTACAGAGGCCGGGCGAGTCTCTACAGAGGCCGGGCGAGTCTCCACAGGGGCCAGGCTAGCCTCTACAGGGGCCTGGCGAGTCTCTAGGCGCCGGGCGAGTCTCTACAGAGCCTGGGCGAGTCTCTCCAGAGACCGGGCGAGTCTCTACAGAGGGCGGGCGAGTCTCTACAGAGGGCGCGAGACTCTACAGAGGCCGTGCGAGTCTCTCCTGGGGACGGGCGAGTCTCTTCAGAAGCCGGGCGAGTCTCTCCTGGGGCCGGGCGAGTCTCTACAGGGGCCGGGCTAGTCTCTACAGGGGTCGGGCTAGTCTCTACAGGGGCCGAGCGAGTCTCTACAGGGGCCAGGCGAGTCTCTCCAGAGGCTGGGCGAGTCTCTCCAGAGGCCGGGCGAGTCTCTAGAGAGGCAAGGCGAGTTTTTACAGGGGCCAGGCGAGTCTCCACAGAGGCCGTGCGAGTCTCTCCTGGGGCCGGGCGAGTCTCTCCAGAGGCCGGGCGAGTGTCTAGAGAGGCCGGGCGGGTCTTTACAGGGGCCAGGAGAGTCTCTACAGGGGCCAGGCGAGTCTCTACAGAGGCCGGGCGAGTCTCTACAGAGGCCGGGCGAGTCTTTACTGGGGCCGGGCGAGTCTCTGCAGGGGCCGGGAGAGTCTTTACAGGGGCCGGGTGAGTCTCTACCGAGGCCGGGCGAGTCTCTACAGGGACCGCGCGAATCTCTACAGAGTACGGGAGAGTCTCTCCAAAGGCCGGGTGAGTCTCTACAGGGGCCAGGCGAGTCTCCACAGAGGCCGTGCGAGTCTCTCCTGGGGCGGGCGAGTCTCTCCAGAGGCCGGGCGAGTGTCTAGAGAGGCCGGGCGGGTCTTTACAGGGGCCAGGAGAGTCTCTACAGGGGCCAGGCGAGTCTCTACAGAGGCCGGGCGAGTCTCTACAGAGGCCGGGCGAGTCTTTACTGGGGCCGGGCGAGTCTCTGCAGGGGCCGGGAGAGTCTTTACAGGGGCCGGGTGAGTCTCTACCGAGGCCGGGCGAGTCTCTACAGGGACCGCGCGAATCTCTACAGAGTACGGGAGAGTCTCTCCAAAGGCCGGGTGAGTCTCTACAGGGGCCGGGCGAGTCTCTACAGAGGCCATGCGAGTCTCTAGAGAGTACGGGCGAGTCTCCACAGAGGCCGCGCGAGTCTCTACAGAGTACGGGCGAGTATTTCCAAATGCCGGGCGAGTCTCCACAGGGACCGGGCGAGTCTCTACAGAGGCCGTGCGAGTCTCTCCAGGGGCCGGGCTAGTCTCTACAGGGACCGGACGAGTCTCTACATGGGCCGGGCGAGTCTCCACAGAGGCCCGGCTGGTCTCTACAGTGGCCGGGCGAGTCTCTCCAGGGGCCGGACGAGTCGCTACAGGGGCCGGGCGAGTCTCCACAGGGGCCAGGCGAGTCTCTACAGGGGCCGGGAGAGTCTCTACAGACGCTGGGTGAGTCTCTCCAGAGAAAGAGGGAGTCTCTACAGAGGCCGGGCGAGTCTCTCCAGAGGCCGGGCGAGTCTCTACATGAGCCGGGCGAGCCCCTACAGAGACCGGGCGGGTCTCTTCAGGGGCCGGGTGAGTCTCTACAGAGGCTGGGCGAGTCTCTACAGAGGCCGGGCGAGTCCCTCCAGAGGCCAGGTGAGTCTCTACAGAGGCCGGGCGAGTCTCTACAGAGGCCGCGCGAGTGTCTACAGAGGCCGGGCGAGTCTCTCCAGAGGCCGCGCGAGACTCTACAGAGGCCGTGCGAGTCTCTCCTGGGGCCGGGCGAGTCTCTACAGGGGCCGGGCGAGTCTCTACAGGGGCCGTACGAGTCTCCACATGGGCCAGGCGAGTCTCTCCAGAGGCTGGGCGAGTCTCCACAGAGGCCGTGCGAGTCTCTCCTGGGGTCGGGCGAGTCTCTACATGGGCGGGGCGAGTCTCTACATGGGCCGGGCGAGTGTCTAGAGAGGCCGGGCGGGTCTTTACAGGGGCCAGGAGAGTCTCTACAGGGGCCAGGCGAGTCTCTACAGAGGCCGGGCGAGTCTCTACAGAGGCCGGGCGAGTCTTTACAGGGGCCGGGCGAGTCTCTGCAGGGGCCGGGTGAGTCTCTACCGAGGCCGGGCGAGTCTCTACCGGGGCCGCGCGAATCTCTACAGAGTACCGGAGAGTCTCTCCAAAGGCCGGGTGAGTCTCCACAGGGGCTGGGCGAGTCTCTACAGAGGCCGTGCGAGTCTCTAGAGAGTACGGGCGAGTCTCCACAGAGGCCGCGCGAGTCTCTACAGAGTACGGGCGAGTCTCTCCAAATGCCGGGCGAGTCTCCACAGGGTCCGGGCGAGTCTCTACAGAGGCCGGGCGAGTCTCTTCAGGGGCCGGGTGAGTCTCTACAGAGGCCGAGTGAGTCTCTTCAGGGGCCGGGTGAGTCTCTACAGAGGCCAGGCGAGTCTCTACAGAGGCCGGGCGAGTCTCTCAAGAGACCGGGCGAGTCTCTACAGAGGCCGCGCGAGTGTCTACAGAGGCCGGGCGAGTCTCTCCAGAGGCCGCGCGAGACTCTACAGAGGCCGCGCGAGTCTCCCCAGAGACCGGGCGAGTCTCCACAGAGGCCGCGCGAGTCTCTACAGAGTACGGGCAAGTATCTCCAAAGGCCGGGCGAGTCTCTACAGGGGCCGGGCGAGTTTCTACAGAGGCCGGGCGAGTCTCTTCAGGGGCCGGGTGAGTCTCTACAGAGGCCGGGCGAGTCTCTTCAGGGGCCGGGTGAGTCTCTACAGAGGCTGGGCGAGTCTCTACAGAGGCCGGGCGAGTCTCTCCAGAGGCCAGGCGAGTCTCTACAGAGGCCGGGCGAGTCTCTCAAGAGACCGGGCGAGTCTCTACAGGGGCCGCGCGAGTGCCTACAGAGGCCGGGCGAGTCTCTCCAGAGGCCGCGTGAGACTCTACAGAGGCCGTGCGAGTCTCTCCTGGGGACGGGCGAGTCTCTACAGGGGCCGGGCGAGTCTCTACAGGGGCCGAGCGAATCTCCACATGGGCCAGGCGAGTCTCTCCAGAGGCCGGGCGAGTCTCTAGAGAGGCAAGGCGAGTTTTTACAGGGGCCAGGCGAGTCTCCACAGAGGCCGTGCGAGTCTCTCCAGAGGCCGCGCGAGACTCTACAGAGGCCGCTCGAGTCTCCCCAGAGACCGGGCGAGTCTCCACAGAGGCCGCGCGAGTCTCCACAGAGGCCGCGCAAGTCTCTAGAGAGTACGGGCGAGTCTCCACAGAGGCCGCGCGAGTCTCTACAGAGTACGGGCGAGTCTCTCCAAATGCCGGGCGAGTCTCCACAGGGGCCGGGCGAGTCTCTACAGAGGCCGGGCGAGTCTCTTCAGGGGCCGGGTGAGTCTGTACAGAGGCCGAGTGAGTCTCTTCAGGGGCCGGGTGAGTCTCCACAGAGGCCAGGCGAGTCTCTACAGAGGCCGGGCGAGTCTCTCAAGAGACCGGGCGAGTCTCTACAGAGGCCGCGCGAGTGTCTACAGAGGCCGGGCGAGTCTCTCCAGAGGCCGCGCGAGACTCTACAGAGGCCGCTCGAGTCTCCCCAGAGACCGGGCGAGTCTCCACAGAGGCCGCGCGAGTCTCCACAGAGGCCGCGCAAGTCTCTACAGAGTACGGGCAAGTATCTCCAAAGGCCGGGCGAGTCTCTACAGGGGCCGGGCGAGTCTCTACAGAGGCCGGGCGAGTCTCTTCAGGGCCGGGTGAGTCTCTACAGAGGCCGGGCGAGTCTCTTCAGTGGCCGGGTGAGTCTCTACAGAGGCCGCGCGAGTCTCTACAGAGTACGGGCGAGTCTCTCCAAATGCCGGGCGAGTCTTCACAGGGGCCGGGCGAGTCTCTACAGAGGCCGGGCGAGTCTCTTCAGGGGCCGGGCGAGACTCTACAGAGGCCGTGCGAGTCTCTACTGGGGCCGGGCGAGCATCTACATGGGCCGGGCTAGTCTCTACAGGGGCCGAGCGAGTCTCTTCAGGGGCCAGGCGAGTCTCTCCAGAGGCTGGGCGAGTGTCTCCTGGGGCTGGGCAAGTCTCTACAGAGGCCTGGCGAGTCTCTTTTGGGGCCGGCTGAGTCTCTACAGAGCCTGGGCGAGTCTCTACAGAGACTGGGCGAGTCTCTACAGAGGTCGGGCGAGTCTCTACAGAGGCTGGGCGAGTCTCCACAGGGGCCAGGCTAGCCTCTTCAGGGGCCTGGCGAGTCTCTAGGGGCCGGGCGAGTCTCAACAGAGCCTGGGCGAGTCTCTCCAGAGACCGGGCGAGTCTCTACAGAGGGCGGGCGAGTCTCTACAGAGGGCGGGAGAAACTACAGTGGCCGGGCGAGTCTCTCCAGAGGACGGTCGAGTCTCTCCAGTGGCCGGTCGAGTCTCCACAGAGGCCCGGCTAGTATCTACAGGGCCGGACGAGTCTCCACAGGGGCCGTGCGAGTCTCCACAGAGGCCAGGCGAGTCTCTACAGGGGCCGAGAGAGTCTCTACAGGGGCCAGGCGAGTCTCTCCAGAGGCTGGGCGAGTCTCTCCTGGGGCTGGGCAAGTCTCTACAGAGGCCTGGCGAGTCTCTCTAGGGGCCGGCTGAGTCTCTACAGTGCCTGGGCGAGTCTCTACAGAGACCGGGCGAGTCTCTACAGAGAACGGGCGAGACTACAGAGGCCGGGCGAGTCTCTCCAGAGGCCGGTCGAGTCTCTCCAGTGGCCGGTCGAGTCTCCACAGAGGCCCGGCTAGTCTCTACAGGGGCCGGGAGAGTCTCTCCAGGGGCCGGACGAGTCTCCACAGAGCCCAGGCGATTCTCTACAGGGGCCGAGAGAGTCTCTACAGGGGCGAGGCGAGTCTCTACAGAGGCCGGGCGACTCTCCAGAGGCTGGGCGAGATTCTAGAGAGGCCGGGCGACTCTTTACATCGGCCAGGCGAGTCTCTACAGGGGCCAGGCGAGTCTCTGCAGACGCCGGGCGAGTTTCTACAGGGGCCGGGCGAGTCTCTTCAGAAGCCGGGCGAGTCTCTCCTGGGGCCGGGCGAGTCTCTACAGGGGCCGGGCTAGTCTCTACAGGGGCCGAGCGAGTCTCTACAGGGGCCAGGCGAGTCTCTCCAGAGGCTGGGCGAGTCTCTACAGAGGCCGGGCGAGTCTCTCCAGAGGCCGCGCGAGACTCTACAGAGGCCGTGCGAGTCTATCCTGGGGACGGGCGAGTCTCTTCAGAAGCCGGGCGAGTCTCTCCTGGGGCCGGGCGAGTCTCTACAGGGGCCGGGCTAGTCTCTACAGGGGTCGGGCTAGTCTCTACAGGGGCCGAGCGAGTCTCTACAGGGGCCAGGCGAGTCTCTCCAGAGGCTGGGCGAGTCTCTCCAGAGGCCGGGCGAGTCTCTAGAGAGGCAAGGCGAGTTTTTACAGGGGCCAGGCGAGTCTCCACAGAGGCCGTGTGAGTCTCTCCTGGGGCCGGGCGAGTCTCTCCAGAGGCCGGGCGAGTGTCTAGAGAGGCCGAGCGGGTCTCCACAGAGGCCGCGCGAGTCTCCACAGAGGCCGCGCAAGTCTCTAGAGAGTACGGGCGAGTCTCCACAGAGGCCGCGCGAGTCTCTACAGAGTACGGGCGAGTCTCTCCAAATGCCGGGCGAGTCTCCACAGGGGCCGGGCGAGTCTCTACAGAGGCCGGGCGAGTCTCTACATGAGCCGGGCGAGCCCCTACAGAGACCGGGCGGGTCTCTTCAGGGGCCGGGTGAGTCTCTACAGAGGCTGGGCGAGTCTCTACAGAGGCCGGGCGAGTCCCTCCAGAGGCCAGGTGAGTCTCTACAGAGGCCGGGCGAGTCTCTACAGAGGCCGCGCGAGTGTCTACAGAGGCCGGGCGAGTCTCTCCAGAGGCCGCGCGAGACTCTACAGAGGCCGTGCGAGTCTCTCCTGGGGCCGGGCGAGTCTCTACAGGGGCCGGGCGAGTCTCTACAGGGGCCGTACGAGTCTCCACATGGGCCAGGCGAGTCTCTCCAGAGGCTGGGCGAGTCTCCACAGAGGCCGTGCGAGTCTCTCCTGGGGTCGGGCGAGTCTCTACATGGGCGGGGCGAGTCTCTACATGGGCCGGGCGAGTGTCTAGAGAGGCCGGGCGGGTCTTTACAGGGGCCAGGAGAGTCTCTACAGGGGCCAGGCGAGTCTCTACAGAGGCCGGGCGAGTCTCTACAGAGGCCGGGCGAGTCTTTACAGGGGCCGGGCGAGTCTCTGCAGGGGCCGGGTGAGTCTCTACCGAGGCCGGGCGAGTCTCTACCGGGGCCGCGCGAATCTCTACAGAGTACGGGAGAGTCTCTCCAAAGGCCGGGTGAGTCTCCACAGGGGCTGGGCGAGTCTCTACAGAGGCCGTGCGAGTCTCTAGAGAGTACGGGCGAGTCTCCACAGAGGCCGCGCGAGTCTCTACAGAGTACGGGCGAGTCTCTCCAAATGCCGGGCGAGTCTCCACAGGGTCCGGGCGAGTCTCTACAGAGGCCGGGCGAGTCTCTTCAGGGGCCGGGTGAGTCTGTACAGAGGCCGAGTGAGTCTCTTCAGGGGCCGGGCGAGTCTCTACAGAGGCCAGGCGAGTCTCTACAGAGGCCGGGCGAGTCTCTCAAGAGACCGGGCGAGTCTCTACAGAGGCCGCGCGAGTGTCTACAGAGGCCGGGCGAGTCTCTCCAGAGGCCGCGCGAGACTCTACAGAGGCCGCGCGAGTCTCCCCAGAGACCGGGCGAGTCTCCACAGAGGCCGCGCGAGTCTCTACAGAGTACGGGCAAGTATCTCCAAAGGCCGGGCGAGTCTCTACAGGGGCCGGGCGAGTTTCTACAGAGGCCGGGCGAGTCTCTTCAGGGGCCGGGTGAGTCTCTACAGAGGCCGGGCGAGTCTCTTCAGGGGCCGGGTGAGTCTCTACAGAGGCTGGGCGAGTCTCTACAGAGGCCGGGCGAGTCTCTCCAGAGGCCAGGCGAGTCTCTACAGAGGCCGGGCGAGTCTCTCAAGAGACCGGGCGAGTCTCTACAGGGGCCGCGCGAGTGCCTACAGAGGCCGGGCGAGTCTCTCCAGAGGCCGCGTGAGACTCTACAGAGGCCGTGCGAGTCTCTCCTGGGGACGGGCGAGTCTCTACAGGGGCCGAGCGAATCTCCACATGGGCCAGGCGAGTCTCTCCAGAGGCCGGGCGAGTCTCTAGAGAGGCAAGGCGAGTTTTTACAGGGGCCAGGCGAGTCTCCACAGAGGCCGTGCGAGTCTCTCCAGAGGCCGCGCGAGACTCTACAGAGGCCGCTCGAGTCTCCCCAGAGACCGGGCGAGTCTCCACAGAGGCCGCGCGAGTCTCCACAGAGGCCGCGCAAGTCTCTAGAGAGTACGGGCGAGTCTCCACAGAGGCCGCGCGAGTCTCTACAGAGTACGGGCGAGTCTCTCCAAATGCCGGGCGAGTCTCCACAGGGGCCGGGCGAGTCTCTACAGAGGCCGGGCGAGTCTCTTCAGGGGCCGGGTGAGTCTGTACAGAGGCCGAGTGAGTCTCTTCAGGGGCCGGGTGAGTCTCCACAGAGGCCAGGCGAGTCTCTACAGAGGCCGGGCGAGTCTCTCAAGAGACCGGGCGAGTCTCTACAGAGGCCGCGCGAGTGTCTACAGAGGCCGGGCGAGTCTCTCCAGAGGCCGCGCGAGACTCTACAGAGGCCGCTCGAGTCTCCCCAGAGACCGGGCGAGTCTCCACAGAGGCCGCGCGAGTCTCCACAGAGGCCGCGCAAGTCTCTACAGAGTACGGGCAAGTATCTCCAAAGGCCGGGCGAGTCTCTACAGGGGCCGGGCGAGTCTCTACAGAGGCCGGGCGAGTCTCTTCAGGGCCGGGTGAGTCTCTACAGAGGCCGGGCGAGTCTCTTCAGTGGCCGGGTGAGTCTCTACAGAGGCCGCGCGAGTCTCTACAGAGTACGGGCGAGTCTCTCCAAATGCCGGGCGAGTCTTCACAGGGGCCGGGCGAGTCTCTACAGAGGCCGGGCGAGTCTCTTCAGGGGCCGGGCGAGACTCTACAGAGGCCGTGCGAGTCTCTACTGGGGCCGGGCGAGCATCTACATGGGCCGGGCTAGTCTCTACAGGGGCCGAGCGAGTCTCTTCAGGGGCCAGGCGAGTCTCTCCAGAGGCTGGGCGAGTGTCTCCTGGGGCTGGGCAAGTCTCTACAGAGGCCTGGCGAGTCTCTTTTGGGGCCGGCTGAGTCTCTACAGAGCCTGGGCGAGTCTCTACAGAGACTGGGCGAGTCTCTACAGAGGTCGGGCGAGTCTCTACAGAGGCTGGGCGAGTCTCCACAGGGGCCAGGCTAGCCTCTTCAGGGGCCTGGCGAGTCTCTAGGGGCCGGGCGAGTCTCAACAGAGCCTGGGCGAGTCTCAACAGAGCCTGGGCGAGTCTCTCCAGAGACCGGGCGAGTCTCTACAGAGGGCGGGCGAGTCTCTACAGAGGGCGGGAGAAACTACAGTGGCCGGGCGAGTCTCTCCAGAGGACGGTCGAGTCTCTCCAGTGGCCGGTCGAGTCTCCACAGAGGCCCGGCTAGTATCTACAGGGCCGGACGAGTCTCCACAGGGGCCGTGCGAGTCTCCACAGAGGCCAGGCGAGTCTCTACAGGGGCCGAGAGAGTCTCTACAGGGGCCAGGCGAGTCTCTCCAGAGGCTGGGCGAGTCTCTCCTGGGGCTGGGCAAGTCTCTACAGAGGCCTGGCGAGTCTCTCTAGGGGCCGGCTGAGTCTCTACAGTGCCTGGGCGAGTCTCTACAGAGACCGGGCGAGTCTCTACAGAGAACGGGCGAGACTACAGAGGCCGGGCGAGTCTCTCCAGAGGCCGGTCGAGTCTCTCCAGTGGCCGGTCGAGTCTCCACAGAGGCCCGGCTAGTCTCTACAGGGGCCGGGAGAGTCTCTCCAGGGGCCGGACGAGTCTCCACAGAGCCCAGGCGATTCTCTACAGGGGCAGAGAGAGTCTCTACAGGGGCGAGGCGAGTCTCTACAGAGGCCGGGCGACTCTCCAGAGGCTGGGCGAGATTCTAGAGAGGCCGGGCGACTCTTTACATCGGCCAGGCGAGTCTCTACAGGGGCCAGGCGAGTCTCTGCAGACGCCGGGCGAGTTTCTACAGGGGCCGGGCGAGTCTCTTCAGAAGCCGGGCGAGTCTCTCCTGGGGCCGGGCGAGTCTCTACAGGGGCCGGGCTAGTCTCTACAGGGGCCGAGCGAGTCTCTACAGGGGCCAGGCGAGTCTCTCCAGAGGCTGGGCGAGTCTCTACAGAGGCCGGGCGAGTCTCTCCAGAGGCCGCGCGAGACTCTACAGAGGCCGTGCGAGTCTCTCCTGGGGACGGGCGAGTCTCTTCAGAAGCCGGGCGAGTCTCTCCTGGGGCCGGGCGAGTCTCTACAGGGGCCGGGCTAGTCTCTACAGGGGTCGGGCTAGTCTCTACAGGGGCCGAGCGAGTCTCTACAGGGGCCAGGCGAGTCTCTCCAGAGGCTGGGCGAGTCTCTCCAGAGGCCGGGCGAGTCTCTAGAGAGGCAAGGCGAGTTTTTACAGGGGCCAGGCGAGTCTCCACAGAGGCCGTGTGAGTCTCTCCTGGGGCCGGGCGAGTCTCTACAGAGGCCGGGCGAGTCTCTCCAGAGGCCGCGCGAGACTCTACAGAGGCCGTGCGAGTCTCTCCTGGGGACGGGCGAGTCTCTTCAGAAGCCGGGCGAGTCTCTCCTGGGGCCGGGCGAGTCTCTACAGGGGCCGGGCTAGTCTCTACAGGGGCCGGGCTAGTCTCTACAGGGGTCGGGCTAGTCTCTACAGGGGCCGAGCGAATCTCCACATGGGCCAGGCGAGTCTCTCCAGAGGCTGGGCGAGTCTCTCCAGAGGCCGGGCGAGTCTATAGAGAGGCAAGGCGAGTTTTTACAGGGGTCAGGCGAGTCTCTACAGGGGCCAGGCGAGTCTCTACAGAGGGCGGGCGAGTCTCTGCAGACGCGGGGCGAGTCTCTAAAGTGGCCGGGCGAGTCTCTCCAGAGGCCGGGCGAGTCTCTACAGAGGCCGTGCGAGTCTTTACAGGGGCCGGGCTAGTCTCTACAGGGACCGGACGAGTCTCTACAGGGGCCGGGCGAGTCTCTCCAGAGGCCGGGCGAGTCTCTAGAGAGGCCAGGCGAGTCTTTACAGGGGACGGTTGAGTCTCTACAGAGGCCGTGCGAGTCTCTCCTGGGGCCGTGCGAGTCTCTACAGGGGCCGGGCGAGTCTCTCCAGAGGCGGGGCGAGTTTCTCCAGAGGCCGGGCGAGTCTCTAGAGAGGCCGGGCGGGTCTTTACAGGGGCCAGGAGAGTCTCTACAGGGGCCAGGCGAGTCTCTACAGAGGCCGGGCGAGTCTCTGCAGAGGGCGGGCGAGTTTCTACAGAGGCCGGGCGAGTCTCTACAGGGGCCGGGCGAGTCTCTGCAGGGGCCAGGAGAGTCTCTACAGGGGCCGGGTGAGTCTCTACCGAGGCCGGGCGAGTCTCTGCAGGGGCCGGGTAAGTCTCTTCAGCAGCCGGGTGAGTCTCTACCGAGGCCGGGTGAGTCTCTACAGGGGCGGGCGAGTCTGTCCAGAGGCCTGGGCGAGTTTCTCCAGAGGCCGGGCTATTCTCTAGGAAGGCCGGGGGAGTCTTTACAGGGGCCAGGCGAGTCTCTACAGGGGCCAGGCGAGTCTCTACAGAAGGCGGGTGAGTCTCTGCAGACGCCGGGCGAGTCTCTAAAGGGGCCGGGCGAGTCTCTCCAGAGGCCAGGCGAGTCTCTACAGAGGCCGTGCGAGTCTTTACAGGGGCCGGGCTAGTCTCTACAGGGACCGGACGAGTCTCTACAGGGGCCGGGCGAGTCTCTCCAGGGGCCGGGCGAGTCTCTACAGAGGCCAGGTGAGTCTCCACAGAGCCCAGGCGAGTCTCTACAGGGGCCAGGGGAGTCTCTCCAGGGGCCGGGCGAGTCTCTACAGAGGACGGGCGAGTTTCCACAGAGGCCGGGCGAGTCTCTACAGAGGCCGGGCGAGTCTCTAAAGGGGCCGGGCGAGTCGCTCCAGAGGCCGGGCGAGTCTCTACAGAGGCCGTGCGAGTCTCTCCAGGGGCCGGGCTAGTCTCTACAGGGACCGGACGAGTCTCTACAGGGGCCGGGCGAGTCTCTCCTGGGGTCGGGCGAGTCTCTACAGAGGCCAGGTGAGTCTCCACAGAGGCCAGGCGAGTCTCTACAGAGGCCGGGAGAGTCTCTACAGACGCTGGGTGAGTCTCTCCAGAGAAAGGGGGAGTCTTACAGAGGCCGGGCGAGTCTCTCCAGAGGCCGGGCGAGTCTCTACATGAGCCGGGCGAGTCCCTACAGAGACCGGGCGAGTCTCTTCAGGGGCCGGGTGAGTCTCTACAGAGGCTGGGCGAGTCTCTACAGAGGCCGGGCGAGTCTCTTCAGGGGCCGGGTGAGTCTTTACAGAGACAGGGCGAGTCTCTACAGAGGCCGCGCGAGTGCTTACAGAGGCCGGGCGAGTCTCTCCAGAGGCCGCGCGAGACTCTACAGAGGCCGTGCGAGTCTCTCCTGGGGACGGGCGAGTCTCTACAGGGGCCGGGCGAGTCTCTACAGGGGCCGAGCGAATGTCCACATGGGCCAGGCGAGTCTCTCCAGAGGCTGGGCGAGTCTCTCCAGAGGCCGGGCGAGTCTCTAGAGAGGCAAGGCGAGTTTTTACAGGGGCCAGGCGAGTCTCCACAGAGGCCGTGCGAGTCTCTCCTGGGGCCGGGCGAGTCTCTACAGGGGCCGGGCGAGTCTCTCTAGAGGCCGTGCGAGTCTCTCCAGAGGCCGGGCGAGTCTCTAGAGAGGCCAGGCGAGTCTTTACAGGGGCCGGTTGAGTCTCTACAGAGGCCGTGCGAGTCTCTCCTGGGGCCGGGCGAATCTCTACAGGGGCCGGGCGAGTCTCCACAGGGGCCAGGCGAGTCTCTACAGGGGCCGGGAGAGTCTCTACAGACGCTGGGTGAGTCTCTCCAGAGAAAGGGGGAGTCTCTACAGAGGCTGGGCGAGTCTCTCCAGAGGCCGGGCGAGTCTCTACATGAGCCGAGCGAGTCCCTACAGAGACCGGGCGAGTCTCTTCAGGGGCCGGGTGACTCTCTACTGAGGCTGGGCGAGTCTCTACAGAGGCCGGGCGAGTCTCTCCAGAGGCCAGGCGAGTCTCTACAGAGGCCGGGCGAGTCTCTCAAGAGACCGGGCGAGTCTCTGCAGAGGCCGCGTGAGTGCCTACAGAGGCCGTGCGAGTCTCTCCTGGGGCCGGGCGAGTCTATACAGGGGCCGGGCGAGTCTCTCCAGAGGCCGGGCGAGTCTCTAGAGAGGCCAGGCGAGTCTTTACAGGGGACGGTTGAGTCTCTACAGAGGCCGTGCGAGTCTCTCCTGGGGCCGGGCGACTCTCTACAGGGGCCGGGCGAGTCTCTCCAGAGGCCGGGCGAGTTTCTCCAGAGGCCGGGCGAGTTTCTACAGAGGCCGGGCGAGTCTCTACAGGGGCCGGGCGAGTCTCTGCAGGGGCCAGGAGAGTCTCTACAGGGGCCGGGTGAGTCTCTACCGAGGCCGGGCGAGTCTCTACAGGGGCCGGGTGAGTCTCTTCAGCAGCCGGGTGAGTCTCTACCGAGGCCGGGTGAGTCTCTACAGGGGCGGGCGAGTCTGTCCAGAGGCCTGGGCGAGTTTCTCCAGAGGCCGGGCTATTCTCTAGGAAGGCCGGGGGAGTCTTTACAGGGGCCAGGCGAGTCTCTACAGGGGCCAGGCGAGTCTTTACAGAGGGCGGGTGAGTCTCTGCAGACGCCGGGCGAGTCTCTAAAGGGGCCGGGCGAGTCTCTCCAGAGGCCAGGCGAGTCTCTACAGAGGCCGTGCGAGTCTTTACAGGGGCCGGGCTAGTCTCTACAGGGACCGGACGAGTCTCTACAGGGGCCGGGCGAGTCTCTCCAGGGGCCGGGCGAGTCTCTACAGAGGCCAGGTGAGTCTCCACAGAGCCCAGGCGAGTCTCTACAGGGGCCAGGAGAGTCTCTCCAGGGGCCGGGCGAGTCTCTACAGAGGACGGGCGAGTTTCCACAGAGGCCGGGCGAGTCTCTACAGAGGCCGGGCGAGTCTCTAAAGGGGCCAGGCGAGTCGCTCCAGAGGCCGGGCGAGTCTCTACAGAGGCCGTGCGAGTCTCTCCAGGGGCCGGGCTAGTCTCTACAGGGACCGGACGAGTCTCTACAGGGGCCGGGCGAGTCTCTCCTGGGGTCGGGCGAGTCTCTACAGAGGCCAGGTGAGTCTCCACAGAGGCCAGGCGAGTCTCTACAGAGGCCGGGAGAGTCTCTACAGACGCTGGGTGAGTCTCTCCAGAGAAAGGGGGAGTCTTACAGAGGCCGGGCGAGTCTCTCCAGAGGCCGGGCGAGTCTCTACATGAGCCGGGCGAGTCCCTACAGAGACCGGGCGAGTCTCTTCAGGGGCCGGGTGAGTCTCTACAGAGGCTGGGCGAGTCTCTACAGAGGCCGGGCGAGTCTCTTCAGGGGCCGGGTGAGTCTCTACAGAGACAGGGCGAGTCTCTACAGAGGCCGCGCGAGTGCTTACAGAGGCCGGGCGAGTCTCTCCAGAGGCCGCGCGAGACTCTACAGAGGCCGTGCGAGTCTCTCCTGGGGACGGGCGAGTCTCTACAGGGGCCGGGCGAGTCTCTACAGGGGCCGAGCGAATGTCCACATGGGCCAGGCGAGTCTCTCCAGAGGCTGGGCGAGTCTCTCCAGAGGCCGGGTGAGTCTCTAGAGAGGCAAGGCGAGTTTTTACAGGGGCCAGGCGAGTCTCCACAGAGGCCGTGCGAGTCTCTCCTGGGGCCGGGCGAGTCTCTACAGGGGCCGGGCGAGTCTCTCTAGAGGCCGTGCGAGTCTCTCCAGAGGCCGGGCGAGTCTCTAGAGAGGCCAGGCGAGTCTTTACAGGGGCCGGTTGAGTCTCTACAGAGGCCGTGCGAGTCTCTCCTGGGGCCGGGCGAGTCTCTACAGGGGCCGGGCGAGTCTCCACAGGGGCCAGGCGAGTCTCTACAGGGGCCGGGAGAGTCTCTACAGACGCTGGGTGAGTCTCTCCAGAGAAAGGGGGAGTCTCTACAGAGGCTGGGCGAGTCTCTCCAGAGGCCGGGCGAGTCTCTACATGAGCCGAGCGAGTCCCTACAGAGACCGGGCGAGTCTCTTCAGGGGCCGGGTGACTCTCTACTGAGGCTGGGCGAGTCTCTACAGAGGCCGGGCGAGTCTCTCCAGAGGCCAGGCGAGTCTCTACAGAGGCCGGGCGAGTCTCTCAAGAGACCGGGCGAGTCTCTGCAGAGGCCGCGTGAGTGCCTACAGAGGCCGTGCGAGTCTCTCCTGGAGCCGGGCGAGTCTATACAGGGGCCGGGCGAGTCTCTCCAGAGGCCGGGCGAGTCTCTAGAGAGGCCAGGCGAGTCTTTACAGGGGACGGTTGAGTCTCTACAGAGGCCGTGCGAGTCTCTCCAGAGGCCGGGCGAGTTTCTCCAGAGGCCGGGCGAGTCTCTAGAGAGGCCGGGTGGGTCTTTACAGGGGCCAGGAGAGTCTCTACAGGGGCCAGGCGAGTCTCTACAGAGGCCGGGCGAGTCTCTGCAGAGGCCGGGCGAGTCTCTACAGGGGCCGGGCGAGTCTCTGCAGGGGCCGGGAGAGTCTCTACAGGGGCCGGGTGAGTCTCTACCGAGGCTGGGCGAGTCTCTACAGGGGCCTCGCGAGACTCTACAGAGTACGGGCGAGTCTCTCCAAAGGCCGGGCGAGTCTCCACATGGGGCCGGGCGAGTCTCTACAGAGGCCGCGCTAGTCTCTTCAGAGTACGGGCAAGTCTCCACAGAGGCTGCGCGAATCTCTACAGAGTACGGGCGAGTCTCTCCAAAGGCCGGGCGAGTCTCTACAGGGGCCGGGCGAGTCTCTACAGAGGCCGGGCGAGTCTCTCAAGAGACCGGGCGAGTCTCTACAGAGGCCGCGCGAGTGTCTACAGAGGCCGGGCGAGTCTCTCCAGAGGCCGCGCGAGACTCTACAGATGCCGTGCGAGTCTCTCCTGGGGACGGGCGAGTCTCTACAGGGGCCGGGCTAGTCTCTTCAGGGGCCGAGCGAGTCTCCACATGGGCCAGGCGAGTCTCTCCAGAGGCTGGGCGAGTCTCTCCAGAGGCCGGGCGAGTCTCTAGAGAGGCAAGGCGAGTTTTTACAGGGGCCAGGCGAGTCTCCACAGAGGCCGTGCGAGTACTCCTGGGGCCGGGCGAGTCTCTACAGGGGCCGGGCGAGTCTCTCCAGAGGCCGGGCGAGTCTCTCCAGAGGCCGGGCGAGTCTCTAGAGTGGCCCGGCGAGTCTTTACAGGGGCCGGTTGAGTCTCTACAGAGGCCGTGCGAGTCTCTCCTGGGGCCGGGCTAGTCTCTACAGGGGCCGGGCGAGTCTCCACAGAGGCCCGGCTAGTCTCTACAGGGGCGGGCGAGTCTCTCCAGGGGCCGGACGAGTCTATACAGGGGCCGGGCGAGTCTCCACAGAGGCCGCGCGAGTCTCTACAGGGACCGGGCGAGTCTCTCCAGAGGCCGGGCGAGTTTCTCCAGAGGCCGGGCGAGTCTCTAGAGAGGCAAGGCGAGTTTTTACAGGGGCCAGGCGAGTCTCCACAGAGGCCGTGCGAGTCTCTCCTGGGGACGGGCGAGTCTCTACAGGGGCCGGGCGAGTCTCTACAGGGGCCGAGCGAATCTCCACATGGGCCAGGCAAGTCTTTCCAGAGGCTGGGCGAGTCTCCCCAGAGGCCGGGCGAGTCTCTAGAGAGGCAAGGCGAGTTTTTACAGGGGCCAGGCGAGTCTCCACAGAGGCCGTGCGAGTCTTTACAGGGGCCGGGCGAGTCTCTACAGGGGCCGGGCGAGTCTCTCCAGAGGCCGGGCGAGTCTATGCAGAGGCCGGGCGAGTATCTACAGGGGCCGGGCGAGTCTCTACAGAGGCCAGGCGAGTCTCTAAAGGGGCCGGGCGAGTCGCTCCAGAGGCCGGGCGAGTCTCTCCAGGGGGCGGGCGAGTCTCTACAGAGGCCAGGCGAGTCTCCACAGAGGCCAGGCGAGTCTCTGCAGAGGCCGGGCGAGTCTCTACAGAGGCCGGGCGAGTCTCTACAGGGGCCGGGCGAGTCTCTGCAGGGGCCGGGAGAGTCTCTACAGGGGCCGGGTGAGTCTCTACCGAGGCTGGGCGAGTCTCTACAGGGGCCGCGTGAGTCTCTACAGAGTACGGGCGAGTCTCTCCAAAGGCCGGGCGAGTCTCTACAGGGGCCGGGCGAGTCTCTACAGAGGCCGCGCTAGTCTCTTCAGAATACGGGCGAGTCTCCACAGAGGCCGCGCGAGTCTCTACAGAGTACGGGCGAGTCTCTACAGGGGCCGCGTGAGTCTCTACAGAGTACGGGCGAGTCTCTCCAAAGGCCGGGCGAGTCTCTACAGAGGCCGTGCGAGTCTGTCCAGGGGCCGGGCTAGTCTCTACAGGGGCCGGGTGAGTCTCTACCGAGGCTGGGCGAGTCTCTACAGGGGCCGCGTGAGTCTCTACAGAGTACGGGCGAGTCTCTCCAAAGGCCGGGCGAGTCTCTACAGGGGCCGGGCGAGTCTCTACAGAGGCCGCGCTAGTCTCTTCAGAATACGGGCGAGTCTCCACAGAGGCCGCGCGAGTCTCTACAGAGTACGGGCGAGTCTCTCCAAAGGCCGGGCGAGTCTCTACAGGGGCTGGGCGAGTCTCTACAGAGGCCAGGCGAGTCTCTACAGAGGCCGGGCGAGCCTCCACAGGGGCCGGGCGAGTCTCTACAGGGTCGAGCGAGTTTCTACAGAGGCCAGGCGAGTCTCTACAGAGGTCGGGCGAGTCTCTGCAGAGGCATGGCGAGTCTCTAAAGGGGCAGGGCGAGTCTCTCCAGAGGCCGGGCGAGTCTCTACAGAGGCCGTGCGAGTCTGTCCAGGGGCCGGGCTAGTCTCTACAGGGGCCGGGCGAGTCTCCACAGAGGCCCGGCTAGTCTCTACAGGGGCGGGCGAGTCTCTCCAGGGGCCGGACGAGTCTATACAGGGGCCGGGCGAGTCTCCACAGAGGCCAGGCGAGTCTCTACAGGGGCCGGGCGAGTCTCTCCAGGGGCCGGGCGAGTCTCTCCAGAGGCCGGGCGAGTCTCTAGAGAGGCAAGGCGAGTTTTTACAGGGGCCAGGCGAGTCTCCACAGAGGCCGTGCGAGTCTCTCCTGGGGACGGGCGAGTCTCTACAGGGGCCGGGCGAGTCTCTACAGGGGCCGAACGAATCTCCACATGGGCCAGGCAAGTCTCTCCAGAGGCCGGGCGAGTCTCTAGAGAGGCAAGGCGAGTTTTTACAGGGGCCGGTTGAGTCTCTACAGAGGCCGTGCGAGTCTCTCCTGGGGCCGGGCTAGTCTCTACAGGGGCCGGGCGAGTCTCCACAGAGGCCCGGCTAGTCTCTACAGGGGCGGGCGAGTCTCTCCAGGGGCCGGACGAGTCTATACAGGGGCCGGGCGAGTCTCCACAGAGGCCGCGCGAGTCTCTACAGGGACCGGGCGAGTCTCTACAGGGGCCGGGCGAGTCTCTCCAGAGGCCGGGCGAGTTTCTCCAGAGGCCGGGCGAGTCTTTAGAGAGGCAAGGCGAGTTTTTACAGGGGCCAGGCGAGTCTCCACAGAGGCCGTGCGAGTCTCTCCTGGGGACGGGCGAGTCTCTACAGGGGCCGGGCGAGTCTCTACAGGGGCCGAGCGAATCTCCACATGGGCCAGGCAAGTCTTTCCAGAGGCTGGGCGAGTCTCTCCAGAGGCCGGGCGAGTCTCTAGAGAGGCAAGGCGAGTTTTTACAGGGGCCAGGCGAGTCTCCACAGAGGCCGTGCGAGTCTTTACAGGGGCCGGGCGAGTCTCTACAGGGGCCGGGCGAGTCTCTCCAGAGGCCGGGCGAGTCTATGCAGAGGCCGGGCGAGTATCTACAGGGGCCGGGCGAGTCTCTACAGAGGCCAGGCGAGTCTCTAAAGGGGCCGGGCGAGTCGCTCCAGAGGCCGGGCGAGTCTCTACAGAGGCCGTGCGAGTCTCTCCAGGGGCCGGGCTAGTCTCTACAGGGACCGGACGAGTCTCTACAGGGGCCGGGCGAGTCTCTACAGAGGCCCGGCTAGTCTCTACAGGGGATGGGCGAGTCTCTCCAGGGGGCGGGCGAGTCTCTACAGAGGCCAGGCGAGTATCCACAGAGGCCAGGCGAGTCTCTGCAGAGGCCGGGCGAGTCTCTACAGAGGCCGGGCGAGTCTCTACAGGGGCCGGGCGAGTCTCTGCAGGGGCCGGGAGAGTCTCTACAGGGGCCGGGTGAGTCTCTACCGAGGCTGGGCGAGTCTCTACAGGGGCCGCGCGAGTCTCTACAGAGTACGGGCGAGTCTCTCCAAAGGCCGGGCGAGTCTCTACAGGGGCCGGGCGAGTCTCTACAGAGGCCGCGCTAGTCTCTTCAGAATACGGGCGAGTCTCCACAGAGGCCGCGCGAGTCTCTACAGAGTACGGGCGAGTCTCTCCAAAGGCCGGGCGAGTCTCTACAGGGGCCGGGCGAGTCTCTACAGAGGCCAGGCGAGTCTCTACAGAGGCCGGGCGAGCCTCCACAGGGGCCGGGCGAGTCTCTACAGGGTCGAGCGAGTTTCTACAGAGGCCAGGCGAGTCTCTACAGAGGTCGGGCGAGTCTCTGCAGAGGCATGGCGAGTCTCTAAAGGGGCAGGGCGAGTCTCTCCAGAGGCCGGGCGAGTCTCTACAGAGGCCGTGCGAGTCTGTCCAGGGGCCGGGCTAGTCTCTACAGGGGCCGGGCGAGTCTCCACAGAGGCCCGGCTAGTCTCTACAGGGGCAGGCGAGTCTCTCCAGGGGCCGGACGAGTCTATACAGGGGCCGGGCGAGTCTCCACAGAGACCAGGCGAGTCTCTACAGGGGCCGGGCGAGTCTCTCCAGGGGCCGGGCGAGTCTCTCCAGAGGCCGGGCGAGTCTCTAGAGAGGCAAGGCGAGTTTTTACAGGGGCCAGGCGAGTCTCCACAGAGGCCGTGCGAGTCTCTCCTGGGGACGGGCGAGTCTCTACAGGGGCCGGGCGAGTCTCTACAGGGGCCGAACGAATCTCCACATGGGCCAGGCAAGTCTCTCCAGAGGCTGGGCGAGTCTCTCCAGAGGCCGTGCGAGTCTCTAGAGAGGCAAGGCGAGTTTTTACAGGGGCCAGGCGAGTCTCCACAGAGGCCGTGCGAGTCTATCCTGGGGCCGGGCGAGTCTCTACAGGGGCCGGGCGAGTCTCTCCAGAGGCCGGGCGAGTCTCTCCAGAGGCCGGGCGAGTCTCTAGAGAGGCCAGGCGAGTCTTTACAGAGGCCGGTTGAGCCTCTACAGAGGCCGTGCGAGTCTCTCCTGGGGCCGGGCGAGTCTCTACAGGGGCCGGGCGAGTCTCCACAGGGGCCAGGCGAGTCTCTACAGGGGCCGGGAGAGTCTCTACAGACGCTGGGTGAGTCTCTCCAGAGAAAGGGGGAGTCTCTACAGAGGCTGGGCAAGTCTCTCCAGAGGCCGGGCGAGTTTCTACATGAGCCGGGCGAGTCCCTACAGAGACCGGGCGAGTCTTTTCAGGGGCCGGCTGAGTCTCTACAGAGGCTGGGTGAGTCTCTACAGAGGCCGGGCGAGTCTCTCCAGAGGCCAGGCGAGTCTCTACAGAGGCCGGGCGAGTCTCTCAAGAGACCGGACGAGTCTCTACAGAGGCCGCGCGAGTGCCTACAGAGGCCGGGCGAGTCTCTCCAGAGGCCGCGCGAGACTCTACAGAGGCCGTGCGAGACTCTCCTGGGGACGGGCGAGTCTCTACAGGGGCCGGGCGAGTCTCTACAGGGGCCGAGCGAGTCTCCACATGGGCCAGGCGAGTTTCTCCAGAGGCTGGGCGAGTCTCTCCAGAGGCCGGGCGAGTCTCTAGAGAGGCAAGGCGAGTTTTTACAGGGGCCAGGCGAGTCTCCACAGAGGCCGGGCGAGTCTCTGCAGAGGCCGGGCGAGTCTCTGCAGGGGCCGGGAGAGTCTCCACAGGGGCCGGGTGAGTCTCTACCGAGGCCGGGCGAGTCTCTACAGGGGCCGCGCGAGTCTCTACAGAGTACGGGCGAGTCTCTCCAAAGGCCGGGTGAGTCTCTACAGGGGCCGGGCGAGTCTCTACAGAGGCCGCGCGAGTCTCTACAGAGTACGGGCGAGTCTCCACAGAGGCCGCGCGAGTCTCTACAGAGAACGGGCGAGTCTCTCCAAAGGCCGGGCGAGTCTCTACAGGGGCCGGGCGAGTCTTTACAGAGGCCGGGCGAGTCTCTTCAGGGGCCGGGTGAGTCTCTACAGAGGCCAGGCGAGTCTCTACAGAGGCCGGGCGAGTCTCTCAAGAGACCGGGCGAGTCTCTACAGAGGCCGCGCGAGTGTCTACAGAGGCCAGGCGAGTCTCTCCAGAGGCCGCGCGAGACTCTACAGAGGCCGCGCGAGTTTCCCCAGAGACCGGGCGAGTCTCCACAGAGGCCGCGCGAGTCTCTACAGAGTACGGGCGAGTCTCTCCAAAGGCCGGGGGAGTCTCTGCAGGGGCCGGGCGAGTCTCTACAGAGGCCGGGCGAGTCTCTTCAGGGGCCAGGTGAGTCTCTACAGAGGCCGGGCGAGTCTCTTCAGGGGCCGGGTGAGTCTCTACAGAGGCTGGGCGAGTCTCTACAGAGGCCGGGCGAGTCTCTCCAGAGGCCAGGCGAGTCTCTACAGAGGCCGGGCGAGTCTCTCAAGAGACCGGGCGAGTCTCTACAGAGGCCGCGCGAGTGCCTACAGAGGCCGTGCGAGTCTCTCCAGAGGCCGCGCGAGACTCTACAGAGGCCGTGCGAGTCTCTCCTGGGGACGGGCGAGTCTCTACAGGGGCCGGGCGAGTCTCTACAGAGGCCGAGCGAATCTCCACATGGGCCAGGAGAGTCTCTCCAGAGGCTGGGCGAAACTCTACAGAGGCCGGGCGAGTCTCTAGAGAGGCAAGGCGAGTTTTTACAGGGGCCAGGCGAGTCTCCACAGAGGCCGTGCGAGTCTCTCCTGGGGCCGGGCGAGTCTCTACAGGGGACGGGAGAGTCTCTCCAGAGGCCGGGAGAGTTTCTCCAGAGGCCGGGCTAGTCTCTAGGGAGGCCGGGGGAGTCTTTACAGGGGCCAGGCGAGTCTCTACAGGGGCCAGGCGAGTCTCTACAGGGGCCAGGCGAGTCTCTACAGAGGGCAGGCGAGTCTCTGCAGACGCGGGGCGAGTATCTAAAGGGGTCGGGCGAGTCTCTCCAGAGGCCGGGCGAGTCTCTACAGAGGCCGTGCGAGTCTTTACAGGGGCCGGGCTAGTCTCTACAGGGACCGGACGAGTCTCTACAGGGGCCGGGCGAGTCTCTCCAGAGGCCGGGCGAGTCTCTAGAGAGGCCAGGCGAGTCTTTACAGGGGCCGGTTGAGTCTCTACAGAGGCCGTGCGAGTCTCTCCTGGGGCCGTGCGAGTCTCTACAGGGGCCGGGCGAGTCTCTCCAGAGGCCGGGCGAGTTTCTCCAGAGGCCGGGCGAGTCTCTAGAGAGGCCGGGCGGGTCTTTACAGGGGCCAGGAGAGTCTCTACAGGGGCCAGGCGAGTCTCTACAGAGGCCGGGCGAGTCTCTGCAGAGGCCGGGCGAGTTTCTACAGGGGCCGGGCGAGTCTCTGCAGGGGCCGGGAGAGTCTCTTCAGCAGCCAGGTGAGTCTCTACCGAGGCCGGGTGAGTCTCTACAGGGGCGGGCGAGTCTGTCCAGAGGCCTGGGCGAGTTTCTCCAGAGGCCGGGCTATTCTCTAGGGAGGCCGGGGGAGTCTTTACAGGGGCCAGGCGAGTCTCTACAGAGGCCGTGCGAGTCTCTCCTGGGGCCGGGCGAGTCTCTACAGGGGCCGGGCGAGTCACTCCAGAGGCTGGGCGAAACTCTCCAGAGGCCGGGCGAGTCTCTAGAGAGGCAAGTTTTTACAGGGGCCAGGCGAGTCTCCACAGAGGCCGTGCGAGTCTCTCCTGGGGCCGGGCGAGTCTCTACAGGGGCCGGGCGAGTCTCTCCAGAGGCCGGGCGAGTCTCTCCAGAGGCCGGGCGAGTCTCTACAGGGGCCGGGCGAGTCTCTCCAGAGGCCGGGCGAGTCTCTCCAGAGGCCGGGCGAGTCTCTAGAGAGGCCAGGCGAGTCTTTACAGGGGCCGGTTGAGTCTCTACAGAGGCCGTGCGAGTCTCTCCTGGGGCCGGGCGAGTCTCTACAGGGGCCGGGCGAGTCTCTCCAGAGGCCGGGCGAGTTTCTCCAGAGGCCGGGTGAGTCTCTAGAGAGGCCGGGCGGGTCTTTACAGGGGCCAGGAGAGTCTCTACAGGGGCCAGGCGAGTCTCTACAGGGGCCGGGCGAGTCTCTACAGAGGGCGGGCGAGTCTCTGCATACGCCGGGCGAGTCTCTAAAGGGGCCGGGCGAGTCTCTCCAGAGGTCGGGCGAGTCTCTACAGAGGCCGTGCGAGTCTTTACAGGGGCCGGGCTAGTCTCTACAGGGACCGGACGAGTCTCTACAGGGGCCGGGCGAGTCTCTCCAGGGGCCGGGCGAGTCTCTCCAGAGGCCGGGCGAGTCTCTAGAGAGGCCAGGCGAGTCTTTACAGGGGCCGGTTGAGTCTCTACAGAGGCCGTGCGAGTCTCTCCTGGGGCCGGGCGAGTCTCTACAGGGGCCGGGCGAGTCTCTCCAGAGGCCGGGCGAGTTTCTCCAGAGGCCGGGCGAGTCTCTAGAGAGGCCGGGCGGGTCGTACAGGGGCCAGGAGAGTCTCTACAGGGGCCAGGCGAGTCTCTACAGAGGCCGGGCGAGTCTCTGCAGATGCCGGGCGAGTCTCTACAGAGGCCGGGCGAGTCTCTACAGGGGCCGGGTGAGTCTCTACAGGGGCCGGGAGTGTCTCTACAGGGGCCGGGTGAGTCTCTATCGAGGCCGGGCGAGTCTCTACAGGGGCCGGGTGAGTCTCTTCAGCAGCCGGGCGAGTCTCTCCAGAGGCCGGGCGAGTCTCTAGAGAGGCAAGGCGAGTTTTTACAGGGGCCAGGCGAGTCTCCACAGAGGCCGTGCGAGTCTCTCCTGGGGACGGGCGAGTCTCTACAGGGGTCGGGCGAGTCTCTACAGGGGCCGGGCGAGTCTCTACAGGGGCCGGGAGAGTCTCTACAGGGGCCAGGTGAGTCTCTACAGAGGCCGGGCGAGTCTCTGCAGAGGCCGGGCGTGTCTCTACAGAGGCCGGGCGAGTCTCTACAGGGGCCGGGCGAGTCTCTACAGGGGCCGGGAGAGTCTCTACAGGGGCCGGGCGAGTCTATACAGGGGCCGGGCGAGTCTCTACAGAGGCCGCGCGAGTCTCTACAGAGTACGGGCGAGTCTCTCCAAAGGCGGGCGAGTCTCTACAGGGGCCGGGCGAGTCTCTACAGAGGCCGGGCGAGTCTCTTCAGGGGCCGGGTGAGTCTCTACAGAGGCCAGGCGAGTCTCTTCAGGGGCCGGGTGAGTCTCCACAGAGGCTGGGCGAGTCTCTACAGAAGCCGGGCGAGTTTCTACAGAGTACAGGCGAGTCTCCACAGAGGCCGCGCGAGTCTCTACAGAGTACGGGCGAGTCTCTCCAAAGGCGGGCGAGTCTCTACAGGGGCCGGGCGAGTCTCTACAGAGGCCGGGCGAGTCTCTTCAGGGGCCGGGTGAGTCTCTACAGAGGCCAGGCGAGTCTCTTCAGGGGCCGGGTGAGTCTCTACAGAGGCTGGGCGAGTCTCTACAGAGGCCGGGCGAGTTTCTCCAGATGCCAGGCGAGTCTCTACAGAGGCCGGGCGAGTCTCTCCAGAGGCCAGGCGAGTCTCTACAGAGGCCGGGCGAGTCTCTCAAGAGACCGGGCGAGTCTCTACAGAGGCCGCGCGAGTGTCTACAGAGGCCGGGCGAGTCTCTCCAGAGGCCGCGCGAGACTCTACAGATGCCGTGCGAGTCTCTCCTGGGGACGGGCGAGTCTCTACAGGGGCCGGGCTAGTCTCTTCAGGGGCCGAGCGAGTCTCCACATGGGCCAGGCGAGTCTCTCCAGAGGCTGGGCGAGTCTCTCCAGAGGCCGGGCGAGTCTCTAGAGAGGCAAGGCGAGTTTTTACAGGGGCCAAGCGAGTCTCCACAGAGGCCGTGCGAGTCTCTCCTGGGGCAGGGCGAGTCTCTACAGGGGCCGGGCGAGTCTCTCCAGAGGCCGGGCGAGTCTCTAGAGTGGCCCGGCGAGTCTTTACAGGGGCCGGTTGATTCTCTACAGAGGCCGTGCGAGTCTCTAGAGAGGCCAGGCGAGTCTTTACAGGGGCCGGGCGAGTCTCTCCAGGGGCCGGGCGAGTCTCTCCAGAGGCCGGGCGAGTCTCTAGAGAGGCCAGGCGAGTCTTTACAGGGGTCGGTTGAGTCTCTACAGAGGCCGTGCGAGTCTCTCCTGGGGCCGGGCGAGTCTCTACAGGGGCCGGGAGAGTCTCTCCAGAGGCCGGGCGAGTTTCTCCAGAGGCCGGGTGAGTCTCTAGAGAGGCCGGGCGGGTCTTACAGGGGCCAGGAGAGTCTCTACAGGGGCCAGGCGAGTCTCTACAGAGGCCGGGCGAGTCTCTGCAGATGCCGGGCGAGTCTCTACAGAGGCCGGGCGAGTCTCTACAGGGGCCGGGTGAGTCTCTACAGGGGCCGGGAGTGTCTCTACAGGGGCCGGGTGAGTCTCTACCGAGGCCGGGCGAGTCTCTACAGGGGCCGGGTGAGTCTCTTCAGCAGCCGGGCGAGTCTCTCCAGAGGCCGGGCGAGTCTCTAGAGAGGCAAGGCGAGTTTTTACAGGGGCCAGGCGAGTCTCCACAGAGGCCGTGCGAGTCTCTCCTGGGGACGGGCGAGTCTCTACAGGGGTCGGGCGAGTCTCTACAGGGGCCGGGCGAGTCTCTACAGGGGCCGGGAGAGTCTCTACAGGGGCCAGGTGAGTCTCTACAGAGGCCGGGCGAGTCTCTGCAGACGCCGGGCGTGTCTCTACAGAGGCCGGGCGAGTCTCTACAGGGGCCGGGTGAGTCTCTACAGGGGCCGGGAGAGTCTCTACAGGGGCCGGGCGAGTCTATACAAGGGCCGGGCGAGTCTCTACAGAGGCCGCGCGAGTCTCTACAGAATACGGGCGAGTCTCTCCAAAGGCGGGCGAGTCTCTACAGGGGCCGGGCGAGTCTCTACAGAGGCCGGGCGAGTCTCTTCAGGGGCCGGGTGAGTCTCTACAGAGGCCAGGCGAGTCTCTTCAGGGGCCGGGTGAGTCTCTACAGAGGCTGGGCGAGTCTCTACAGAAGCCGGGCGAGTTTCTACAGAGTACAGGCGAGTCTCTACAGAGGCCGCGCGAGTCTCTACAGAGTACGGGCGAGTCTCTCCAAAGGCGGGCGAGTCTCTACAGGGGCCGGGCGAGTCTCTACAGAGGCCAGGCGAGTCTCTTCAGGGGCCGGGTGAGTCTCTACAGAGGCTGGGCGAGTCTCTACAGAGGCCGGGCGAGTTTCTCCAGAGGCCAGGCGAGTCTCTACAGAGGCCGGGCGAGTCTCTCCAGAGGCCAGGCGAGTCTCTACAGAGGCCGGGCGAGTCTCTCAAGAGACCGGGCGAGTCTCTACAGAGGCCGTGCGAGTGTCTACAGAGGCGGGGCGAGTCTCTCCAGAGGCCGCGCGAGACTCTACAGATGCCGTGCGAGTCTCTCCTGGGGACGGGCGAGTCTCTACAGGGGCCGGGCTAGTCTCTTCAGGGGCCGAGCGAGTCTCCACATGGGCCAGGCGAGTCTCTCCAGAGGCTGGGCGAGTCTCTCCAGAGGCCGGGCGAGTCTCTAGAGAGGCAAGGCGAGTTTTTACAGGGGCCAAGCGAGTCTCCACAGAGGCCGTGCGAGTCTCTCCTGGGGCAGGGCGAGTCTCTACAGGGGCCGGGCGAGTCTCTCCAGAGGCCGGGCGAGTCTCTAGAGTGGCCCGGCGAGTCTTTACAGGGGCCGGTTGATTCTCTACAGAGGCCGTGCGAGTCTCTCCTGGGGCCGGGCTAGTCTCTACAGAGGCCGGGCGAGTCTCCACAGAGGCCCGGCTAGTCTCTACAGGGGCGGGCGAGTCTCTCCAGGGGCCGGACAAGTCTATACAGGGGCCGGGCGAGTCTCCACAGAGGCCAGGCGAGTCTCTACAGGGACCGGGCGAGTCTCTACAGGGGCCGGGCGAGTCTCTCCAGAGGCCGGGCGAGTTTCTACAGAGGCCGGGCGAGTCTCTAGAGAGGCATGGCGAGTTTTTACAGGGGCCAGGCGAGTCTCCACAGAGGCCGTGCGAGTCTCTCCTGGGGACGGGCGAGTCTCTACAGGGGCCGGGCGAGTCTCTACAGGGGCCGAGCGAATCTCCACATGGGCCAGGCAAGTCTCTCCAGAGGCTGGGCGAGTCTCTCCAGAGGCCGGGCGAGTCTCTAGAGAGGCAAGGCGAGTTTTTACAGGGGCCAGGCGAGTCTCCACAGAGGCCGTGCGAGTCTCTCCTGGGGCCGGGCGAGTGTCTACAGGGGCCGGGCGAGTCTCTCCAGAGGCCGGGCGAGTCTCTCCAGAGGCCGGGCGAGTCTCTAGAGAGGCCAGGCGAGTCTTTACAGGGGCCGGTTGAGCCTCTACAGAGGCCGTGCGAGTTTCTCCAGAGGCCGGGCGAGTCTCTAGAGAGGCCGGGCGGGTCTTTACGGGGGCCAGGAGAGTCTCTACAGGGGCCAGGTGAGTCTCTACAGAGGCCGGGCGAGTCTCTGCAGAGGCCGGGCGTGTCTCTACAGAGGCCGGGCGAGTCTCTACAGGGGCCGGGCGAGTCTCTACAGGGGCCGGGAGAGTCTCTACAGGGGCCGGGTGAGTCTCTACCGAGGCCGCGCGAGTCTCTTCAGGGGCCGGGTGAGTCTCTACAGAGGCCAGGCGAGTCTATACAGGGGCCGGGCGAGTCTCTACAGAG
This sequence comes from Eleutherodactylus coqui, assembly GCF_035609145.1. Classification (NCBI taxonomy): domain Eukaryota; kingdom Metazoa; phylum Chordata; class Amphibia; order Anura; family Eleutherodactylidae; genus Eleutherodactylus; species Eleutherodactylus coqui. The sequence goes on from NC_089849.1 coordinate 115,096,885, forward strand.
GCCGCGCGAGTCTCTACAGAGTAGAGGCGAGTCTCCACAGAGGCCGCGCGATTCTCTACAGAGTACGGGCGAGTCTCTCCAAAGGCCGGGCGAGTCTCTACAGGGGCCGGGCGAGTCTCTACAGAGGCCGGGCGAGTCTCTTCAGGGGCCGGGTGAGTCTCTACAGAGGCCAGGCGAGTCTCTTCAGGGGCCGGGTGAGTCTCTACAGGGGCTGGGCGAGTCTCTACAGAGGCCGGGCGAGTTTCTCCAGAGGCCAGGCGAGTCTCTACAGAGGCCGGGCGAGTCTCTCAAGAGACCGGGCGAGTCTCTACAGAGGCCGCGCGAGTGCCTACAGAGGCCGGGCGAGTCTCTCCAGAGGCCGCGCGAGACTCTACAGAGGCCGTGCGAGTCTCTCCTGGGGACGGGCGAGTCTCTACAGGGACCGGGCGAGTCTCTACAGGGGACGAGCGAGTCTCCACATGGGCCAGGCGAGTCTCTCCAGAGGCTGGGCGAGTCTCTCCAGAGGCCGGGCGAGTCTCTAGAGAGGCAAGGCGAGTTTTTACAGGGGCCAGGTGAGTCTCCACAGAGGCCGGGCGAGTCTCTGCAGAGGCCGGGCGAGTCTCTGCAGGGGCCGGGAGAGTCTCTACAGGGGCCGGGTGAGTCTCTACCGAGGCCGGGCGAGTCTCTACAGGGGCCGCGCGAGTCTCTACAGAGTACGGGCGAGTCTCTCCAAAGGCCGGGTGAGTCTCTACAGGGGCCGGGCGAGTCTCTACAGAGGCCGCGCGAGTCTCTACAGAGTACGGGCGAGTCTCCACAGAGGCCGCGCGAGTCTCTACAGAGAACGGGCGAGTCTCTCCAAAGGCCGGGCGAGTCTCTACAGGGGCCGGGCGAGTCTTTACAGAGGCCGGGCGAGTCTCTTCAGGGGCCGGGTGAGTCTCTACAGAGGCCAGGCGAGTCTCTACAGAGGCCGGGCGAGTCTCTCAAGAGACCGGGCGAGTCTCTACAGAGGACGCGCGAGTGTCTACAGAGGCCGGGCGAGTCTCTCCAGAGGCCGCGCGAGACTCTACAGAGGCCGCGCGAGTCTCCCCAGAGACCGGGCGAGTCTCCACAGAGGCCGCGCGAGTCTCTACAGAGTACGGGCGAGTCTCTCCAAAGGCCGGGCGAGTCTCTGCAGGGGCCGGGCGAGTCTCTACAGAGGCCGGGCGAGTCTCTTCAGGGGCCAGGTGAGTCTCTACAGAGGCCTGGCGAGTCTCTTCAGGGGCCGGGTGAGTCTCTACAGAGGCTGGGCGAGTCTCTACAGAGGCCGGGCGAGTCTCTCCAGAGGCCAGGCGAGTCTCTACAGAGGCCGGGCGAGTCTCTCAAGAGACCGGGCGAGTCTCTACAGAGGCCGCGCGAGTGCCTACAGAGGCCGGGCGAGTCTCTCCAGAGGCCGCGCGAGACTCTACAGAGGCCGTGCGAGTCTCTCCTGGGGACGGGCGAGTCTCTACAGGGGCCGGGCGAGTCTCTACAGGGGCCGAGCGAATCTCCACATGGGCCAGGCGAGTCTCTCCAGAGGCTGGGCGAAACTCTCCAGAGGCCGGGCGAGTCTCTAGAGAGGCAAGGCGAGTTTTTACAGGGGCCAGGCGAGTCTCCACAGAGGACGTGCGAGTCTCTCCTGGGGCCGGGCGAGTCTCTACAGGGCCGGGCGAGTCTCTCCAGAGGCCAGGCGAGTCTCTCCAGAGGCCAGGCGAGTCTTTACAGGGGCCGGTTGAGTCTCTACAGAGGCCGTGCGAGTCTCTCCTGGGGCCGGGCGAGTCTCTACAGGGGCCGGGAGAGTCTCTCCAGAGGCCGGGAGAGTTTCTCCAGAGGCCGGGCTAGTCTCTAGGGAGGCCGGGGGAGTCTTTACAGGGGCCAGGCGAGTCTCTACAGAGGGCAGGCGAGTCTCTGCAGACGCGGGGCGAGTCTCTCCAGAGGCCGGGCGAGTCTCTAGAGAGGCCAGGCGAGTCTTTACAGGGGCCGGTTGAGTCTCTACAGAGGCCGTGCGAGTCTCTCCTGGGGCCGTGCGAGTCTCTACAGGGGCCGGGCGAGTCTCTCCAGAGGCGGGGCGAGTTTCTCCAGAGGCCGGGCGAGTCTCTAGAGAGGCCGGGCGGGTCTTTACAGGGGCCAGGAGAGTCTCTACAGGGGCCAGGCGAGTCTCTACAGAGGCCGGGCGAGTCTCTGCAGAGGCCGGGCGAGTTTCTACAGAGGCCGGGCGAGTCTCTACAGGGGCCGGGCGAGTCTCTGCAGGGGCCAGGAGAGTCTCTACAGGGGCCGGGTGAGTCTCTACCGAGGCCGGGCGAGTCTCTACAGGGGCCGGGTGAGTCTCTTCAGCAGCCGGGTGAGTCTCTACCGTGGCCGGGTAAGTCTCTACAGGGGCGGGCGAGTCTGTCCAGAGGCCTGGGCGAGTTTCTCCAGAGGCCGGGCTATTCTCTAGGAAGGCCGGGCGAGTCTCTACAGGGTCGAGCGAGTTTCTACAGAGGCCAGGCGAGTCTCTACAGAGGTCGGGCGAGTCTCTGCAGAGGCCTGGCGAGTCTCTAAAGGGGCAGGGCGAGTCTCTCCAGAGGCCGGGCGAGTCTCTACAGAGGCCGTGCGAGTCTGTCCAGGGGCCGGGCTAGTCTCTACAGGGGCCGGGCGAGTCTCCACAGAGGCCCGGCTTGTCTCTACAGGGGCGGGCGAGTCTCTACAGGGGCCAGGCGAGTCTCTGCAGAGACCGGGCGTATTTCTACAGAGGCCGGGCGAGTCTCTAAAGGGGCCAGGCGAGTCTCTCCAGAGGCCGGGCGAGTTTCTCCAGAGGCCAGGCGAGTCTCTAGAGAGGCTGGGCGAGTCTTTACAGGGGCCAGGCGAGTCTCTACTGGGGCCAGGCGAGTATCTATAGAGGCCTGGCGAGTCTCTGCAGACGCCGGGCGAGTCTCTACAGAGGCCTGGCGAGTCTAATCGGAAGCCGGTCGAGTCTCTACAGAGACCGGGCGAGTCTCTACAGAGGCCGGGCGAGTCTCTCCAGAGACCGGGCGAGTCTCTACAGAGGCCGCGCGAGTCTCCACAGAGGCCAGGCGAGTCTCTACAGAGGCCGGGCGAGTCTCTACAGATGCCGGGCGAGTCTCTATAGAGGCTGGGCGAGTCTCTAGAGAGGCCGGGCGAGTTTTTACAGGGGCCAGGCGAGTCTCTACAGGGGCCAGGCGAGTCTCTGCAGAGACCGGGCGTATTTCTACAGAGGCCGGGCGAGTCTCTAAAGGGGCCAGGCGAGTCTCTCCAGAGGCCGGGCGTATTTCTACAGAGGCTGGGCGAGTCTCTACAGGGACCGGACGAGTCTCTACAGGGGCTGGGCGAGTCTCCACAGGGGCCGGGCGAGTCTCTATAGAGGCCGGGCGAGTTTCTCCAGAGGCCAGGCGAGTCTCTAGAGAGGCTGGGCGAGTCTTTACAGGGGCCAGGCGAGTCTCTACTGGGGCCAGGCGAGTATCTACAGAGGCCTGGCGAGTCTCTGCAGACGCCGGGCGAGTCTCTACAGAGGCCGGGCGAGTCTAATCGGAAGCCGGTCGAGTCTCTACAGAGACCGGGCGAGTCTCTACATAGGCCGGGCGAGTCTCTCCAGAGACCGGGCGAGTCTCTACAGAGGCCGCGCGAGTCTCTACAGAGGCCGGGCGAGTCTCTCCAGAGGCCGGGCGAGTCTCTACAGGGGCCGGGCGAGTCTCTCCAGGGGCCGGGCGAGTCTCTACAGAGGCCGGGTGAGTCTCCACAGAGGCCGGGCAAGTCTCTACAGGTGCCGGGAGAGTCTCTACAGGGGCCAGGCGAGTCTCTGCAGAGGCCGGGCGAGTCTCTACACACGCCGGGCGAGTCTCCACAGAGGCCAGGCGAGTCTCTACAGAGGCCGGGCGAGTCTCTACAGATGCCGGGCGAGTCTCTATAGAGGCTGGGCGAGTCTCTAGAGAGGCCGGGCGAGTTTTTACAGGGGCCAGGCGAGTCTCTACAGGGGCCAGGCGAGTCTCTGCAGAGACCGGGCGTATTTCTACAGAGGCCGGGCAAGTCTCTAAAGGGGCCAGGCAAGTCTCTCCAGAGGCCGGGCGTATTTCTACAGAGGCTGGGCGAGTCTCTACAGGACCGGACGAGTCTCTACAGGGGCTGGGCGAGTCTCCACAGGGGCCGGGCGAGTCTCTACAGAGGCCGGGCGAGTTTCTCCAGAGGCCAGGCGAGTCTCTAGAGAGGCTGGGCGAGTCTTTACAGGTTCCAGGCGAGTCTCTACTGGGGCCAGGCGAGTATCTACAGAGGCCTGGCGAGTCTCTGCAGACGCCGGGCGAGTCTCTACAGAGGCCGGGCGAGTCTAATCGGAAGCCGGTCGAGTCTCTACAGAGACCGGGCGAGTCTCTACAGAGGCCGGGCGAGTCTCTCCAGAGACCGGGCGAGTCTCTACAGAGGCCGCGCGAGTCTCCACAGAGGCCAGGCGAGTCTCTACAGAGGCCGGGCGAGTCTCTACAGATGCCGGGCGAGTCTCTATAGAGGCTGGGCGAGTCTCTAGAGAGGCCGGGCGAGTTTTTACAGGGGCCAGGCGAGTCTCTACAGGGGCCAGGCGAGTCTCTGCAGAGACCGGGCGTATTTCTACAGAGGCCGGGCGAGTCTCTAAAGGGGCCAGGCGAGTCTCTCCAGAGGCCGGGCGAGTTTCTCCAGAGGCCAGGCGAGTCTCTAGAGAGGCTGGGCGAGTCTTTACAGGGGCCAGGCGAGTCTCTACTGGGGCCAGGCGAGTATCTACAGAGGCCTGGCGAGTCTCTGCAGACGCCGGGCGAGTCTCTACAGCGGCCGGGCGAGTCTAATCGGAAGCCGGTCGAGTCTCTACAGAGACCGGGCGAGTCTCTACATAGGCCGGGCGAGTCTCTCCAGAGACCGGGCGAGTCTCTACAGAGGCCGCGCGAGTCTCTACAGAGGCCGGGCGAGTCTCTCCAGAGGCCGGGCGAGTCTCTACAGGGGCCGGGCGAGTCTCTCCAGGGGCCGGGCGAGTCTCTACAGAGGCCGGGTGAGTCTCCACAGAGGCCGGGCAAGTCTCTACAGGTGCCGGGAGAGTCTCTACAGGGGCCAGGCGAGTCTCTGCAGAGGCCGGGCGAGTCTCTACACACGCCGGGCGAGTCTCCACAGAGGCCAGGCGAGTCTCTACAGAGGCCGGGCGAGTCTCTACAGATGCCGGGCGAGTCTCTATAGAGGCTGGGCGAGTCTCTAGAGAGGCCGGGCGAGTTTTTACAGGGGCCAGGCGAGTCTCTACAGGGGCCAGGCAAGTCTCTCCAGAGGCCGGGCGTATTTCTACAGAGGCTGGGCGAGTCTCTACAGGACCGGACGAGTCTCTACAGGGGCTGGGCAAGTCTCCACAGGGGCCGGGAGAGTCTCTACAGGGGCCAGGCGAGTCTCTGCAGAGGCCGGGCGAGTCTCTACACACGCCGGGCGAGTCTCCACAGAGGCCAGGCGAGTCTCTACAGAGGCCGGGCGAGTCTCTACAGATGCCGGGCGAGTCTCTATAGAGGCTGGGCGAGTCTCTAGAGAGGCCGGGCGAGTTTTTACAGGGGCCAGGCGAGTCTCTACAGGGGCCAGGCGAGTCTCTGCAGAGACCGGGCGTATTTCTACAGAGGCCGGGCAAGTCTCTAAAGGGGCCAGGCAAGTCTCTCCAGAGGCCGGGCGTATTTCTACAGAGGCTGGGCGAGTCTCTACAGGACCGGACGAGTCTCTACAGGGGCTGGGCGAGTCTCCACAGGGGCCGGGCGAGTCTCTACAGAGGCCGGGCGAGTTTCTCCAGAGGCCAGGCGAGTCTCTAGAGAGGCTGGGCGAGTCTTTACAGGTTCCAGGCGAGTCTCTACTGGGGCCAGGCGAGTATCTACAGAGGCCTGGCGAGTCTCTGCAGACGCCGGGCGAGTCTCTACAGAGGCCGGGTGAGTCTAATCGGAAGCCGGTCGAGTCTCTACAGAGACCGGGCGAGTCTCTACAGAGGCCGGGCGAGTCTCTCCAGAGACCGGGCGAGTCTCTACAGAGGCCGCGCGAGTCTCCACAGAGGCCAGGCGAGTCTCTACAGAGGCCGGGCGAGTCTCTACAGATGCCGGGCGAGTCTCTATAGAGGCTGGGCGAGTCTCTAGAGAGGCCGGGCGAGTTTTTACAGGGGCCAGGCGAGTCTCTACAGGGGCCAGGCGAGTCTCTGCAGAGACCGGGCGTATTTCTACAGAGGCCGGGCGAGTCTCTAAAGGGGCCAGGCGAGTCTCTCCAGAGGCCGGGCGAGTTTCTCCAGAGGCCAGGCGAGTCTCTAGAGAGGCTGGGCGAGTCTTTACAGGGGCCAGGCGAGTCTCTACTGGGGCCAGGCGAGTATCTACAGAGGCCTGGCGAGTCTCTGCAGACGCCGGGCGAGTCTCTACAGAGGCCGGGCGAGTCTAATCGGAAGCCGGTCGAGTCTCTACAGAGACCGGGCGAGTCTCTACAGAGGCCGGGCGAGTCTCTCCAGAGACCGGGCGAGTCTCTACAGAGGCCGCGCGAGTCTCCACAGAGGCCAGGCGAGTCTCTACAGAGGCCGGGCGAGTCTCTACAGATGGCGGGCGAGTCTCTATAGAGGCTGGGCGAGTCTCTAGAGAGGCCGGGCGACTTTTAACAGGGGCCAGGCGAGTCTCTACAGGGGCCAGGCGAGTCTCTGCAGAGACCGGGCGTATTTCTACAGAGGCCGGGCGAGTCTCTAAAGGGGCCAGGCGAGTCTCTCCAGAGGCCGGGCGTATTTCTACAGAGGCTGGGCGAGTCTCTACAGGGACCGGACGAGTCTCTACAGGGGCTGGGCGAGTCTCCACAGGGGCCGGGCGAGTCTCTATAGAGGCCGGGCGAGTTTCTCCAGAGGCCAGGCGAGTCTCTAGAGAGGCTGGGCGAGTCTTTACAGGGGCCAGGCGAGTCTCTACTGGGGCCAGGCGAGTATCTACAGAGGCCTGGCGAGTCTCTGCAGACGCCGGGCGAGTCTCTACAGAGGCCGGGCGAGTCTAATCGGAAGCCGGTCGAGTCTCTACAGAGACCGGGCGAGTCTCTACATAGGCCGGGCGAGTCTCTCCAGAGACCGGGCGAGTCTCTACAGAGGCCGCGCGAGTCTCTACAGAGGCCGGGCGAGTCTCTCCAGAGGCCGGGCGAGACTCTACAGAGGCCGTGCGAGTCTCTACTGGGGCCGGGCGAGCATCTACATGGGCCGGGCTAGTCTCTACAGGGGCCGAGCGAGTCTCTTCAGGGGCCAGGCGAGTCTCTCCAGAGGCTGGGCGAGTGTCTCCTGGGGCTGGGCAAGTCTCTACAGAGGCCTGGCGAGTCTCTTTAGGGGCCGGCTGAGTCTCTACAGAGCCTGGGCGAGTCTCTACAGAGACTGAGCGAGTCTCTACAGAGACCGGGCGAGTCTCTACAGAGGCCGGGCGAGTCTCTACAGAGGCTGGGCGAGTCTCCACAGGGGCCAGGCTAGCATCTACAGGGGCCTGGCGAGTCTCTAGGGTCCGGGCGAGTCTCAACAGAGCCTGGGCGAGTCTCTCCAGAGACCGGGCGAGTCTCTACAGAGGGCGGGCGAGTCTCTACAGAGGGCGGGAGAAACTACAGTGGCCGGGCGAGTCTCTCCAGAGGACGGTCGAGTCTCTCCAGTGGTCGGTCGAGTCTCCACAGAGGCCCGGCTAGTCTCTACATGGGCCGGACGAGTCTCCACAGGGGCCGTGCGAGTCTCCACAGAGGCCAGGCGAGTCTCTACAGGGGCCGAGAGAGTCTCTACAGGGGCCAGGCGAGTCTCTCCAGAGGCTGGGCGAGTCTCTCCTGGGGCTGGGCAAGTCTCTACAGAGGCCTGGCGAGTCTCTCTAGGGGCCGGCTGAGTCTCTACAGTGCCTGGGCGAGTCTCTACAGAGACCGGGCGAGTCTCTACAGAGAACGGGGCGAGACTACAGAGGCCGGGCGAGTCTCTCCAGAGGCCGGTCGAGTCTCTCCAGTGGCCGGTCGAGTCTCCACAGAGGCCCGGCTAGTCTCTACAGGGGCCGGGAGAGTCTCTCTAGGGGCCGGACGAGTCTCCACAGAGGCCAGGCGATTCTCTACAGGGGCCGAGAGAGTCTCTACAGGGGCGAGGCGAGTCTCAACAGAGGCCGGGCGAGTCTCTCCAGAGGCTGGGCGAGATTCTAGAGAGGCCGGGCGACTCTTTACATCGGCCAGGCGAGTCTCTACAGGGGCCGGGCGAGTATCTACAGAGGCTGGGCGAGTCTCTGCAGACGCCGGGGCGAGTTTCTACAGGGGCCGGGCGAGTCTCTTCAGAAGCCGGGCGAGTCTCTCCTGGGGCCGGGCGAGTCTCTACAGGGGCCGGGCTAGTCTCTACAGGGGCCGAGCGAGTCTCTAAAGGGGCCAGGCGAGTCTCTCCAGAGGCTAAGCGAGTCTCTCCTGGGGCTGGGCAAGTCTCTACAGAGGCCTGGCGAGTCTCTCTAGGGGCCGGCTGAGTCTCTACAGAGCCTGGGCGAGTCTCTACAGAGAACGGGCGAGTCTCTACAGAGGCCGGTCGAGTCTCTCCAGTGGCCGGTCGAGTCTCCACAGAGGCCCGGCTAGTCTCTACAGGGGCCGGGAGAGTCTCTCCAGGGGCCGGACGAGTCTCCACAGAGGCCAGGCGATTCTCTACAGGGGCCGAGAGAGTCTCTACAGGGGCGAGGCGAGTCTCTACAGAGGCCGGGCGAGTCTCTCCAGAGGCTGGGCGAGATTCTAGAGAGGCCGGGCGACTCTTTACATCGGCCAGGCGAGTCTCTACAGGGGCCGGGCGAGTATCTACAGAGGCTGGGCGAGTCTCTGCAGACGCCGGGCGAGTTTCTACAGGGGCCGGGCGAGTCTCTTCAGAAGCCGGGCGAGTCTCTCCTGGGGCCGGGCGAGTCTCTACAGGGGCCGGGCTAGTCTCTACAGGGGCCGAGCGAGTCTCTAAAGGGGCCAGGCGAGTCTCTCCAGAGGCTAAGCGAGTCTCTCCTGGGGCTGGGCAAGTCTCTACAGAGGCCTGGCGAGTCTCTCTAGGGGCCGGCTGAGTCTCTACAGAGCCTGGGCGAGTCTCTACAGAGAACGGGCGAGTCTCTACAGAGGCCGGGCGAGTCTCTACAGAGGCTGGGCGAGTCTCCACAGGGGCCGGGCTAGTCTCTACAGGGGCCTGGCGAGTCTCTAGGGCCGGGCGAGTCTCTACAGAGCCTGGGCGAGTCTCTCCAGAGGCCGGGCGAGTCTCTACAGGGGCCGGGGGAGTCTCTACAGAGGCCGGGCGAGTCTCTTCAGGGGCCGGGCGAGTCTCTACAGGGGCCGGGCGAGTCTCTACAGAGGCCGGGCGAGTCTCTCCAGAGACCGGGCGACTCTCTACAGAGGCCGCGCGAGTCTCTACAGAGGCCGCGCGAGTCTCTACAGAGGCCGGGCGAGTCTCTCCAGAGGCCGGGCGAGTCTCTCCAGAGGCCGGGCGAGTCTTTTCAGGGGCCGGGCGAGTATCTGCAGATGCCGGGCGAGTCTCTTAAGGGGCCAGCTGAGTCTCTCCAGAGGCCGGGCGAGTCTCTCCAGAGGCCAGGCGAGTCTCTACAACGGCCGGGCGAGTCTCTACAGAGGCCGGGCAACTCCAGAGCTCGGGCGAGTCTCTCCAGAGACCGGGCGAGTCTCTACAGAGGCCGCGCGAGTCTCTACAGAGGCCGGGCGAGTCTCTCCAGAGGCCGGGCGAGTCTCTTCAGGGGCCGGGCGAGTCTCTACAGATGTCAAGCGAGTCTCTACAGGGGCCGGGTGAGTCTCTACAGAGGCCGGGCGAGTCTCTCCAGAGGCCGGGCGAGTCTCTACAGGGGCCGGGCGAGTCTCTCCAGGGGCCGGGCGAGTCTCTACAGAGGCCGGGTGAGTCTCCACAGAGGCCGGGCAAGTCTCTACAGGTGCCAGGAGAGTCTCTACAGGGGCCAGGCGAGTCTCTGCAGAGGCCGGACGAGTCTCTACACACGCCGGGCGAGTCTCCACAGAGGCCAGGCGAGTCTCCAGAGAGGCCGGGCGAGTCTCTACAGATGCCGGGCGAGTCTCGATAGAGGCTGGGCGAGTCTCTAGAGAGGCCGGGCGAGTTTTTACAGGGGCCAGGCGAGTCTCTACAGGGGCCAGGCGAGTCTCTGCAGAGGCCGGGCGTATTTCTACAGAGGCCGGGCGAGTCTCTAAAGGGGCCAGGCGAGTCTCTCCAGAGGCCGGGCGTATTTCTACAGAGGCTGGACGAGTCTCTACAGGGACCGGACGAGTCTCTACAGGGGCTGGGCGAGTCTCCACAGGGGCCGGGCGAGTCTCTACAGAGGCCGGGCGAGTTTCTCCAGAGGCCTGGCGAGTCTCTAGAGAGGCTGGGCGAGTCTTTACAGGGGCCAGGCGAGTCTCTACAGGGGCCAGGCGAGTATCTACAGAGGCCTGGCGAGTCTCTGTAGACGCCGGGCGAGTCTCTGCAGAGGCCGGGCGAGTCTCTTCGGAAGCCGGTCGAGTCTTTACAGAGGCCGGGCGAGTCTCTCCAGAGACCGGGCGAGTCTCTACAGAGGCCGCGCGAGTCTCTACAGAGGCCGGGCGAGTCTCTCCAGAGGCCGGGCTAGACTCTACAGAGGCCGTGCGAGTCTCTACTGGGGCCGGGCGAGCATCTACATGGGCCGGGCTAGTCTCTACAGGGGCCGAGCGAGTCTCTTCAGGGGCCAGGCAAGTCTCTCCAGAGGCTGGGCGAGTGTCTCCTGGGGCTGGGCAAGTCTCTACAGAGGCCTGGCGAGTCTCTTTAGGGGCCAGCTGAGTCTCTACAGAGGCCGGGCGAGTCTCTACAGAGGCTGGGCGAGTCTCCACAGGGGCCAGGCTAGCATCTACAGGGGCCTGGCGAGTCTCTAGGGTCCGGGCGAGTCTCAACAGAGCCTGGGCGAGTCTCTCCAGAGACCGGGCGAGTCTCTACAGAGGGCGGGCGAGTCTCTACAGAGGGCGGGAGAAACTACAGTGGCCGGGCGAGTCTCTCCAGAGGACGGTCGAGTCTCTCCAGTGGTCGGTCGAGTCTCCACAGAGGCCCGGCTAGTCTCTACATGGGCCGGACGAGTCTCCACAGGGGCCGTGCGAGTCTCCACAGAGGCCAGGCGAGTCTCTACAGGGGCCGAGAGAGTCTCTACAGGGGCCAGGCGAGTCTCTCCAGAGGCTGGGCGAGTCTCTCCTGGGGCTGGGCAAGTCTCTACAGAGGCCTGGCGAGTCTCTCTAGGGGCCGGCTGAGTCTCTACAGTGCCTGGGCGAGTCTCTACAGAGACCGGGCGAGTCACTACAGAGAACGGGGCGAGACTACAGAGGCCGGGCGAGTCTCTCCAGAGGCCGGTCGAGTCTCTCCAGTGGCCGGTCGAGTCTCCACAGAGGCCCGGCTAGTCTCTACAGGGGCCGGGAGAGTCTCTCTAGGGGCCGGACGAGTCTCCACAGAGGCCAGGCGATTCTCTACAGGGGCCGAGAGAGTCTCTACAGGGGCGAGGCGAGTCTCAACAGAGGCCGGGCGAGTCTCTCCAGAGGCTGGGCGAGATTCTAGAGAGGCCGGGCGACTCTTTACATCGGCCAGGCGAGTCTCTACAGGGGCCGGGCGAGTATCTACAGAGGCTGGGCGAGTCTCTGCAGACGCCGGGCGAGTTTCTACAGGGGCCGGGCGAGTCTCTTCAGAAGCCGGGCGAGTCTCTCCTGGGGCCGGGCGAGTCTCTACAGGGGCCGGGCTAGTCTCTACAGGGGCCGAGCGAGTCTCTAAAGGGGCCAGGCGAGTCTCTCCAGAGGCTAAGCGAGTCTCTCCTGGGGCTGGGCAAGTCTCTACAGAGGCCTGGCGAGTCTCTCTAGGGGCCGGCTGAGTCTCTACAGAGCCTGGGCGAGTCTCTACAGAGAACGGGCGAGTCTCTACAGAGGCCGGTCGAGTCTCTCCAGTGGCCGGTCGAGTCTCCACAGAGGCCCGGCTAGTCTCTACAGGGGCCGGGAGAGTCTCTCCAGGGGCCGGACGAGTCTCCACAGAGGCCAGGCGATTCTCTACAGGGGCCGAGAGAGTCTCTACAGGGGCGAGGCGAGTCTCTACAGAGGCCGGGCGAGTCTCTCCAGAGGCTGGGCGAGATTCTAGAGAGGCCGGGCGACTCTTTACATCGGCCAGGCGAGTCTCTACAGGGGCCGGGCGAGTATCTACAGAGGCTGGGCGAGTCTCTGCAGACGCCGGGCGAGTTTCTACAGGGGCCGGGCGAGTCTCTTCAGAAGCCGGGCGAGTCTCTCCTGGGGCCGGGCGAGTCTCTACAGGGGCCGGGCTAGTCTCTACAGGGGCCGAGCGAGTCTCTAAAGGGGCCAGGCGAGTCTCTCCAGAGGCTAAGCGAGTCTCTCCTGGGGCTGGGCAAGTCTCTACAGAGGCCTGGCGAGTCTCTCTAGGGGCCGGCTGAGTCTCTACAGAGCCTGGGCGAGTCTCTACAGAGAACGGGCGAGTCTCTACAGAGGCCGGGCGAGTCTCTACAGAGGCTGGGCGAGTCTCCACAGGGGCCGGGCTAGTCTCTACAGGGGCCTGGCGAGTCTCTAGGGCCGGGCAAGTCTCTACAGAGCCTGGGCGAGTCTCTCCAGAGGCCGGGCGAGTCTCTACAGGGGCCGGGGGAGTCTCTACAGAGGCCGGGCGAGTCTCTTCAGGGGCCGGGCGAGTCTCTACAGGGGCCGGGCGAGTCTCTACAGAGGCCGGGCGAGTCTCTCCAGAGACCGGGCGACTCTCTACAGAGGCCGCGCGAGTCTCTACAGAGGCCGCGCGAGTCTCTACAGAGGCCGGGCGAGTCTCTCCAGAGGCCGGGCGAGTCTCTCCAGAGGCCGGGCGAGTCTCTTCAGGGGCCGGGCGAGTCTCTGCAGATGCCGGGCGAGTCTCTTAAGGGGCCAGCTGAGTCTCTCCAGAGGCCGGGCGAGTCTCTCCAGAGGCCAGGCGAGTCTCTACAACGGCCGGGCGAGTCTCTACAGAGGCCGGGCAACTCCAGAGCTCGGGCGAGTCTCTCCAGAGACCGGGCGAGTCTCTACAGAGGCCGCGCGAGTCTCTACAGAGGCCGGGCGAGTCTCTCCAGAGGCCGGGCGAGTCTCTTCAGGGGCCGGGCGAGTCTCTACAGATGTCAAGCGAGTCTCTACAGGGGCCGGGTGAGTCTCTACAGAGGCCGGGCGAGTCTCTCCAGAGGCCGGGCGAGTCTCTACAGGGGCCGGGCGAGTCTCTCCAGGGGCCGGGCGAGTCTCTACAGAGGCCGGGTGAGTCTCCACAGAGGCCGGGCAAGTCTCTACAGGTGCCAGGAGAGTCTCTACAGGGGCCAGGCGAGTCTCTGCAGAGGCCGGACGAGTCTCTACACACGCCGGGCGAGTCTCCACAGAGGCCAGGCGAGTCTCTACAGAGGCCGGGCGAGTCTCTACAGATGCCGGGCGAGTCTCGATAGAGGCTGGGCGAGTCTCTAGAGAGGCCGGGCGAGTTTTTACAGGGGCCAGGCGAGTCTCTACAGGGGCCAGGCGAGTCTCTGCAGAGGCCGGGCGTATTTCTACAGAGGCCGGGCGAGTCTCTAAAGGGGCCAGGCGAGTCTCTCCAGAGGCCGGGCGTATTTCTACAGAGGCTGGACGAGTCTCTACAGGGACCGGACGAGTCTCTACAGGGGCTGGGCGAGTCTCCACAGGGGCCGGGCGAGTCTCTACAGAGGCCGGGCGAGTTTCTCCAGAGGCCTGGCGAGTCTCTAGAGAGGCTGGGCGAGTCTTTACAGGGGCCAGGCGAGTCTCTACAGGGGCCAGGCGAGTATCTACAGAGGCCTGGCGAGTCTCTGCAGACGCCGGGCGAGTCTCTACAGAGGCCGGGCGAGTCTCTTCGGAAGCCGGTCGAGTCTTTACAGAGGCCGGGCGAGTCTCTCCAGAGACCGGGCGAGTCTCTACAGAGGCCGCGCGAGTCTCTACAGAGGCCGGGCGAGTCTCTCCAGAGGCCGGGCTAGACTCTACAGAGGCCGTGCGAGTCTCTACTGGGGCCGGGCGAGCATCTACATGGGCCGGGCTAGTCTCTACAGGGGCCGAGCGAGTCTCTTCAGGGGCCAGGCGAGTCTCTCCAGAGGCTGGGCGAGTGTCTCCTGGGGCTGGGCAAGTCTCTACAGAGGCCTGGCGAGTCTCTTTAGGGGCCAGCTGAGTCTCTACAGAGCCTGGGCGAGTCTCTACAGAGACTGGGCGACTTTCTACAGAGACCGGGCGAGTCTCTACAGAGGCCGGGCGAGTCTCTACAGAGGCTGGGCGAGTCTCCACAGGGGCCAGGCTAGCCTCTACAGGGGCCTGGCGAGTCTCTAGGGGCCGGGCGAGTCTCTACAGAGCCTGAGCGAGTCTCTCCAGAGACCGGGCGAGTCTCTACAGAGGGCGGGCGAGTCTCTACAGAGGGCGGGAGAAACTACAGTGGCCGGGCGAGTCTCTCCAGAGGACGGTCGAGTCTCTCCAGTGCCGGTCGAGTCTCCACAGAGGCCCGGCTAGTCTCTACAGGGGCCGGACGAGTCTCCACAGGGGCCGTGCGAGTCTCCACAGAGGCCAGGCGAGTCTCTACAGGGGCCGAGAGAGTCTCTACAGGGGCCGGGCGAGTCTCTCCAGAGGCTGGGCGAGTCTCTCCTGGGGCTGGGCAAGGTTCTACAGAGGCCTGGCGAGTCTCTCTAGGGGCCGGCTGAGTCTCTACAGTGCCTGGGCGAGTCTCTACAGAGACCGGGTGAGTCTCTACAGAGAACGGGCGAGACTACAGAGGCCGGGCGAGTCTCTCCAGAGGCCGGTCGAGTCTCTCCAGTGGCCGGTCGAGTCTCCACAGAGGCCCGGCTAGTCTCTACAGGGGCCGGGAGAGTCTCTCCAGAGGCCGGACGAGTCTCCACAGAGGCCAGGCGAATCTCTACAGGGGCCGAGAGAGTCTCTACAGGGGCGAGGCGAGTCTCTACAGAGGCCGGGCGAGTCTCTCCAGAGGCTGGGCGAGATTCTAGAGATGCCGGGCGACTCTTTACATGGGCCAGGCGAGTCTCTACAGTGGCCGGGCGAGTATCTACAGAGGCTGGGCGAGTCTCTGCAGACGCCGGGCGAGTTTCTACAGTGGCCGGGCGAGACTCTTCAGAAGCCGGGCGAGTCTCTCCTGGGGCCGGGCGAGTCTCTACAGGGGCCGGGCTAGTCTCTACAGGGGCTGAGCGAGTCTCTACAGGGGCCAGGCGAGTCTCTCCAGAGGCTAAGCGAGTCTCTCCTGGGGCTGGGCAAGTCTCTACAGAGGCCTGGCGAGTCTCTCTAGGGGCCGGCTGAGTCTCTACAGAGCCTGGGCGAGTCTCTACAGAGAACGGGCGAGTCTCTACAGAGGCCGGGCGAGTCTCTACAGAGGCTGGGCGAGTCTCCACAGGGGCCGGGTTAGTCTCTACAGGGGCCTGGCGAGTCTCTAGGGGCCGGGCGAGTCTCTACAGAGCCTGGGCGAGTCTCTCCAGAGGCCGGGCGAGTCTCTACAGGGGTCGGGTGAGTCTCTACAGAGGCCGGGCGAGTCTCTTCAGGGGCCGGGCGAGTCTCTACAGGGGCCGGGCGAGTCTCTACAGAGGCCGGGCGAGTCTCTCCAGAGACCGGGCGAGTCTCTACAGAGGCCGCGCGAGTCTCTACAGAGGCCGGGCGAGTCTCTCCAGAGAAAGAGGGAATCTCTACAGAGGCCGGGCGAGTCTCTCCAGAGGCCGGGCGAGTCTCTACATGAGCCGGGCGAGTCCCTACAGAGACCGGGCGGGTCTCTTCAGGGGCCGGGCGAGTCTCTACAGAGGCCGCGCGAGTGTCTACAGAGGCCGGGCGAGTCTCTCCAGAGGCCGCGCGAGACTCTGCAGAGGCCGTGCGAGTCTCTCCTGGGGACGGGCGAGTCTCTACACGGGCCGGGCGAGTCTCTACAGGGGCCGTGCGAGTCTCCACATGGGCCAGGCGAGTCTCTCCAGAGGCTGGGCGAGTCTCTCCAGAGGCCGGGCGAGTCTCTAGAGAGGCAAGGCGAGTTTTTACAGGGGCCAGGCGAGTCTCCACAGAGGCCGTGCGAGTCTCTCCTGGGGCCGGGCGAGTCTCTCCAGAGGCCGGGCGAGTGTCTAGAGAGGCCGGGCGGGTCTTTACAGGGGCCAGGAGAGTCTCTACAGGGGCCAGGCGAGTCTCTACAGAGGCCGGGCGAGTCTCTACAGAGGCCGGGCGAGTCTTTACTGGGGCCGGGCGAGTCTCTGCAGGGGCCGGGAGAGTCTTTACAGGGGCCGGGTGAGTCTCTACCGAGGCCGGGCGAGTCTCTACAGGGAGCGCGCGAATCTCTACAGAGTACGGGAGAGTCTCTCCAAAGGCCGGGTGAGTCTCTACAGGGGCCGGGCGAGTCTCTACAGAGGCCGAGCGAGTCTCTAGAGAGTACGGAAAAGTCTCCACAGAGGCCGCGCGAGTCTCTACAGAGTACGGGCGAGTATTTCCAAATGCCGGGCGAGTCTCCACAGGGGCCGGGCGAGTCTCTACAGAGGCCGTGCGAGTCTCTCCAGGGGCCGGGCTAGTCTCTACAGGGACCGGACGAGTCTCTACATCGGCCGGGCGAGTCTCCACAGAGGCCCGGCTAGTCTCTACAGTGGCCGGGCGAGTCTCTCCAGGGGCCGGACGAGTCGCTACAAGGGCCGGGCGAGTCTCCACAGGGGCCAGGCGAGTCTCTACAGGGGCCGGGAGAGTCTCTACAGACGCTGGTTAAGTCTCTCAAGAGAAAGAGGGAGTCTCTACAGAGGCCGGGCGAGTCTCTCCAGAGGCCGGGCGAGTCTCTACATGAGGCGGGCGAGTCCCTACAGAGACCGGGCGGGTCTCTTCAGGGGCCGGGTGAGTCTCTACAGAGGCTGGGCGAGTCTCTACAGAGGCCGGGCGAGTCTCCACAGAGGCCCGGCTAGTCTCTACAGTGGCCGGGCGAGTCTCTCCAGGGGCCGGACGAGTCTCTACAGGGGCCGGGCGAGTCTCCACAGGGGCCAGGCGAGTCTCTACAGGGGCCGGGAGAGTCTCCACAGACGCTGGGTGAGTCTCTCCAGAAAAAGAGGGAGTCTCTACAGAGGCCGGGCGAGTCTCTCCAGAGGCCGGGCGAGTCTCTACATGAGCCGGGCGAGTCCCTACAGAGACCGGGCGGGTCTCTTCAGGGGCCGGGTGAGTCTCTACAGAGGCTGGGCGAGTGCCTACAGAGGCCGGGCGAGTCTCTCCAGAGGCCGCGTGAGACTCTACAGAGGCCGTGCGAGTCTCTCCTGGGGACGGGCGAGTCTCTACAGGGGCCGGGCGAGTCTCTACAGGGGCCGAGCGAATCTCCACATTGGCCAGGCGAGTCTCTCCAGAGGCTGGGCGAGTCTCTCCAGAGGCCGGGCGAGTCTCTAGAGAGGCAAGGCGAGTTTTTACAGGGGCCAGGCGAGTCTCCACAGAGGCCGTGCGAGTGTCTTCTGGGGCCGGGCGAGTCTCTGCAGAGGCCGGGCGAGTCTCTACAGAGGCCGGGCGAGTCTCTACAGGGGCCGGGCGAGTCTCTGCAGGGGTCGGGAGAGTCTCTACAGGGGCCAGGTGAGTCTCTACCGAGGCCGGGCGAGTCTCTACAGGGGCCGCGCGAATCTCTACAGAGTACGGGAGAGTCTCTCCAAAGGCCGGGTGAGTCTCTACAGGGGCCGGGCGAGTCTCTACAGAGGCCGTGCGAGTCTCTAGAGAGTACGGGCGAGTCTCCACAGAGGCCGCGCGAGTCTCTACAGAGTACGGGCGAGTCTCTCCAAATGCCGGGCGAGTCTCCACAGGGGCCGGGCGAGTCTCTACAGAGGCCGGGCGAGTCTCTTCAGGGGCCGGGTGAGTCTCTACAGAGGCCGCGCGAGTCTCTACGGAGGCCGGGCGAGTCTCTCCAGAGGCCGGGCGAGACTCTACAGAGGCCGTGCGAGTCTCTACTGGGGCCGGGCGAGCATCTACATGGGCCGGGCTAGTCTCTACAGCGGCCGAGCGAGTCTCTTCAGGGGCCAGTCGAGTCTCTCCAGAGGCTGGGCGAGTGTCTCCTGGGGCTGGGCAAGTCTCTACAGAGGCCTGGCGAGTCTCTTTTGGGGCCGGCTGAGTCTCTACAGAGCCTGGGCGAGTCTCTACAGAGACCGGGCGAGTCTCTACAGAGGCCGGGCGAGTCTCTACAGAGGCTTGGCGAGTCTCCACAGGGGCCAGGCTAGCCTCTACAGGGGCCTGGCGAGTCTCTAGGGGCCGGGCGAGTCTCTACAGAGCCTGGGCGAGTCTCTCCAGAGACCGGGCGAGTCTCTACATAGGGCGGGCGAGTCTCTTCAGAGGGCAGGAGAAACTACAGTGGCCGGGCGAGTCTCTCCAGAGGACGGTCGAGTCTCTCCAGTGGCCGGTCGAGTCTCCACAGAGGCCCGGCTAGTCTCTACAGGGGCCGGACGAGTCTCCACAGGGGCCGTGCGAGTCTCCACAGAGGCCAGGCGAGTCTCTACAGGGGCCGAGAGAGTCTCTACAGGGGCCAGGCGAGTCTCTCCAGAGGCTGGGCGAGTCTCTCCTGGGGCTGGGCAAGTCTCTACAGAGGCCTGGCGAGTCTCTCTAGGGGCCGGCTGAGTCTCTACAGTGCCTGGGCGAGTCTCTACAGAGACCGGGCGAGTCTCTACAGAGAACGGGCGAGACTACAGAGGCCGGTCGAGTCTCTCCAGTGGCCGGTCGAGTCTCCACAGAGGCCCGGCTAGTCTCTACAGGGGCCGGGAGAGTCTCTCCAGGGGCCGGACGAGTCTCCACAGAGGCCAGGCGATTCTCTACAGGGGCCGAGAGAGTCTCTACAGGGGCGAGTCTCTACAGAGGCCGGGCGAGTCTCTCCAGAGGCTGGGCGAGATTCTAGAGAGGCCGGGCGACTCTTTACATCGGCCAGGCGAGTCTCTACAGGGGCCGGGCGAGTATCTACAGAGGCTGGGCGAGTCTCTGCAGACGCCGGGCGAGTTTCTACAGGGGCCGGGCGAGTCTCTCCTGGGGCCGGGCGAGTCTCTACAGGGGCCGGGCTAGTCTCTACAGGGGCCGAGCGAGTCTCTACAGGGGCCAGGCGAGTCTCCACATGGGCCAGGCGAGTCTCTCCAGAGGCTGGGCGAGTCTCTCCAGAGGCCGGGCGAGTCTCTTCAGGGGCCGGGCGAGTCTCTACAGATGTCAAGCGAGTCTCTACAGGGGCCGGGTGTGTCTCTACAGAGGCCGGGCGAGACTCTCCAGAGGCCGGGCGAGTCTCTACACACGCCGGGCGAGTCTCCACAGAGGCCAGGCGAGTCTCTACAGAGGCCGGGCGAGTCTCTACAGATGCCGGGCGAGTCTCTATAGAGGCTGGGCGAGTCTCTAGAGAGGCCGGGCGAGTTTTTACAGGGGCCAGGCGAGTCTCTACAGGGGCCAGGCGAGTCTCTGCAGAGGCCGGGCGTATTTCTACAGAGGCCGGGCGAGTCTCTAAAGGGGCCAGGCGAGTCTCTCCAGAGGCCGGGCGTATTTCTACAGAGGCTGGGCGAGTCTCTACAGGGACCGGACGAGTCTCTACAGGGGCTGGGCGAGTCTCCACAGGGGCCGGGCGAGTCTCTACAGAGGCCGGGCGAGTCTCTCCAGAGGACGGTCGAGTCTCTCCAGTGGCCGGTCGAGTCTCCACAGAGGCCCGGCTAGTCTCTACAGGGGCCGGACGAGTCTCCACAGGGGCCGTGCGAGTCTCCACAGAGGCCAGGCGAGTCTCTACAGGGGCCGAGAGAGTCTCTACAGGGGCCAGGCGAGTCTCTCCAGAGGCTGGGCGAGTCTCTCCTGGGGCTGGGCAAGTCTCTACAGAGGCCTGGCGAGTCTCTCTAGGGGCCGGCTGAGTCTCTACAGTGCCTGGGCGAGTCTCTACAGAGACCGGGCGAGTCTCTACAGAGAACGGGCGAGACTACAGAGGCCGGTCGAGTCTCTCCAGTGGCCGGTCGAGTCTCCACAGAGGCCCGGCTAGTCTCTACAGGGGCCGGGAGAGTCTCTCCAGGGGCCGGACGAGTCTCCACAGAGGCCAGGCGATTCTCTACAGGGGCCGAGAGAGTCTCTACAGGGGCGAGTCTCTACAGAGGCCGGGCGAGTCTCTCCAGAGGCTGGGCGAGATTCTAGAGAGGCCGGGCGACTCTTTACATCGGCCAGGCGAGTCTCTACAGGGGCCGGGCGAGTATCTACAGAGGCTGGGCGAGTCTCTGCAGACGCCGGGCGAGTTTCTACAGGGGCCGGGCGAGTCTCTCCTGGGGCCGGGCGAGTCTCTACAGGGGCCGGGCTAGTCTCTACAGGGGCCGAGCGAGTCTCTACAGGGGCCAGGCGAGTCTCCACATGGGCCAGGCGAGTCTCTCCAGAGGCTGGGCGAGTCTCTCCAGAGGCCGGGCGAGTCTCTTCAGGGGCCGGGCGAGTCTCTACAGATGTCAAGCGAGTCTCTACAGGGGCCGGGTGTGTCTCTACAGAGGCCGGGCGAGACTCTCCAGAGGCCGGGCGAGTCTCTACAGGGGCCGGGCGAGTCTCTCCAGGGGCCGGGCGAGTCTCTACAGAGGCCGGGTGAGTCTTTACAGGTGCCGGGAGAGTCTCTACAGGGGCCAGGCGAGTCTCTGCAGAGGCCGGGCGAGTCTCTACACACGCCGGGCGAGTCTCCACAGAGGCCAGGCGAGTCTCTACAGAGGCCGGGCAGTCTCTACAGATGCCGGGCGAGTCTCTATAGAGGCTGGGCGAGTCTCTAGAGAGGCCGGGCGAGTTTTTACAGGGGCCAGGCGAGTCTCTACAGGGGCCAGGCGAGTCTCTGCAGAGGCCGGGCGTATTTCTACAGAGGCCGGGCGAGTCTCTAAAGGGGCCAGGCGAGTCTCTCCAGAGGCCGGGCGTATTTCTACAGAGGCTGGGCGAGTCTCTACAGGGACCGGACGAGTCTCTACAGGGGCTGGGCGAGTCTCCACAGGGGCCGGGCGAGTCTCTACAGAGGCCGGGCGAGTTTCTCCAGAGGCCAGGCGAGTCTCTAGAGAGGCTGGGCGAGTCTTTACAGGGGCCAGGCGAGTCTCTACAGGGGCCAGGCGAGTATCTACAGAGGCCTGGCGAGTCTCTGCAGACGCCGGGCGAGTCTCTACAGAGGCCGGGCGAGTCTCTTCGGACGCCGGTCGAGTCTCTACAGAGGCCGGGCGAGTCTCTCCAGAGACCGGGCGAGTCTCTACAGAGGCCGGGCGAGTCTCTCCAGAGGCCGGGCTAGACTCTACAGAGGCCGTGCGAGTCTCTACTGGGGCCGGGCGAGCATCTACATGGGCCGGGCTAGTCTCTACAGGGGCCGAGCGAGTCTCCTCAGGGGCCAGGCGAGTCTCTCCAGAGGCTGGGCGAGTGTCTCCTGGGGCTGGGCAAGTCTCTACAGGGGCCGAGCGAGTCTCTTTAGGGGCCAGCTGAGTCTCTACAGAGACCGGGCGAGTCTCTACAGAGGCCGGGCGAGTCTCTACAGAGGCCGGGCGAGTCTCCACAGGGGCCAGGCTAGCCTCTACAGGGGCCTGGCGAGTCTCTAGGCGCCGGGCGAGTCTCTACAGAGCCTGGGCGAGTCTCTCCAGAGACCGGGCGAGTCTCTACAGAGGGCGGGCGAGTCTCTACAGAGGGCGGGAGAAACTACAGTAGCCGGGCGAGTCTCTCCAGAGGACGGTCGAGTCTCTCCAGTGGCCGGTCGAGTCTCCACAGAGGCCCGGCTAGTCTCTACAGGGGCCGGACGAGTCTCCACAGGGGCCGTGCGAGTCTCCACAGAGGCCAGGCGAGTCTCTACAGGGGCCGAGAGAGTCTCTACAGGGGCCAGGCGAGTCTCTCCAGAGGCTGGGCGAGTCTCTCCTGGGGCTGGGCAAGTCTCTACAGAGGCCTGGCGAGTCTCTCTAGGGGCCGGCTGAGTCTCTACAGTGCCTGGGCGAGTCTCTACAGAGACCGGGCGAGTCTCTACAGAGAACGGGCGAGACTACAGAGGCCGGTCGAGTCTCTCCAGTGGCCGGTCGAGTCTCCACAGAGGCCCGGCTAGTCTCTACAGGGGCCGGGAGAGTCTCTCCAGGGGCCGGACGAGTCTCCACAGAGGCCAGGCGATTCTCTACAGGGGCCGAGAGAGTCTCTACAGGGGCGAGTCTCTACAGAGGCCGGGCGAGTCTCTCCAGAGGCTGGGCGAGATTCTAGAGAGGCCGGGCGACTCTTTACATCGGCCAGGCGAGTCTCTACAGGGGCCGGGCGAGTATCTACAGAGGCTGGGCGAGTCTCTGCAGACGCCGGGCGAGTTTCTACAGGGGCCGGGCGAGTCTCTCCTGGGGCCGGGCGAGTCTCTACAGGGGCCGGGCTAGTCTCTACAGGGGCCGAGCGAGTCTCTACAGGGGCCAGGCGAGTCTCCACATGGGCCAGGCGAGTCTCTCCAGAGGCTGGGCGAGTCTCTCCAGAGGCCGGGCGAGTCTCTTCAGGGGCCGGGCGAGTCTCTACAGATGTCAAGCGAGTCTCTACAGGGGCCGGGTGTGTCTCTACAGAGGCCGGGCGAGACTCTCCAGAGGCCGGGCGAGTCTCTACACACGCCGGGCGAGTCTCCACAGAGGCCAGGCGAGTCTCTACAGAGGCCGGGCGAGTCTCTACAGATGCCGGGCGAGTCTCTATAGAGGCTGGGCGAGTCTCTAGAGAGGCCGGGCGAGTTTTTACAGGGGCCAGGCGAGTCTCTACAGGGGCCAGGCGAGTCTCTGCAGAGGCCGGGCGTATTTCTACAGAGGCCGGGCGAGTCTCTAAAGGGGCCAGGCGAGTCTCTCCAGAGGCCGGGCGTATTTCTACAGAGGCTGGGCGAGTCTCTACAGGGACCGGACGAGTCTCTACAGGGGCTGGGCGAGTCTCCACAGGGGCCGGGCGAGTCTCTACAGAGGCCGGGCGAGTCTCTCCAGAGGACGGTCGAGTCTCTCCAGTGGCCGGTCGAGTCTCCACAGAGGCCCGGCTAGTCTCTACAGGGGCCGGACGAGTCTCCACAGGGGCCGTGCGAGTCTCCACAGAGGCCAGGCGAGTCTCTACAGGGGCCGAGAGAGTCTCTACAGGGGCCAGGCGAGTCTCTCCAGAGGCTGGGCGAGTCTCTCCTGGGGCTGGGCAAGTCTCTACAGAGGCCTGGCGAGTCTCTCTAGGGGCCGGCTGAGTCTCTACAGTGCCTGGGCGAGTCTCTACAGAGACCGGGCGAGTCTCTACAGAGAACGGGCGAGACTACAGAGGCCGGTCGAGTCTCTCCAGTGGCCGGTCGAGTCTCCACAGAGGCCCGGCTAGTCTCTACAGGGGCCGGGAGAGTCTCTCCAGGGGCCGGACGAGTCTCCACAGAGGCCAGGCGATTCTCTACAGGGGCCGAGAGAGTCTCTACAGGGGCGAGTCTCTACAGAGGCCGGGCGAGTCTCTCCAGAGGCTGGGCGAGATTCTAGAGAGGCCGGGCGACTCTTTACATCGGCCAGGCGAGTCTCTACAGGGGCCGGGCGAGTATCTACAGAGGCTGGGCGAGTCTCTGCAGACGCCGGGCGAGTTTCTACAGGGGCCGGGCGAGTCTCTCCTGGGGCCGGGCGAGTCTCTACAGGGGCCGGGCTAGTCTCTACAGGGGCCGAGCGAGTCTCTACAGGGGCCAGGCGAGTCTCCACATGGGCCAGGCGAGTCTCTCCAGAGGCTGGGCGAGTCTCTCCAGAGGCCGGGCGAGTCTCTTCAGGGGCCGGGCGAGTCTCTACAGATGTCAAGCGAGTCTCTACAGGGGCCGGGTGTGTCTCTACAGAGGCCGGGCGAGACTCTCCAGAGGCCGGGCGAGTCTCTACAGGGGCCGGGCGAGTCTCTCCAGGGGCCGGGCGAGTCTCTACAGAGGCCGGGTGAGTCTTTACAGGTGCCGGGAGAGTCTCTACAGGGGCCAGGCGAGTCTCTGCAGAGGCCGGGCGAGTCTCTACACACGCCGGGCGAGTCTCCACAGAGGCCAGGCGAGTCTCTACAGAGGCCGGGCAGTCTCTACAGATGCCGGGCGAGTCTCTATAGAGGCTGGGCGAGTCTCTAGAGAGGCCGGGCGAGTTTTTACAGGGGCCAGGCGAGTCTCTACAGGGGCCAGGCGAGTCTCTGCAGAGGCCGGGCGTATTTCTACAGAGGCCGGGCGAGTCTCTAAAGGGGCCAGGCGAGTCTCTCCAGAGGCCGGGCGTATTTCTACAGAGGCTGGGCGAGTCTCTACAGGGACCGGACGAGTCTCTACAGGGGCTGGGCGAGTCTCCACAGGGGCCGGGCGAGTCTCTACAGAGGCCGGGCGAGTTTCTCCAGAGGCCAGGCGAGTCTCTAGAGAGGCTGGGCGAGTCTTTACAGGGGCCAGGCGAGTCTCTACAGGGGCCAGGCGAGTATCTACAGAGGCCTGGCGAGTCTCTGCAGACGCCGGGCGAGTCTCTACAGAGGCCGGGCGAGTCTCTTCGGACGCCGGTCGAGTCTCTACAGAGGCCGGGCGAGTCTCTCCAGAGACCGGGCGAGTCTCTACAGAGGCCGGGCGAGTCTCTCCAGAGGCCGGGCTAGACTCTACAGAGGCCGTGCGAGTCTCTACTGGGGCCGGGCGAGCATCTACATGGGCCGGGCTAGTCTCTACAGGGGCCGAGCGAGTCTCCTCAGGGGCCAGGCGAGTCTCTCCAGAGGCTGGGCGAGTGTCTCCTGGGGCTGGGCAAGTCTCTACAGGGGCCGAGCGAGTCTCTTTAGGGGCCAGCTGAGTCTCTACAGAGACCGGGCGAGTCTCTACAGAGGCCGGGCGAGTCTCTACAGAGGCCGGGCGAGTCTCCACAGGGGCCAGGCTAGCCTCTACAGGGGCCTGGCGAGTCTCTAGGCGCCGGGCGAGTCTCTACAGAGCCTGGGCGAGTCTCTCCAGAGACCGGGCGAGTCTCTACAGAGGGCGGGCGAGTCTCTACAGAGGGCGGGAGAAACTACAGTAGCCGGGCGAGTCTCTCCAGAGGACGGTCGAGTCTCTCCAGTGGCCGGTCGAGTCTCCACAGAGGCCCGGCTAGTCTCTACAGGGGCCGGACGAGTCTCCACAGGGGCCGTGCGAGTCTCCACAGAGGCCAGGCGAGTCTCTACAGGGGCCGATAGAGTCTCTACAGGGGCCGGGCGAGTCTCTCCAGAGGCTGGGCCAGTCTCTCCTGGGGCTGGGCAAGTCTCTACAGAGGCCTGGCGAGTCTCTCTAGGGGCCGGCTGAGTCTCTACAGTGCCTGGGCGAGTCTCTACAGAGACCGGGTGAGTCTCTACAGAGAACGGGCGAGACTACAGAGGCCGGGCGAGTCTCTCCAGAGGCCGGTCGAGTCTCTCCAGTGGCCGGTCGAGTCTCCACAGAGGCCCGGCTAGTCTCTACAGGGGCCGGGAGAGTCTCTCCAGAGGCCGGACGAGTCTCCACAGAGGCCAGGCGATTCTCTACAGGGGCCGAGAGAGTCTCTACAGGGGCGAGGCGAGTCTCTACAGAGGCCGGGCGAGTCTCTCCAGAGGCTGGGCGAGATTCTAGAGATGCCGGGCGACTCTTTACATGGGCCAGGCGAGTCTCTACAGGGGCCGGGCGAGTATCTACAGAGGCTGGGCGAGTCTCTGCAGACGCCGGGCGAGTTTCTACAGGGGCCGGGCGAGACTCTTCAGAAGCCGGGTGAGTCTCTCCTGGGGCCGGGCGAGTCTCTACAGGGGCCGGGCTAGTCTCTACAGGGGCCGAGCGAGTCTCTACAGGGGCCAGGCGAGTCTCTCCAGAGGCTAAGCGAGTCTCTCCTGGGGCTGGGCAAGTCTCTACAGAGGCCTGGCGAGTCTCTCTAGGGGCCGGCTGAGTCTCTACAGAGCCTGGGCGAGTCTCTACAGAGAACGGGCGAGTCTCTACAGAGGCCGGGCGAGTCTCTACAGAGGCTGGGCGAGTCTCCACAGGGGCCGGGCTAGTCTCTACAGGGGCCTGGCGAGTCTCTAGGGGCCGGGCGAGTCTCTACAGAGCCTGGGCGAGTCTCTCCAGAGGCCGGGCGAGTCTCTACAGGGGCCCTGGGAGTCTCTACAGAGGCCGGGCGAGTTTCTTCAGAGGCCGGGCGAGTCTCTACAGGGGCCGGGCGAGTCTCTACAGAGGCCGGGCGAGTCTCTCCAGAGACCGGGCGAGTCTCTACAGAGGCCGCGCGAGTCTCTCCAGAGACCGGGCGAGTCTCTACAGAGGCCGCGCGAGTCTCTACAGAGGCCGCGCGAGTCTCTACAGAGGCCGGGCGAGTCTCTCCAGAGAAAGAGAGAGTCTCTACAGAGGCCGGGCGAGTCTCTCCAGAGGCCGGGCGAGTCTCTACATGAGCCGGGAGAGTCCCTACAGAGACCGGGCGGGTCTCTTCAGGGGCCGGGCGAGTCTCTACAGAGGCCGCGCGAGTGTCTACAGAGCCTGGGCGAGTCTCTCCAGAGGCAGCGCGAGACTCTGCAGAGGCCGTGCGAGTCTCTCCTGGGGCCGGGCGAGTCTCTACAGGGGCCGGGCTAGTCTCTACAGGGGCCGAGCGAGTCTCTACAGGGGCCAGGCCAGTCTCTCCAGAGGCTGGGCGAGTCTCTACAGAGGCCGGGCGAGTCTCTCAAGAGACCGGGCGAGTCTCTACAGAGGCCGGGCGAGTGCCTACAGAGGCCGGGCGAGTCTCTCCAGAGGCCGCGCGAGACTCTACAGAGGCCGTGCGAGTCTCTCCTGGGGACGGGCGAGTCTCTTCAGAAGCCGGGCGAGTCTCTCCTGGGGCCGGGCGAGTCTCTACAGGGGCCGGGCTAGTCTCTACAGGGGTCGGGCTAGTCTCTACAGGGGCCGAGCGAGTCTCTACAGGGGCCAGGCGAGTCTCTCCAGAGGCTGGGCGAGTCTCTCCAGAGGCCGGGCGAGTCTCTGCAGGGGCCGGGAGAGTCTTTACAGGGGCCGGGTGAGTCTCTACCGAGGCCGGGCGAGTCTCTACAGGGACCGCGCGAATCTCTACAGAGTACGGGAGAGTCTCTCCAAAGGCCGGGTGAGTCTCTACAGGGGCGGGGCGAGTCTCTACAGAGGCCGTGCGAGTCTCTAGAGAGTACGGGCGAGTCTCCACAGAGGCCGCGCGAGTCTCTACAGAGTACGGGCGAGTATTTCCAAATGCCGGGCGAGTCTCCACAGGGACCGGGCGAGTCTCTACAGAGGCCGTGCGAGTCTCTCCAGGGGCCGGGCTAGTCTCTACAGGGACCGGACGAGTCTCTACATGGGCCGGGCGAGTCTCCACAGAGGCCCGGCTGGTCTCTACAGTGGCCGGGCGAGTCTCTCCAGGGGCCGGACGAGTCGCTACAGGGGCCGGGCGAGTCTCCACAGGGGCCAGGCGAGTCTCTACAGGGGCCGGGAGAGTCTCTACAGACGCTGGGTGAGCCTCTCCAGAGAAAGAGGGAGTCTCTACAGAGGCCGGGCGAGTCTCTCCAGAGGCCGGGCGAGTCTCTACATGAGTCGGGCGAGTCCCTACAGAGACCGGGCGGGTCTCTTCAGGGGCCGGGTGAGTCTCTACAGAGGCTGGGCGAGTCTCTACAGAGGCCGGGCGAGTCCCTCCAGAGGCCAGGTGAGTCTCTACAGAGGCCGGGCGAGTCTCTACAGAGGCCGCGCGAGTGTCTACAGAGGCCGGGCGAGTCTCTCCAGAGGCCGCGCGAGACTCTACAGAGGCCGTGCGAGTCTCTCCTGGGGCCAGGCGAGTCTCTACAGGGGCCGGGCGAGTCTCTACAGGGGCCGTACGAGTCTCCACATGGGCCAGGCGAGTCTCTCCAGAGGCTGGGCGAGTCTCCACAGAGGCCGTGCGAGTCTCTCCTGGGGTCGGGCGAGTCTCTACATGGGCGGGGCGAGTCTCTACATGGGCCGGGCGAGTGTCTAGAGAGGCCGGGCGGGTCTTTACAGGGGCCAGGAGAGTCTCTACAGGGGCCAGGCGAGTCTCTGCAGAGGCCGGGCGAGTCTCTACAGAGGCCGGGCGAGTCTTTACAGGGGCCGGGCGAGTCTCTGCAGGGGCCGGGTGAGTCTCTACCGAGGCCGGGCGAGTCTCTACCGGGGCCGCGCGAATCTCTACAGAGTACGGGAGAGTCTCTCCAAAGGCCGGGTGAGTCTCCACAGGGGCCGGGCGAGTCTCTACAGAGGCCGTGCGAGTCTCTAGAGAGTACGGGCGAGTCTCCACAGAGGCCGCGCGAGTCTCTACAGAGTACGGGCGAGTCTCTCCAAATGCCGGCCGAGTCTCCACAGGGTCCGGGCGAGTCTCTACAGAGGCCGGGCGAGTCTCTTCAGGGGCCGGGTGAGTCTCTACAGAGGCCGAGTGAGTCTCTTCAGGGGCCGGGTGAGTCTCTACAGAGGCCGGGCGAGTCTCTACAGAGGCCGGGCGAGTCTCTCAAGAGACCGGGCGAGTCTCTACAGAGGCCGCGCGAGTGTCTACAGAGGCCGGGCGAGTCTCTCCAGAGGCCGCGCGAGACTCTACAGAGGCCGCGCGAGTCTCCCCAGAGACCGGGCGAGTCTCCACAGAGGCCGCGCGAGTCTCTACAGAGTACGGGCAAGTATCTCCAAAGGCCGGGCGAGTCTCTACAGGGGCCGGGCGAGTTTCTACAGAGGCCGGGCGAGTCTCTTCAGGGGCCGGGTGAGTCTCTACAGAGGCCGGGCGAGTCTCTTCAGTGGCCGGGTGAGTCTCTACAGAGGCTGGGCGAGTCTCTACAGAGGCCGGGCGAGTCTCTCCAGAGGCCAGGCGAGTCTCTACAGAGGCTGGGCGAGTCTTTCAAGAGACCGGGCGAGTCTCTACAGAGGCCGCGCGAGTGCCTACAGAGGCCGGGCGAGTCTCTCCAGAGGCCGCGTGAGACTCTACAGAGGCCGTGCGAGT
This sequence comes from Eleutherodactylus coqui, assembly GCF_035609145.1. Classification (NCBI taxonomy): domain Eukaryota; kingdom Metazoa; phylum Chordata; class Amphibia; order Anura; family Eleutherodactylidae; genus Eleutherodactylus; species Eleutherodactylus coqui. Next base: position 115,125,645 of record NC_089849.1, read on the forward strand.
CTCTCCTGGGGACGGGCGAGTCTCTACAGGGGCCGGGCGAGTCTCTACAGGGGCCGAGCGAATCTCCACATGGGCCAGGCGAGTCTCTCCAGAGGCCGGGCGAGTCTCTAGAGAGGCAAGGCGAGTTTTTACAGGGGCCAGGCGAGTCTCCACAGAGGCCGTGCGAGTCTCTCCTGGGGCCGGGCGAGTCTCTGCAGAGGCCGGGCGAGTCTCTACAGAGGCCGGGCGAGTCTCTACAGGGGCCGGGCGAGTCTCTGCAGGGGCCTGGAGAGTCTCTACAGGGGCCGGGTGAGTCTCTACCGAGGCCGGGCGAGTCTCTACAGGGGCCGCGCGAATCTCTACAGAGGCCGGGCGAGTCTCTCCAGAGGCCGCGCGAGACTCTACAGAGGCCGCTCGAGTCTCCCCAGAGACCAGGCGAGTCTCCACAGAGGCCGCGCGAGTCTCCACAGAGGCCGCGCAAGTCTCTAGAGAGTACGGGCGAGTCTCCACAGAGGCCGCGCGAGTCTCTACAGAGTACGGGCGAGTCTCTTCAAATGCCGGGCGAGTCTCCACAGGGGCCGGGCGAGTCTCTACAGAGGCCGGGCGAGTCTCTTCAGGGGCCGGGTGAGTCTGTACAGAGGCCGAGTGAGTCTCTTCAGGGGCCGGGTGAGTCTCTACAGAGGCCAGGCGAGTCTCTACAGAGGCCGGGCGAGTCTCTCAAGAGACCGGGCGAGTCTCTACAGAGGCCGCGCGAGTGTCTACAGAGGCCGGGCGAGTCTCTCCAGAGGCCGCGCGAGACTCTACAGAGGCCGCTCGAGTCTCCCCAGAGACCGGGCGAGTCTCCACAGAGGCCGCGCGAGTCTCCACAGAGGCCGCGCAAGTCTTTACAGAGTAAGGGCAAGTATCTCCAAAGGCCGGGCGAGTCTCTACAGGGGCCGGGCGAGTCTCTACAGAGGCCGGGCGAGTCTCTTCAGGGCCGGGTGAGTCTCTACAGAGGCCGGGCGAGTCTCTTCAGTGGCCGGGTGAGTCTCTACAGAGGCCGCGCGAGTCTCTACAGAGTACGGGCGAGTCTCTCCAAATGCCGGGCGAGTCTCCACAGGGGCCGGGCGAGTCTCTACAGAGGCCGGGCGAGTCTCTTCAGGGGCCGGGCGAGACTCTACAGAGGCCGTGCGAGTCTCTACTGGGGCCGGGCGAGCATCTACATGGGCCGGGCTAGTCTCTACAGGGGCCGAGCGAGTCTCTTCAGGGGCCAGGCGAGTCTCTCCAGAGGCTGGGCGAGTGTCTCCTGGGGCTGGGCAAGTCTCTACAGAGGCCTGGCGAGTCTCTTTTGGGGCCGGCTGAGTCTCTACAGAGCCTGGGCGAGTCTCTACAGAGACTGGGCGAGTCTCTACAGAGGCCGGGCGAGTCTCTACAGAGGCTGGGCGAGTCTCCACAGGGGCCAGGCTAGCCTCCACAGGGGCCTGGCGAGTCTCTAGGGGCCGGGCGAGTCTCAACAGAGCCTGGGCGAGTCTCTCCAGAGACCGGTCGAGTCTCTCCAGTGGCCGGTCGAGTCTCCACAGAGGCCCGGCTAGTATCTACAGGGCCGGACGAGTCTCCACAGGGGCCGTGCGAGTCTCCACAGAGGCCAGGCGAGTCTCTACAGGGGCCGAGAGAGTCTCTACAGGGGCTGGGCGAGTCTCCCCTGGGGCTGGGCAAGTCTCTACAGAGGCCTGGCGAGTCTCTCTAGGGGCCGGCTGAGTCTCTACAGTGCCTGGGCGAGTCTCTACAGAGACCGGGCGAGTCTCTACAGAGAACGGGCGAGACTACAGAGGCCGGGCGAGTCTCTCCAGAGGCCGGTCGAGTCTCTCCAGTGGCCGGTCGAGTCTCCACAGAGGCCCGGCTAGTCTCTACAGGGGCCGGGAGAGTCTCTCCAGGGGCCGGACGAGTCTCCACAGAGCCCAGGCGATTCTCTACAGGGGCCGAGAGAGTCTCTACAGGGGCGAGGCGAGTCTCTACAGAGGCCGGGCGACTCTCCAGAGGCTGGGCGAGATTCTAGAGAGGCCGGGCGACTCTTTACATCGGCCAGGCGAGTCTCTACAGGGGCCAGGCGAGTCTCTGCAGACGCCGGGCGAGTTTCTACAGGGGCCGGGCGAGTCTCTGCAGAAGCCGGGCGAGTCTCTCCTGGGCCGGGCGAGTCTCTACAGGGGCCGGGCTAGTCTCTACAGGGGCCGAGCGAGTCTCTAAAGGGGCCAGGCGAGTCTCTCCAGAGGCTGGGCGAGTCTCTACAGAGGCCGGGCGAGTCTCTCAAGAGACCGGGCGAGTCTCTACAGAGGCCGCGCGAGTGCCTACAGAGGCCGGGCGAGTCTCTCCAGAGGCCGCGCGAGACTCTACAGAGGCCGTGCGAGTCTCTCCTGGGGACGGGCGAGTCTCTTCAGAAGCCGGGCGAGTCTCTCCTGGGGCCGGGCGAGTCTCTACAGGGGCCGGGCTAGTCTCTACAGGGGTCGGGCTAGTCTCTACAGGGGCCGAGCGAGTCTCTACAGGGGCCAGGCGAGTCTCTCCAGAGGCTGGGCGAGTCTCTCCAGAGGCCGGGCGAGTCTCTAGAGAGGCAAGGCGAGTTTTTACAGGGGCCAGGCGAGTCTCCACAGAGGCCGTGCGAGTCTCTCCTGGGGCCGGGCGAGTCTCTCCAGAGGCCGGGCGAGTGTCTAGAGAGGCCGGGCGGGTCTCCACAGAGGCCGCGCGAGTCTCCACAGAGGCCGCGCAAGTCTCTAGAGAGTACGGGCGAGTCTCCACAGAGGCCGCGCGAGTCTCTACAGAGTACGGGCGAGTCTCTCCAAATGCCGGGCGAGTCTCCACAGGGGCCGGGCGAGTCTCTACAGAGGCCGGGCGAGTCTCTTCAGGGGCCGGGTGAGTCTGTACAGAGGCCGAGTGAGTCTCTTCAGGTGCCGGGTGAGTCTCTACAGAGGCAAGGCGAGTCTCTACAGAGGCCGGGCGAGTCTCTCAAGAGACCGGGCGAGTCTCTACAGAGGCCGCGCGAGTGTCTACAGAGGCCGGGCGAGTCTCTCCAGAGGCCGCGCGAGACTCTACAGAGGCCGCTCGAGTCTCCCCAGAGACCGGGCGAGTCTCCAAAGAGGCCGGGCGAGTCTCTACAGAGGCCGGGCGAGTCTCTTCAGGGCCGGGTGAGTCTCTACAGAGGCCGGGCGAGTCTCTTCAGTGGCCGGGTGAGTCTCTACAGAGGCTGGGCGAGTCTCTACAGAGGCCGGGCGAGTCTCACCAGAGGCCAGGCGAGTCTCTCAAGAGACCGGGCGAGTCTCTACAGATGCCGCGCGAGTGCCTACAGAGGCCGGGCGAGTCTCTCCAGAGGGCGCGTGAGACTCTACAGAGGCCGTGCGAGTCTCTCCTGGGGACGGGCGAGTCTCTACAGGGGCCGGGCGAGTCTCTACAGGGGCCGAGCGAATCTCCACATGGGCCAGGCGAGTCTCTCCAGAGGCTGGGCGAGTCTCTCCAGAGGCCGGGCGAGTCTCTAGAGAGGCAAGGCGAGTTTTTACAGGGGCCGAGCGAATCTCCACATGGGCCAGGCGAGTCTCTCCAGAGGCTGGGCGAGTCTCTCCAGAGGCCGGGCGAGTCTATAGAGAGGCAAGGCGAGTTTTTACAGGGGTCAGGCGAGTCTCTACAGGGGCCAGGCGAGTCTCTACAGAGGGCGGGCGAGTCTCTGCAGACGCCGGGCGAGTCTCTAAAGTGGCCGGGCGAGTCTCTCCAGAGGCCGGGCGAGTCTCTACAGAGGCCGTGCGAGTCTTTACAGGGGCCGGGCTAGTCTCTACAGGGACCGGACGAGTCTCTACAGGGGCCGGGCGAGTCTCTCCAGGGGCCGGGCGAGTCTCTACAGAGGCCAGGTGAGTCTCCACAGAGCCCAGGCGAGTCTCTACAGGGGCCAGGAGAGTCTCTCCAGTGGCCGGGCGAGTTTCCACAGAGGCTGGGCGAGTCTCTACAGGGGCCAGGCGAGTCTCTACAGAGGGCGGGCGAGTCTCTGCAGACGCCGGGCGAGTCTCTAAAGGGGCCGGGCGAGTCTCTCCAGAGGCCGGGCGAGTCTCTACAGAGGCCGCGCGAGACTCTACAGAGGCCGTGCGAGTCTCTCCTGGGGACGGGCGAGTCTCTACAGGGGCCGGGCGAGTCTCTACAGGGGCCGTGCGAGTCTCCACATGGGCCAGGCGAGTCTCTACAGGGGCCAGGCGAGTCTCTACAGAGGGCGGGCGAGTCTCTGCAGACGCCGGGCGAGTTATCTAAAGGGGCCGGGCGAGTCTCTCCAGAGGCCGGGCGAGTCTCTACAGAGGCCGTGCGAGTCTTTACAGGGGCCGGGCTAGTCTCTACAGAGGCCAGGTGAGTCTCCACAGAGCCCAGGCGAGTCTCTACAGGGGCCAGGAGAGTCTCTCCAGGGGCCGGGCGAGTTACCACAGAGGCCGGGCGAGTCTCTGCAGAGGCCGGGCGAGTCTCTATAGGGGCCGGGCGAGTCTCTACAGGGACCGGACGAGTATCTATAGGGACCGGACGAGTCTCTACAGAGGCCGGGCGACTCTCTCCAGAGACCGGGCGAGTCTCTACAGAGGCCGCGCGAGTCTCTACAGAGGTCGCGCGAGTCTCTACAGAGGCCTGGTGAGTCTCTCCAGAGAAAGAGGGAGTCTATACAGAGGCCGGGCGAGTCTCTCCAGAGGCCAGGCGAGTCTCTACATGAGCCGGGCGAGTCCCTACAGAGACCGGTCGGGTCTCTTCAGGGGCCGGGCGAGTCTCTACAGAGTCCGCGCGAGTGTCTTCAGCGGCCGGGCGAGTCTCTCCAGAGGCCGCGCGAGACTCTACAGAGGCCGTGCGAGTCTCTCCTGGGGACGGGCGAGTCTCTACAGGGGCCGGGCGAGTCTCTACAGGGGCCGTGCGAGTCTCCACATGGGCCAGGCGAGTCTCTACAGGGGCCAGGCGAGTCTCTACAGAGGGCGGGCGAGTCTCTGCAGACGCCGGGCGAGTCTCTATAGGGGCCGGGCGAGTCTCTACAGGGACCGGACGAGTCTCTATAGGGACCGGACGAGTCTCTACAGGGGCCGGGCGAGTCTCTACAGGGGCCTGGCGAGTCTCTAGGGGCCGGGCGAGTCTCTACAGAGCCTGGGCGAGTCTCTCCAGAGGCCGGGCGAGTCTCTACAGGGGCCGGGTGAGTCTCTACAGAGGCCGGGCGAGTCTCTTCAGGGGCCGGGCGAGTTTCTACAGGGGCCGGGCGAGTCTCTACAGAGGCCGCGCGAGTCTCTACAGAGGCCGCGCGAGTCTCTACAGAGGCCGGGTGAGTCTCTCCAGAGAAAGAGGGAGTCTCTACAGAGGCCGGGCGAGTCTCTCCAGAGGCCGGGCGAGTCTCTACATGAGCCGGGCGAGTCCCTACAGAGACCGGGCGGGTCTCTTCAGGGGCCGGGCGAGTCTCTACAGAGGCCGCGCGAGTGTCTACAGAGGCCGGGCGAGTCTCTCCAGAGGCCGCGCGAGACTCTACAGAGGCCGTGCGAGTCTCTCCTGGGGACGGGCGAGTCTCTACAGGGGCCGGGCGAGTCTCTACAGGGGCCGTGCGAGTCTCCACATGGGCCAGGCGAGTCTCTACAGGGGCCAGGCGAGTCTCTACAGAGGGCGGGCGAGTCTCTGCAGACGCCGGGCGAGTCTCTAAAGGGGCCGGGCGAGTCTCTCCAGAGGCCAGGCGAGTCTCTACAGAGGCCGTGCGAGTCTTTACAGGGGCCGGGCTAGTCTCTACAGAGGCCAGGTGAGTCTCCACAGAGCCCAGGCGAGTCTCTACAGGGGCCAGGAGAGTCTCTCCAGGGGCCGGGCGAGTTTCCACAGAGGCCGGGCGAGTCTCTGCAGAGGCCGGGCGAGTCTCTATAGGGGCCGGGCGAGTCTCTACAGGGACCGGACGAGTATCTATAGGGACCGGACGAGTCTCTACAGAGGCCGGGCGACTCTCTCCAGAGACCGGGCGAGTCTCTACAGAGGCCGCGCGAGTCTCTACAGAGGCCGCGCGAGTCTCTACAGAGGCCTGGTGAGTCTCTCCAGAGAAAGAGGGAGTCTCTACAGAGGCCGGGCGAGTCTCTCCAGAGGCCGGGCGAGTCTCTACATGAGCCGGGCGAGTCCCTACAGAGACCGGTCGGGTCTCTTCAGGGGCCGGGCGAGTCTCTACAGAGGCCGCGCGAGTGTCTTCAGCGGCCGGGCGAGTCTCTCCAGAGGCCGCGCGAGACTCTACAGAGGCCGTGCGAGTCTCTCCTGGGGACGGGCGAGTCTCTACAGGGGCCGGGCGAGTCTCTACAGGGGCCGTGCGAGTCTCCACATGGGCCAGGCGAGTCTCTACAGGGGCCAGGCGAGTCTCTACAGAGGGCGGGCGAGTCTCTGCAGACGCCGGGCGAGTCTCTAAAGGGGCCGGGCGAGTCTCTCCAGAGGCCGGGCGAGTCTCTACAGAGGCCGTGCGAGTCTTTACAGGGGCCGGGCTAGTCTCTACAGGGACCGGACGAGTCTCTACAGGGGCCGGGCGAGTCTCTCCAGGGGCCGGGCGAGTCTCTACAGAGGCCAGGTGAGTCTCCACAGAGCCCAGGCGAGTCTCTACAGGGGCCAGGAGAGTCTCTCCAGTGGCCGGGCGAGTTTCCACAGAGGCCGGGCGAGTCTCTACAGAGGCCGGGCGAGTCTCTATAGGGGCCGGGCGAGTCTCTACAGGGACCGGACGAGTCTCTATAGGGAACGGACGAGTCTCTACAGGGGCCGTGCGAGTCTCTACAGGGGCCTGGCGAGTCTCTAGGGGCCGGGCGAGTCTCTACAGAGCCTGGGCGAGTCTCTCCAGAGGCCGGGCGAGTCTCTACAGGGGCCGGGTGAGTCTCTACAGAGGCCGGGCGAGTCTCTTCAGGGCCGGGCGAGTTTCTACAGGGGCCGGGCGAGTCTCTACAGAGGCCGCGCGAGTCTCTACAGAGGCCGCGCGAGTCTCTACAGAGGCCGGGTGAGTCTCTCCAGAGAAAGAGGGAGTCTCTACAGAGGCCGGGCGAGTCTCTCCAGAGGCCGGGCGAGTCTCTACATGAGCCGGGCGAGTCCCTATAGAGACCGGGCGGGTCTCTTCAGGGGCCGGGCGAGTCTCTACAGAGGCCGCGCGAGTGTCTACAGAGGCCGGGCGAGTCTCTCCAGAGGCCGCGCGAGACTCTACAGAGGCCGTGCGAGTCTCTCCTGGGGACGGGCGAGTCTCTACAGGGGCCCGGCGAGTCTCTACAGGGGCCGTGCGAGTTTCCACATGGGCCAGGCGAGTCTCTCCAGAGGCTGGGCGAGTCTCTCCAGAGGCCGGGCGAGTCTCTAGAGAGGCAAGGCGAGTTTTTACAGGGGCCAGGCGAGTCTCCACAGAGGCCGTGCGAGTCTCTCCTGGGGCCGGGCGAGTCTCTCCAGAGGCCGGGCGAGTGTCTAGAGAGGCCGGGCGGGTCTTTACAGGGGCCAGGAGAGTCTCTACAGGGGCCAGGCGAGTCTCTACAGAGGCCGGGCGAGTCTCTGCAGAGGCCGTGCGAGTCTCTACAGAGGCCGGGCGAGTTTTTACAGGGGCCGGGCGAGTCTCTGCAGGGGCCGGGCGAGTCTCTACAGGGGCCGTGCGAGTCTCCACATGGGCCAGGCGAGTCTCTACAGGGGCCAGGCGAGTCTCTACAGAGGGCGGGCGAGTCTCTGCAGACGCCGGGCGAGTCTCTAAAGGGGCCGGGCGAGTCTCTCCAGAGGCCGGGCGAGTCTCTACAGAGGCCGTGCGAGTCTTTACAGGGGCCGGGCTAGTCTCTACAGAGGCCAGGTGAGTCTCCACAGAGCCCAGGCGAGTCTCTACAGGGGCCAGGAGAGTCTCTCCAGGGGCCGGGCGAGTTTCCACAGAGGCCGGGCGAGTCTCTGCAGAGGCCGGGCGAGTCTCTATAGGGGCCGGGCGAGTCTCTACAGCGACCGGACGAGTATCTATAGGGACCGGACGAGTCTCTACAGAGGCCGGGCGACTCTCTCCAGAGACCGGGCGAGTCTCTACAGAGGCCGCGCGAGTCTCTACAGAGGCCGCGCGAGTCTCTACAGAGGCCGGGTGAGTCTCTCCAGAGAAAGAGGGAGTCTCTACAGAGGCCGGGCGAGTCTCTCCAGAGGCCGGGCGAGTCTCTACATGAGCCGGGCGAGTCCCTACAGAGACCGGGCGGGTCTCTTCAGGGGCCGGGCGAGTCTCTACAGAGGCCGCGCGAGTCTCTACAGAGGCCGGGTGAGTCTCTCCAGAGAAAGAGGGAGTCTCTACAGAGGCCGGGCGAGTCTCTCCAGAGGCCGGGCGAGTCTCTACATGAGCCGGGCGAGTCCCTATAGAGACCGGGCGGGTCTCTTCAGGGGCCGGGCGAGTCTCTACAGAGGCCGCGCGAGTGTCTACAGAGGCCGGGCGAGTCTCTCCAGAGGCCGCGCGAGACTCTACAGAGGCCGTGCGAGTCTCTCCTGGGGACGGGCGAGTCTCTACAGGGGCCCGGCGAGTCTCTACAGGGGCCGTGCGAGTCTCCACATCGGCCAGGCGAGTCTCTACAGGGGCCAGGCGAGTCTCTACAGAGGGCGGGCGAGTCTCTGCAGACGCCGGGCGAGTCTCTAAAGGGGCTGGGCGAGTCTCTCCAGAGGCCGGGCGAGTCTCTACAGAGGCCGTGCGAGTCTTTACAGGGGCCGGGCTAGTCTCTACAGGGACCGGACGAGTCTCTACAGGGGCCGGGCGAGTCTCTCCAGGGGCCGGGCGAGTCTCTACAGAGGCCAGGTGAGTCTCCACAGAGCCCAGGCGAGTCTCTACAGGGGCCAGGAGAGTCTCTCCAGTGGCCGGGCGAGTTTCCACAGAGGCCGGGCGAGTCTCTACAGAGGCCGGGCGAGTCTCTATAGGGGCCGGGCGAGTCTCTACAGGGACCGGACGAGTCTCTATAGGGACCGGACGAGTCTCTACAGGGGCCGGGCGAGTCTCTACAGGGGCCTGGCGAGTCTCTAGGGGCCGGGCGAGTCTCTACAGAGCCTGGGCGAGTCTCTCCAGAGGCCGGGCGAGTCTCTACAGGGGCCGGGTGAGTCTCTACAGAGGCCGGGCGAGTCTCTTCAGGGGCCGGGCGAGTTTCTACAGGAGCCGGGCGAGTCTCTACAGAGGCCGCGCGAGTCTCTACAGAGGCCGCGCGAGTCTCTACAGAGGCCGGGTGAGTCTCTCCAGAGAAAGAGGGAGTCTCTACAGAGGCTGGGCGAGTCTCTCCAGAGGCCGGGCGAGTCTCTACATGAGCCGGGCGAGTCCCTACAGAGACCGGGCGGGTCTCTTCAAGGGCCGGGCGAAACTCTACAGAGGCCGCGCGAGTGTCTACAGAGGGCGGGCGAGTCTCTCCAGAGGCCGCGCGAGACTCTACAGAGGCCGTGCGAGTCTCTCCTGGGGACGGGCGAGTCTCTACAGGGGCCGGGCGAGTCTCTACAGGGGCCGTGCGAGTTTCCACATGGGCCAGGCGAGTCTCTCCAGAGGCTGGGCGAGTCTCTCCAGAGGCCGGGCGAGTCTCTAGAGAGGCAAGGCGAGTTTTTACAGGGGCCAGGCGAGTCTCCACAGAGGCCGTGCGAGTCTCTCCTGGGGCCGGGCGAGTCTCTCCAGAGGCCGGGCGAGTGTCTAGAGAGGCCGGGCGGGTCTTTACAGGGGCCAGGAGAGTCTCTACAGGGGCCAGGCGAGTCTCTACAGAGGCCGGGCGAGTCTCTGCAGAGGCCGGGCGAGTCTCTACAGAGGCCGGGCGAGTCTTTACAGGGGCCGGGCGAGTCTCTGCAGGGGCCGGGCGAGTCTCTACAGGGGCCGGGCGAGTCTCTACAGGGGCCGTGCGAGTCTCCACATGGGCCAGGCGAGTCTCTACAGGGGCCAGGCGAGTCTCTACAGAGGGCGGGCGAGTCTCTGCAGACGCCGGGCGAGTCTCTAAAGGGGCCGGGCGAGTCTCTCCAGAGGCCGGGCGAGTCTCTACAGAGGCCGTGCGAGTCTTTACAGGGGCCGGGCTAGTCTCTACAGAGGCCAGGTGAGTCTCCACAGAGCCCAGGCGAGTCTCTACAGGGGCCAGGAGAGTCTCTCCAGGGGCCGGGCGAGTTTCCACAGAGGCCGGGCGAGTCTCTGCAGAGGCCGGGCGAGTCTCTATAGGGGCCGGGCGAGTCTCTACAGGGACCGGACGAGTATCTATAGGGACCGGACGAGTCTCTACAGAGGCCGGGCGACTCTCTCCAGAGACCGGGCGAGTCTCTACAGAGGCCGCGCGAGTCTCTACAGAGGCCGCGCGAGTCTCTACAGAGGCCGGGTGAGTCTCTCCAGAGAAAGAGGGAGTCTCTACAGAGGCCGGGCGAGTCTCTCCAGAGGCCGGGCGAGTCTCCACATGAGCCGGGCGAGTCCCTACAGAGACCGGGCGGGTCTCTTCAGGGGCCGGGCGAGTCTCTACAGACGCCGCGCGAGTGTCTTCAGCGGCCGGGCGAGTCTCTCCAGAGGCCGCGCGAGACTCTACAGAGGCCGTGCGAGTCTCTCCTGGGGACGGGCGAGTCTCTACAGGGGCCGGGCGAGTCTCTACAGGGGCCGTGCGAGTCTCCACATGGGCCAGGCGAGTCTCTACAGGGGCCAGGCGAGTCTCTACAGAGGGCGGGCGAGTCTCCACAGAGCCCAGGCGAGTCTCTACAGGGGCCAGGAGAGTCTCTCCAGTGGCCGGGCGAGTTTCCACAGAGGCCGGGCGAGTCTCTACAGAGGCCGGGCGAGTCTCTATAGGGGCCGGGCGAGTCTCTACAGGGACCGGACGAGTCTCTATAGGGGCTGGGCGAGTCTCTCCAGAGGCCGGGCGAGTCTCTACAGAGGCCGTGCGAGTCTTTACAGGGGCCGGGCTAGTCTCTACAGGGACGGGACGAGTCTCTACAGGGGCCGGGCGAGTCTCTCCAGGGGCCGGGCGAGTCTCTACAGAGGCCGTGCGAGTCTTTACAGGGGCCGGGCTAGTCTCTACAGGGACGGGACGAGTCTCTACAGGGGCCGGGCGAGTCTCTCCAGGGGCCGGGCGAGTCTCTACAGAGGCCAGGTGAGTCTCCACAGAGCCCAGGCGAGTTTCTACAGGGGCCAGGAGAGTCTCTCCAGTGGCGGGGCGAGTTTCCACAGAGGCCGGGCGAGTCTCTACAGAGGCCGGGCGAGTCTCTATAGGGGCCGGGCGAGTCTCTACAGGGACCGGACGAGTCTCTATAGGGACCGGACGAGTCTCTACAGAGGCCGGGCGAGTCTCTACAGGGGCCTGGCGAGTCTCTAGGGGCCGGGCGAGTCTCTACAGAGCCTGGGCGAGTCTCTCCAGAGGCCGGGCGAGTCTCTACAGGGGTCGGGTGAGTCTCTACAGAGGCCGGGCGAGTCTCTTCAGGGGCCGGGCGAGTTTCTACAGGGGCCGGGCGAGTCTCTACAGAGGCCGCGCGAGTCTCTACAGAGGCCGCGCGAGTCTCTACAGAGGCCGCGCGAGTCTCTACAGAGGCCGGGTGAGTCTCTCCAGAGAAAGAGGGAGTCTCTACAGAGGCCGGGCGAGTCTCTCCAGAGGCCGGGCGAGTCTCTACATGAGCCGGGCGAGTCCCTACAGAGATCGGGCGGGTCTCTTCAGGGGCCGGGCGAGTCTCTACAGAGGCCGCGTGAGTGTCTTCAGCGGCCGGGCGAGTCTCTCCAGAGGCCGCGCGAGACTCTACAGAGGCCGTGCGAGTCTCTCCTGGGGACGGGCGAGTCTCTACAGGGGCCGGGCGAGTCTCTACAGGGGCCGTGCGAGTCTCCACATCGGCCAGGCGAGTCTCTACAGGGGCCAGGCGAGTCTCTACAGAGGGCGGGCGAGTCTCTGCAGACGCCGGGCGAGTCTCTAAAGGGGCTGGGCGAGTCTCTCCAGAGGCCGGGCGAGTCTCTACAGAGGCCGTGCGAGTCTTTACAGGGGCCGGGCTAGTCTCTACAGGGACCGGACGAGTCTCTACAGGGGCCGGGCGAGTCGCTCCAGAGGCCGGGCAAGTCTCTACAGAGGCCGTGCGAGACTCTCCAGGGGCCGGGCTAGTCTCTACAGGGACCGGACGAGTCTCTATAGGGACCGGACGAGTCTCTACAGGGGCCGGGCGAGTCTCTACAGGGGCCTGGCGAGTCTCTAGGGGCCGGGCGAGTCTCTACAGAGCCTGGGCGAGTCTCTCCAGAGGCCGGGCGAGTCTCTACAGGGGCCGGGTGAGTCTCTACAGAGGCCGGGCGAGTCTCTTCAGGGGCCGGGCGAGTTTCTACAGGGGCCGGGCGAGTCTCTACAGAGGCCGGGCGAGTCTCTCCAGAGGCCGCGCGAGTCTCTACAGAGGCCGGGTGAGTCTCTCCAGAGAAAGAGGGAGTCTCTACAGAGGCCGGGCGAGTCTCTCCAGAGGCCGGGCGAGTCTCTACATGAGCCGGGCGAGTCCCTACAGAGACCGGGCGGGTCTCTTCAGGGGCCGGGCGAGTCTCTACAGAGGCCGCGCGAGTGTCTACAGAGGCCGGGCGAGTCTCTCCAGAGGCCGCGCGAGACTCTACAGAGGCCGTGCGAGTCTCTCCTGGGGACGGGCGAGTCTCTACAGGGGCCGGGCGAGTCTCTACAGGGGCCGTGCGAGTCTCCACATGGGCCAGGCGAGTCTCTACAGGGGCCAGGCGAGTCTCTACAGAGGGCGGGCGAGTCTCTGCAGACGCCGGGCGAGTCTCTAAAGGGGCCGGGCGAGTCTCTCCAGAGGCCGGGCGAGTCTCTACAGAGGCCGTGCGAGTCTTTACAGGGGCCGGGCTAGTCTCTACAGAGGCCAGGTGAGTTTCCACAGAGCCCAGGCGAGTCTCTACAGGGGCCAGGAGAGTCTATCCAGGGGCCGGGCGAGTTTCCACAGAGGCCGGGCGAGTCTCTATAGGGGCCGGGCGAGTCTCTACAGGGACCGGACGAGTATCTATAGGGACCGGACGAGTCTCTACAGAGGCCGGGCGACTCTCTCCAGAGACCGGGCGAGTCTCTACAGAGGCCGCGCGAGTCTCTACAGAGGCCGCGCGAGTCTCTACAGAGGCCTGGTGAGTCTCTCCAGAGAAAGAGGGAGTCTCTACAGAGGCCGGGCGAGTCTCTCCAGAGGCCGGGCGAGTCTCTACATGAGCCGGGCGAGTCCCTACAGAGACCGGTCGGGTCTCTTCAGGGGCCGGGCGAGTCTCTACAGAGGCCGCGCGAGTGTCTTCAGCGGCCGGGCGAGTCTCTCCAGAGGCCGCGCGAGACTCTACAGAGGCCGTGCGAGTCTCTCCTGGGGACGGGCGAGTCTCTACAGGGGCCGGGCGAGTCTCTACAGGGGCCGTGCGAGTCTCCACATGGGCCAGGCGAGTCTCTACAGGGGCCAGGCGAGTCTCTACAGAGGGCGGGCGAGTCTCTGCAGACGCCGGGCGAGTCTCTAAAGGGGCCGGGCGAGTCTCTCCAGTGGCCGGGCGAGTTTCCACAGAGGCTGGGCGAGTCTCTACAGAGGCCGGGCGAGTCTCTATAGGGGCCGGGCGAGTCTCTACAGGGACCGGACGAGTCTCTATAGGGAACGGACGAGTCTCTACAGGGGCCGTGCGAGTCTCTACAGGGGCCTGGCGAGTCTCTAGGGGCCGGGCGAGTCTCTACAGAGCCTGGGCGAGTCTCTCCAGAGGCCGGGCGAGTCTCTACAGGGGCCGGGTGAGTCTCTACAGAGGCCGGGCGAGTCTCTTCAGGGCCGGGCGAGTTTCTACAGGGGCCGGGCGAGTCTCTCCAGAGGCCGCGCGAGACTCTACATAGGCCGTGCGAGTCTCTCCTGGGGACGGGCGAGTCTCTACAGGGGCCGGGCGAGTCTCTACAGGGGCCGTGCGAGTCTCCACATGGGCCAGGCGAGTCTCTCCAGAGGCTGGGCGAGTCTCTCCAGAGGCCGGGCGAGTCTCTAGAGAGGCAAGGCGAGTTTTTACAGGGGCCAGGCGAGTCTCCACAGAGGCCGTGCGAGTCTCTCCTGGGGCCGGGCGAGTCTCTCCAGAGGCCGGGCGAGTGTCTAGAGAGGCCGGGCGGGTCTTTACAGGGGCCAGGAGAGTCTCTAAGGGGCCAGGCGAGTCTCTACAGAGGCCGGGCGAGTCTCTGCAGAGGCCGGGCGAGTCTCTACAGAGGCCGGGCGAGTCTCTTCAGGGGCCGGGTGAGTCTCTACAGAGGCCGGGTGAGTCTCTACAGAGGCCGGGCGAGTCTCTACAGAGGCCGCGCGAGTGTCTACAGAGGCCGGGCGAGTCTCTCCAGAGGCCGTATGAGTCTCCACATGGGCCAGGCGAGTCTCTCCAGAGGCTGGGCGAGTCTCCACAGAGGCCGTGCGAGTCTCTCCTGGGGCCGGGCGAGTCTCTACATGGGCCGGTCGAGTCTCTCCAGAGGCCATTCGAGTGTCTAGAGAGGCCGGGCGGGTCTTTACAGGGGCCAGGAGAGTCTCTACAGGGGCCAGGCGAGTCTCTACAGCGGCCGGGCGAGTCTCTGCAGAGGCCGGGCGAGTCTCTACAGAGGCCGGGCGAGTCTTTACAGGGGCCGGGCGAGTCTCTACAGGGGCCGCGCGAATCTCTACAGAGTACGGGAGAGTCTCTCCAAAGGCCGGGTGAGTCTCCACAGGGGCCAGGCGAGTCTCTACAGAGGCCGTGCGAGTCTCTAGAGAGTACGGGCGAGTCTCCACAGAGGCCGCGCGAGTCTCTACAGAGTACGGGCGAGTCTTTCCAAATGCCGGGCGAGTCTCCACAGGGGCCGGGCGAGTCTCTACAGAGGCCGGGCGAGTCTCTTCAGGGGCCGGGTGAGTCTCTACAGAGGCCGAGTGAGTCTCTTCAGGGGCCGGGTGAGTCTCTATAGAGGCCAGGCGAGTCTCTACAGAGGCCGGGCGAGTCTCTCAAGAGACCGGGCGAGTCTCTACAGAGGCCGCGCGAGTGTCTACAGAGGCCGGGCGAGTCTCTCCAGAGGCCGCGCGAGACTCTACAGAGGCCGCGCGAGTCTCCCCAGAGCGGGCGAGTCTCCAAAGAGGCCGCGCGAGTCTCTACAGAGTACGGGCAAGTATCTCCAAAGGCCGGGCGAGTCTCTACAGGGGCCCGGCGAGTCTCTACAGAGGCCGGGCGAGTCTCTTCAGGGGCCGGGTGAGTCTCTACAGAGGCCGTGTGAGTCTCTTCAGGGGCCGGGTGAGTCTCTACAGAGGCTGGGCGAGTCTCTACAGAGGCCGGGCGAGTCTCTCCAGAGGCCAGGCGAGTCTCTACAGAGGCCGGGCGAGTCTCTCAAGAGACCGGGCGAGTCTCCACAGAGGCCGCGCGAGTGCCTACAGAGGCCGGGCGAGTCTCTCCAGAGGCCGCGTGAGACTCTACAGAGGCCTTGCGAGTCTCTCCTGGGGACGGGCGAGTCTCTCCTGGGGACTGGCGAGTCTCTACAGGGGCCGGGCGAGTCTCTACAGGGGCCGTGCGAGTCTCCACATGGGCCAGGCGAGTCTCTCCAGAGGCTGGGCGAGTCTCTCCAGAGGCCGGGCGAGTCTCTAGAGAGGCAAGGCGAGTTTTTACAGGGGCCAGGCGAGTCTCCACAGAGGCCGTGCGAGTCTCTCCTGGGGCCGGGCGAGTCTCTCCAGAGGCCGGGCGAGTGTCTAGAGAGGCCGGGCGGGTCTTTACAGGGGCCAGGAGAGTCTCTACAGGGGCCAGGCGAGTCTCTACAGAGGCCGGGCGAGTCTCTGCAGAGGCCGGGCGAGTCTCTACAGCGGCCGGGCGAGTCTCTGCAGAGGCCGGGCGAGTCTCTACAGAGGCCGGGCGAGTCTTTACAGGGGCCGGGCGAGTCTCTACAGGGGCCGCGCGAATCTCTACAGAGTACGGGAGAGTCTCTCCAAAGGCCGGGTGAGTCTCCACAGGGGCCAGGCGAGTCTCTACAGAGGCCGTGCGAGTCTCTAGAGAGTACGGGCGAGTCTCCACAGAGGCCGAGCGAGTCTCTACAGAGTACGGGCGAGTCTTTCCAAATGCCGGGCGAGTCTCCACAGGGGCCGGGCGAGTCTCTACAGAGGCCGGGCGAGTCTCTTCAGGGGCCGGGTGAGTCTCTACAGAGGCCGAGTGAGTCTCTTCAGGGGCCGGGTGAGTCTCTATAGAGGCCAGGCGAGTCTCTACAGAGGCCGGGCGAGTCTCTCAAGAGACCGGGCGAGTCTCTACAGAGGCCGCGCGAGTGTCTACAGAGGCCGGGCGAGTCTCTCCAGAGGCCGCGCGAGACTCTACAGAGGCCGCGCGAGTCTCCCCAGAGACCGGGCGAGTCTCCAAAGAGGCCGCGCGAGTCTCTACAGAGTACGGGCAAGTATCTCCAAAGGCCGGGCGAGTCTCTACAGGGGCCGGGCGAGTCTCTACAGAGGCCGGGCGAGTCTCTTCAGGGGCCGGGTGAGTCTCTACAGAGGCCGGGTGAGTCTCTTCAGGGGCCGGGTGAGTCTCTACAGAGGCTGGGCGAGTCTCTACAGAGGCCGGGCGAGTCTCTCCAGAGGCCAAGCGAGTCTCTACAGAGGCCGGGCGAGTCTCTCAAGAGACCGGGCGAGTCTCTACAGAGGCCGCGCGAGTGCCTACAGAGGCCGGGCGAGTCTCTCCAGAGGCCGCGTGAGACTCTACAGAGGCCTTGCGAGTCTCTCCTGGGGACGGGCGAGTCTCTCCTGGGGACGGGCGAGTCTCTACAGGGGCCGGGCGAGTCTCTACAGGGGCCGTGCGAGTCTCCACATGGGCCAGGCGAGTCTCTCCAGAGGCTGGGCGAGTCTCTCCAGAGGCCGGGCGAGTCTCTAGAGAGGCAAGGCGAGTTTTTACAGGGGCCAGGCGAGTCTCTACAGAGGCCGTGCGAGTCTCTCCTGGGGCCGGGCGAGTCTCTCCAGAGGCCGGGCGAGTGTCTAGAGAGGCCGGGCGGGTCTTTACAGGGGCCAGGAGAGTCTCTACAGGGGCCAGGCGAGTCACTACAGAGGCCGGGCGAGTCTCTGCAGAGGCCGGGCGAGTCTCTACAGAGGCCGGGCGAGTCTCTTCAGGGGCCGGGTGAGTCTCTACAGAGGCCAGGTGAGTCTCTACAGAGGCCGGGCGAGTCTCTACAGAGGCCGCGCGAGTGTCTACAGAGGCCGGGCGAGTCTCTCCAGAGGCCGCGCGAGACTCTACAGAGGCCGTGCGAGTCTCTCCTGGGGACGGGCGAGTCACTACAGGGGCCGGGCGAGTCTCTACAGGGGCCGTATGAGTCTCCACATGGGCCAGGCTAGTCTCTCCAGAGGCTGGGCGAGTCTCCACAGAGGCCGTGCGAGTCTCTCCTGGGGCCGGGCGAGTCTCTACATGGGCCGGTCGAGTCTCTCCAGAGGCCAGGCGAGTGTCTAGAGAGGCCGGGCGGGTCTTTACAGGGGCCAGGAGAGTCTCTACAGGGGCCAGGCGAGTCTCTACAGCGGCCGGGCGAGTCTCTGCAGAGGCCGGGCGAGTCTCTACAGAGGCCGGGCGAGTCTTTACAGGGGCCGGGCGAGTCTCTACAGGGGCCGCGCGAATCTCTACAGAGTACGGGAGAGTCTCTCCAAAGGCCGGGTGAGTCTCCACAGGGGCCAGGCGAGTCTCTACAGAGGCCGTGCGAGTCTCTAGAGAGTACGGGCGAGTCTCCACAGAGGCCGCGCGAGTCTCTACAGAGTACGGGCGAGTCTTTCCAAATGCCGGGCGAGTCTCCACAGGGGCCGGGCGAGTCTCTACAGAGGCCGGGCGAGTCTCTTCAGGGGCCGGGTGAGTCTCTACAGAGGCCGAGTGAGTCTCTTCAGGGGCCGGGTGAGTCTCTATAGAGGCCAGGCGAGTCTCTACAGAGGCCGGGCGAGTCTCTCAAGAGACCGGGCGAGTCTCTACAGAGGCCGCGCGAGTGTCTACAGAGGCCGGGCGAGTCTCTCCAGAGGCCGCGCGAGACTCTACAGAGGCCGCGCGAGTCTCCCCAGAGACCGGGCGAGTCTCCAAAGAGGCCGCGCGAGTCTCTACAGAGTACGGGCAAGTATCTCCAAAGGCCGGGCGAGTCTCTACAGGGGCCGGGCGAGTCTCTACAGAGGCCGGGCGAGTCTCTTCAGGGGCCGGGTGAGTCTCTACAGAGGCCGGGCGAGTCTCTTCAGGGGCCGGGTGAGTCTCTACAGAGGCTGGGCGAGTCTCTACAGAGGCCGGGCGAGTCTCTCCAGAGGCCAGGCGAGTCTCTACAGTGGCCGGGCGAGTCTCTCAAGAGACCGGGCGAGTCTCTACAGAGGCCGCGCGAGTGCCTACAGAGGCCGGGCGAGTCTCTCCAGAGGCCGCGTGAGACTCTACAGAGGCCGTGCGAGTCTCTCCTGGGGACGGGCGAGTCTCTACAGGGGCCGGGCGAGTCTCTACAGGGGCCGAGCGAATCTCCACATGGGCCAGGCGAGTCTCTCCAGAGGCTGGGCGAGTCTCTCCAGAGGCCGGGCGAGTCTCTAGAGAGGCAAGGCGAGTTTTTACAGGGGCCAGGCGAGTCTCCACAGAGGCCGTGCGAGTCTCTCCTGGGGCCGGGCGAGTCTCTCCAGAGGCCGGGCGAGTGTCTAGAGAGGCCGGGCGGGTCTTTACAGGGGCCAGGAGAGTCTCTACAGGGGCCAGGCGAGTCTCTACAGAGGCCGGGCGAGTCTCTGCAGAGGCCGGGCGAGTCTCTACAGAGGCCGGGCGAGTCTTTACAGGGGCCGGGCGAGTCTCTGCAGGGGCCGGAAGAGTCTTTACAGGGGCCGGGTGAGTCTCTACCGAGGCCGGCGAGTCTCTACAGGGGCCGCGCGAATCTCTACAGAGTACGGGAGAGTCTCTCCAAAGGCCGGGTGAGTCTCTACAGGGGCCGGGCGAGTCTCTACAGAGGCCGTGCGAGTCTCTAGAGAGTACGGGCGAGTCTCCAAAGAGGCCGCGCGAGTCTCTACAGAGTACGGGCGAGTATTTCCAAATGCCGGGCGAGTCTCCACAGGGGCCGGGCGAGTCTCTACAGAGGCCGTGCGAGTCTCTCCAGGGGCCGGGCTAGTCTCTACAGGGACCGGACGAGTCTCTACATGGGCCAGGCGAGTCTCCACAGAGGCCCGGCTAGTCTCTACAGTGGCCGGGCGAGTCTCTCCAGGGGCCGGACGAGTCTCTACAGGGGCCGGGCGAGTCTCCACAGGGGCCAGGCGAGTCTCTACAGGGGTCGGGAGAGTCTCTACAGACGCTGGGTGAGTCTCTCCAGAGAAAGAGGGAGTCTCTACAGAGGCCGAGCGAGTCTCTCCAGAGGCCGGGCGAGTCTCTACATGAGCCGGGCGAGTCCCTACAGAGACCGGGCGGGTCTCTTCAGGGGCCGGGTGAGTCTCTACAGAGGCTGGGCGAGTCTCTACAGAGGCCGGGCGAGTCCATCCAGAGGCCAGGTGAGTCTCTACAGAGGCCGGGCGAGTCTCTACAGAGGCCGCGCGAGTGTCTACAGAGGCCGGGCGAGTCTCTCCAGAGGCCGCGCGAGACTCTACAGAGGCCGTGCGAGTCTCTCCTGGGGACGGGCGAGTCACTACAGGGGCCGGGCGGGTCTCTACAGGGGCCGTATGAGTCTCTCCTGGGGCCGGGCGAGTCTCTACATGGGCCGGGCGAGTCTCTCAAGAGACCGGGCGAGTCTCTACAGAGGCCGCGCGAGTGCCTACAGAGGCCGGGCGAGTCTCTCCAGAGGCCGCGTGAGACTCTACAGAGGCCGTGCGAGTCTCTCCTGGGGACGGGCGAGTCTCTACAGGGGCCGGGCGAGTCTCTACAGGGGCCGAGCGAATCTCCACATGGGCCAGGCGAGTCTCTCCAGAGGCTGGGCGAGTCTCTCCAGAGGCCGGGCGAGTCTCTAGAGAGGCAAGGCGAGTTTTTACAGGGGCCAGGCGAGTCTCCACAGAGGCCGTGCGAGTCTCTCCTGGGGCCGGGCGAGTCTCTCCAGAGGCCGGGCGAGTGTCTAGAGAGGCCGGGCGGGTCTTTACAGGGGCCAGGAGAGTCTCTACAGGGGCCAGGCGAGTCTCTACAGAGGCCGGGCGAGTCTCTGCAGAGGCCGGGCGAGTCTCTACAGAGGCCGGGCGAGTCTTTACAGGGGCCGGGCGAGTCTCTGCAGGGGCCGGAAGAGTCTTTACAGGGGCCGGGTGAGTCTCTACCGAGGCCGGCGAGTCTCTACAGGGGCCGCGCGAATCTCTACAGAGTACGGGAGAGTCTCTCCAAAGGCCGGGTGAGTCTCTACAGGGGCCGGGCGAGTCTCTACAGAGGCCGTGCGAGTCTCTAGAGAGTACGGGCGAGTCTCCACAGAGGCCGCGCGAGTCTCTACAGAGTACGGGCGAGTATTTCCAAATGCCGGGCGAGTCTCCACAGGGGCCGGGCGAGTCTCTACAGAGGCCGTGCGAGTCTCTCCAGGGGCCGGGCTAGTCTCTACAGGGACCGGACGAGTCTCTACATGGGCCGGGCGAGTCTCCACAGAGGCCCGGCTAGTCTCTACAGTGGCCGGGCGAGTCTCTCCAGGGGCCGGACGAGTCTCTACAGGGGCCGGGCGAGTCTCCACAGGGGCCAGGCGAGTCTCTACAGGGGTCGGGAGAGTCTCTACAGACGCTGGGTGAGTCTCTCCAGAGAAAGAGGGAGTCTCTACAGAGGCCGAGCGAGTCTCTCCAGAGGCCGGGCGAGTCTCTACATGAGCCGGGCGAGTCCCTACAGAGACCGGGCGGGTCTCTTCAGGGGCCGGGTGAGTCTCTACAGAGGCTGGGCGAGTCTCTACAGAGGCCGGGCGAGTCCATCCAGAGGCCAGGTGAGTCTCTACAGAGGCCGGGCGAGTCTCTACAGAGGCCGCGCGAGTGTCTACAGAGGCCGGGCGAGTCTCTCCAGAGGCCGCGCGAGACTCTACAGAGGCCGTGCGAGTCTCTCCTGGGGACGGGCGAGTCACTACAGGGGCCGGGCGGGTCTCTACAGGGGCCGTATGAGTCTCTCCTGGGGCCGGGCGAGTCTCTACATGGGCCGGGCGAGTCTCTCCAGAGGCCGGGCGAGTGTCTAGAGAGGCCGGCGGGTCTTTACAGGGGCCAGGAGAGTCTCTACAGGGGCCAGGCGAGTCTCTCCAGGGGCCGGGCTAGTCTCTACAGGGGCCGTATGAGTCTCCACATGGGCCAGGCGAGTCTTTCCAGAGGCTGGGCGAGTCTCCACAGAGGCCGCGCAAGTCTCTAGAGAGTACGGGCGAGTCTCCACAGAGGCCGCGCGAGTCTCTACAGAGTACGGGCGAGTCTCTCCAAATGCCGGGCGAGTCTCCACAGGGGCCGGGCGAGTCTCTACAGAGGCCGGGCGAGTCTCTTCAGGGGCCGGGTGAGTCTGTACAGAGGCCGCGCGATTGTCTACAGAGGCCGGGCGAGTCTCTCCAGAGGCCGCGCGAGACTGTACAGAGGCCGCTCGAGTCTCCCCAGAGACCGGGCGAGTCTCCACAGAGGCCGCGCGAGTCTCCACAGAGGCCGCGCGAGTCTCTACAGAGTACGGGCAAGTATCTCCAAAGGCCGGGCGAGTCTCTACAGGGGCCGGGCGAGTCTCTACAGAGGCCGGGCGAGTCTCTTCAGGGACAGGTGAGTCTCTACAGAGGCCGGGCGAGTCTCTTCAGTGGCCGGGTGAGTCTCTACAGAGGCTGGGCGAGTCTCTACAGAGGCCGGGCGAGTCTCACCAGAGGCCAGGCGAGTCTCTACAGAGGCCGGGCGAGTCTCTCAAGAGACCGGGCGAGTCTCTACAGATGCCGCGCGAGTGCCTACAGAGGCCGGGCGAGTCTCTCCAGAGGACGCGTGAGACTCTACAGAGGCCGTGCGAGTCTCTGCTGGGGACGGGCGAGTCTCTACAGGGGCCGGGCGAGTCTCTACAGGGTCCAGGCGAATCTCCACATGGGCCAGGCGAGTCTCTCCAGAGGCTGGGCGAGTCTCTCCAGAGGCCGGGCGAGTCTCTAGAGAGGCAAGGCGAGTTTTTACAGGGGCCAGGCGAGTCTCTACAGGGGCCAGGCGAGTCTCTACAGAGGGCGGCGAGTCTTTACAGGGGCCGGGCTAGTCTCTACAGGGACCGGACGAGTCTCTACAGGGGCCAGGCGAGTCTCTCCAGGGGCCGGGCGAGTCTCTACAGAGGCCAGGTGAGTCTCCACAGAGCCCAGGCGAGTCTCTACAGGGGCCAGGAGAGTCTCTCCAGGGGCCGGGCGAGTTTCCACAGAGGCCGGGCGAGTCTCTACAGAGGCCGGGCGAGTCTCTATAGGGGCCGGGCGAGTCGCTCCAGAGGCCGGGCAAGTCTCTACAGAGGCCGTGCGAGACTCTCCAGGGGCCGGGCTAGTCTCTACAGGGACCGGACGAGTCTCTATAGGGACCGGACGAGTCTCTACAGGGGCCGGGCGAGTCTCTACAGGGGCCTGGCGAGTCTCTAGGGGCCGGGCGAGTCTCTACAGAGCCTGGGCGAGTCTCTCCAGAGGCCGGGCGAGTCTCTACAGGGGCCGGGTGAGTCTCTACAGAGGCCGGGCGAGTCTCTTCAGGGGCCGGGCGAGTTTCTACAGGGGCCGGGCGAGTCTCTACAGAGGCCGGGCGAGTCTCTCCAGAGGCCGCGCGAGTCTCTACAGAGGCCGGGTCAGTCTCTCCAGAGAAAGAGGGAGTCTCTACAGAGGCCGGGCGAGTCTCTCCAGAGGTCGGGCGAGTCTCTACATGAGTCGGGCGAGTCCCTACAGAGACCGGGCGGGTCTCTTCAGGGGCCGCGCGAGTCTCTACAGAGGCCGCGCGAGTGTCTACAGAGGCCGGGCGAGTCTCTCCAGAGGCCGCGCGAGACTCTACAGAGGCCGTGCGAGTCTCTCCTGGGGACGGGCGAGTCTCTACAGGGGCCGGGCGAGTCTCTACAGGGGCCGTGCGAGTCTCCACATGGGCCAGGCGAGTCTCTACAGGGGCCAGGCGAGTCTCTACAGAGGGCGGGCGAGTCTCTAAAGGGGCCGGGCGAGTCTCTCCAGAGGCCGGGCGAGTCTCTACAGAGGCCGTGCGAGTCTTTACAGGGGCCGGGCTAGTCTCTACAGGGACCGGACGAGTCTCTACAGGGGCCGGGCGAGTCTCTCCAGGGGCCGGGCGAGTCTCTACAGAGGCCAGGTGAGTCTCCACAGAGCCCAGGCGAGTCTCTACAGGGGCCAGGAGAGTCTCTCCAGGGGCCGGGCGAGTTTCCACAGAGGCCGGGCGAGTCTCTGCAGAGGCCGGGCGAGTCTCTATAGGGGCCGGGCGAGTCTCTACAGGGACCGGACGAGTATCTATTGGGACCGGACGAGTCTCTACAGAGGCCGGGCGACTCTCTCCAGAGACCGGGCGAGTCTCTACAGAGGCCGCGCGAGTCTCTACAGAGGCCGCGCGAGTCTCTACAGAGGCCGGGTGAGTCTCTCCAGAGAAAGAGGGAGTCTCTACAGAGGCCGGGCGAGTCTCTCCAGAGGCCGGGCGAGTCTCTACATGAGCCGGGCGAGTCCCTACAGAGAGCGGGCGGGTCTCTTCAGGGGCCGGGCGAGTCTCTACAGAGGCCGCGCGAGTGTCTTCAGCGGCCGGGCGAGTCTCTCCAGAGGCCGCGCGAGACTCTACAGAGGCCGTGCGAGTCTCTCCTGGGGACGGGCGAGTCTCTACAGGGGCCGGGCGAGTCTCTACAGGGGCCGTGCGAGTCTCCACATGGGCCAGGCGAGTCTCTACAGGGGCCAGGCGAGTCTCTGCAGAGGGCGGGCGAGTCTCTGCAGACGCCGGGCGAGTCTCTAAAGGGGCCGGGCGAGTCTCTCCAGAGGCCGGGCGAGTCTCTACAGAGGCCGTGCGCGTCTTTACAGGGGCCGGGCTAGTCTCTACAGGGACCGGACGAGTCTCTACAGGGGCCGGGCGAGTCTCTGCAGGGGCCGGGCGAGTCTCTACAGGGGCCGTGCGAGTCTCCACATGGGCCAGGCGAGTCTCTACAGGGGCCAGGCGAGTCTCTACAGAGGGCGGGCGAGTCTCTGCAGACGCCGGGCGAGTCTCTAAAGGGGCCGGGCGAGTCTCTCCAGAGGCCGGGCGAGTCTCTACAGAGGCCGTGCGAGTCTTTACAGGGGCCGGGCTAGTCTCTACAGAGGCCAGGTGAGTCTCCACAGAGCCCAGGCGAGTCTCTACAGGGGCCAGGAGAGTCTCTCCAGGGGCCGGGCGAGTTTCCACAGAGGCCGGGCGAGTCTCTGCAGAGGCCGGGCGAGTCTTTACAGGGGCCGGGCGAGTCTCTGCAGGGGCCGGGCGAGTCTCTACAGGGGCCGGGCGAGTCTCTACAGGGGCCGTGCGAGTCTCCACATGGGCCAGGCGAGTCTCTACAGGGGCCAGGCGAGTCTCTACAGAGGGCGGGCGAGTCTCTGCAGACGCCGGGCGAGTCTCTAAAGGGGCCGGGCGAGTCTCTCCAGAGGCCGGGCGAGTCTCTACAGAGGCCGTGCGAGTCTTTACAGGGGCCGGGCTAGTCTCTACAGAGGCCAGGTGAGTCTCCACAGAGCCCAGGCGAGTCTCTACAGGGGCCAGGAGAGTCTCTCCAGGGGCCGGGCGAGTTTCCACAGAGGCCGGGCGAGTCTCTGCAGAGGCCGGGCGAGTCTCTATAGGGGCCGGGCGAGTCTCTACAGGGACCGGACGAGTATCTATAGGGACCGGACGAGTCTCTACAGAGGCCGGGCGACTCTCTCCAGAGACCGGGCGAGTCTCTACAGAGGCCGCGCGAGTCTCTACAGAGGCCGCGCGAGTCTCTACAGAGGCCGGGTGAGTCTCTCCAGAGAAAGAGGGAGTCTCTACAGAGGCCGGGCGAGTCTCTCCAGAGGCCGGGCGAGTCTCCACATGAGCCGGGCGAGTCCCTACAGAGACCGGGCGGGTCTCTTCAGGGGCCGGGCGAGTCTCTACAGACGCCGCGCGAGTGTCTTCAGCGGCCGGGCGAGTCTCTCCAGAGGCCGCGCGAGACTCTACAGAGGCCGTGCGAGTCTCTCCTGGGGACGGGCGAGTCTCTACAGGGGCCGGGCGAGTCTCTACAGGGGCCGTGCGAGTCTCCACATGGGCCAGGCGAGTCTCTACAGGGGCCAGGCGAGTCTCTACAGAGGGCGGGCGAGTCTCCACAGAGCCCAGGCGAGTCTCTACAGGGGCCAGGAGAGTCTCTCCAGTGGCCGGGCGAGTTTCCACAGAGGCCGGGCGAGTCTCTACAGAGGCCGGGCGAGTCTCTATAGGGGCCGGGCGAGTCTCTACAGGGACCGGACGAGTCTCTATAGGGGCTGGGCGAGTCTCTCCAGAGGCCGGGCGAGTCTCTACAGAGGCCGTGCGAGTCTTTACAGGGGCCGGGCTAGTCTCTACAGGGACGGGACGAGTCTCTACAGGGGCCGGGCGAGTCTCTCCAGGGGCCGGGCGAGTCTCTACAGAGGCCGTGCGAGTCTTTACAGGGGCCGGGCTAGTCTCTACAGGGACGGGACGAGTCTCTACAGGGGCCGGGCGAGTCTCTCCAGGGGCCGGGCGAGTCTCTACAGAGGCCAGGTGAGTCTCCACAGAGCCCAGGCGAGTTTCTACAGGGGCCAGGAGAGTCTCTCCAGTGGCGGGGCGAGTTTCCACAGAGGCCGGGCGAGTCTCTACAGAGGCCGGGCGAGTCTCTATAGGGGCCGGGCGAGTCTCTACAGGGACCGGACGAGTCTCTATAGGGACCGGACGAGTCTCTACAGAGGCCGGGCGAGTCTCTACAGGGGCCTGGCGAGTCTCTAGGGGCCGGGCGAGTCTCTACAGAGCCTGGGCGAGTCTCTCCAGAGGCCGGGCGAGTCTCTACAGGGGTCGGGTGAGTCTCTACAGAGGCCGGGCGAGTCTCTTCAGGGGCCGGGCGAGTTTCTACAGGGGCCGGGCGAGTCTCTACAGAGGCCGCGCGAGTCTCTACAGAGGCCGCGCGAGTCTCTACAGAGGCCGCGCGAGTCTCTACAGAGGCCGGGTGAGTCTCTCCAGAGAAAGAGGGAGTCTCTACAGAGGCCGGGCGAGTCTCTCCAGAGGCCGGGCGAGTCTCTACATGAGCCGGGCGAGTCCCTACAGAGATCGGGCGGGTCTCTTCAGGGGCCGGGCGAGTCTCTACAGAGGCCGCGTGAGTGTCTTCAGCGGCCGGGCGAGTCTCTCCAGAGGCCGCGCGAGACTCTACAGAGGCCGTGCGAGTCTCTCCTGGGGACGGGCGAGTCTCTACAGGGGCCGGGCGAGTCTCTACAGGGGCCGTGCGAGTCTCCACATCGGCCAGGCGAGTCTCTACAGGGGCCAGGCGAGTCTCTACAGAGGGCGGGCGAGTCTCTGCAGACGCCGGTCGAGTCTCTAAAGGGGCTGGGCGAGTCTCTCCAGAGGCCGGGCGAGTCTCTACAGAGGCCGTGCGAGTCTTTACAGGGGCCGGGCTAGTCTCTACAGGGACCGGACGAGTCTCTACAGGGGCCGGGCGAGTCTCTCCAGGGGCCGGGCGAGTCTCTACAGAGGCCAGGTGAGTCTCCACAGAGCCCAGGCGAGTCTCTACAGGGGCCAGGAGAGTCTCTCCAGTGGCCGGGCGAGTTTCCACAGAGGCCGGGCGAGTCTCTACAGAGGCCGGGCGAGTCTCTATAGGGGCCGGGCGAGTCGCTCCAGAGGCCGGGCAAGTCTCTACAGAGGCCGTGCGAGACTCTCCAGGGGCCGGGCTAGTCTCTACAGGGACCGGACGAGTCTCTATAGGGACCGGACGAGTCTCTACAGGGGCCGGGCGAGTCTCTACAGGGGCCTGGCGAGTCTCTAGGGGCCGGGCGAGTCTCTACAGAGCCTGGGCGAGTCTCTCCAGAGGCCGGGCGAGTCTCTACAGGGGCCGGGTGAGTCTCTACAGAGGCCGGGCGAGTCTCTTCAGGGGCCGGGCGAGTTTCTACAGGGGCCGGGCGAGTCTCTACAGAGGCCGGGCGAGTCTCTCCAGAGGCCGCGCGAGTCTCTACAGAGGCCGGGTGAGTCTCTCCAGAGAAAGAGGGAGTCTCTACAGAGGCCGGGCGAGTCTCTCCAGAGGCCGGGCGAGTCTCTACATGAGCCGGGCGAGTCCCTACAGAGACCGGGCGGGTCTCTTCAGGGGCCGGGCGAGTCTCTACAGAGGCCGCGCGAGTGTCTACAGAGGCCGGGCGAGTCTCTCCAGAGGCCGCGCGAGACTCTACAGAGGCCGTGCGAGTCTCTCCTGGGGACGGGCGAGTCTCTACAGGGGCCGGGCGAGTCTCTACAGGGGCCGTGCGAGTCTCCACATGGGCCAGGCGAGTCTCTACAGGGGCCAGGCGAGTCTCTACAGAGGGCGGGCGAGTCTCTGCAGACGCCGGGCGAGTCTCTAAAGGGGCCGGGCGAGTCTCTCCAGAGGCCGGGCGAGTCTCTACAGAGGCCGTGCGAGTCTTTACAGGGGCCGGGCTAGTCTCTACAGAGGCCAGGTGAGTTTCCACAGAGCCCAGGCGAGTCTCTACAGGGGCCAGGAGAGTCTATCCAGGGGCCGGGCGAGTTTCCACAGAGGCCGGGCGAGTCTCTATAGGGGCCGGGCGAGTCTCTACAGGGACCGGACGAGTATCTATAGGGACCGGACGAGTCTCTACAGAGGCCGGGCGACTCTCTCCAGAGACCGGGCGAGTCTCTACAGAGGCCGCGCGAGTCTCTACAGAGGCCGCGCGAGTCTCTACAGAGGCCTGGTGAGTCTCTCCAGAGAAAGAGGGAGTCTCTACAGAGGCCGGGCGAGTCTCTCCAGAGGCCGGGCGAGTCTCTACATGAGCCGGGCGAGTCCCTACAGAGACCGGTCGGGTCTCTTCAGGGGCCGGGCGAGTCTCTACAGAGGCCGCGCGAGTGTCTTCAGCGGCCGGGCGAGTCTCTCCAGAGGCCGCGCGAGACTCTACAGAGGCCGTGCGAGTCTCTCCTGGGGACGGGCGAGTCTCTACAGGGGCCGGGCGAGTCTCTACAGGGGCCGTGCGAGTCTCCACATGGGCCAGGCGAGTCTCTACAGGGGCCAGGCGAGTCTCTACAGAGGGCGGGCGAGTCTCTGCAGACGCCGGGCGAGTCTCTAAAGGGGCCGGGCGAGTCTCTCCAGTGGCCGGGCGAGTTTCCACAGAGGCTGGGCGAGTCTCTACAGAGGCCGGGCGAGTCTCTATAGGGGCCGGGCGAGTCTCTACAGGGACCGGACGAGTCTCTATAGGGAACGGACGAGTCTCTACAGGGGCCGTGCGAGTCTCTACAGGGGCCTGGCGAGTCTCTAGGGGCCGGGCGAGTCTCTACAGAGCCTGGGCGAGTCTCTCCAGAGGCCGGGCGAGTCTCTACAGGGGCCGGGTGAGTCTCTACAGAGGCCGGGCGAGTCTCTTCAGGGCCGGGCGAGTTTCTACAGGGGCCGGGCGAGTCTCTCCAGAGGCCGCGCGAGACTCTACATAGGCCGTGCGAGTCTCTCCTGGGGACGGGCGAGTCTCTACAGGGGCCGGGCGAGTCTCTACAGGGGCCGTGCGAGTCTCCACATGGGCCAGGCGAGTCTCTCCAGAGGCTGGGCGAGTCTCTCCAGAGGCCGGGCGAGTCTCTAGAGAGGCAAGGCGAGTTTTTACAGGGGCCAGGCGAGTCTCCACAGAGGCCGTGCGAGTCTCTCCTGGGGCCGGGCGAGTCTCTCCAGAGGCCGGGCGAGTGTCTAGAGAGGCCGGGCGGGTCTTTACAGGGGCCAGGAGAGTCTCTAAGGGGCCAGGCGAGTCTCTACAGAGGCCGGGCGAGTCTCTGCAGAGGCCGGGCGAGTCTCTACAGAGGCCGGGCGAGTCTCTTCAGGGGCCGGGTGAGTCTCTACAGAGGCCGGGTGAGTCTCTACAGAGGCCGGGCGAGTCTCTACAGAGGCCGCGCGAGTGTCTACAGAGGCCGGGCGAGTCTCTCCAGAGGCCGTATGAGTCTCCACATGGGCCAGGCGAGTCTCTCCAGAGGCTGGGCGAGTCTCCACAGAGGCCGTGCGAGTCTCTCCTGGGGCCGGGCGAGTCTCTACATGGGCCGGTCGAGTCTCTCCAGAGGCCAGGCGAGTGTCTAGAGAGGCCGGGCGGGTCTTTACAGGGGCCAGGAGAGTCTCTACAGGGGCCAGGCGAGTCTCTACAGCGGACGGGCGAGTCTCTGCAGAGGCCGGGCGAGTCTCTACAGAGGCCGGGCGAGTCTTTACAGGGGCCGGGCGAGTCTCTACAGGGGCCGCGCGAATCTCTACAGAGTACGGGAGAGTCTCTCCAAAGGCCGGGTGAGTCTCCACAGGGGCCAGGCGAGTCTCTACAGAGGCCGTGCGAGTCTCTAGAGAGTACGGGCGAGTCTCCACAGAGGCCGCGCGAGTCTCTACAGAGTACGGGCGAGTCTTTCCAAATGCCGGGCGAGTCTCCACAGGGGCCGGGCGAGTCTCTACAGAGGCCGGGCGAGTCTCTTCAGGGGCCGGGTGAGTCTCTACAGAGGCCGAGTGAGTCTCTTCAGGGGCCGGGTGAGTCTCTATAGAGGCCAGGCGAGTCTCTACAGAGGCCGGGCGAGTCTCTCAAGAGACCGGGCGAGTCTCTACAGAGGCCGCGCGAGTGTCTACAGAGGCCGGGCGAGTCTCTCCAGAGGCCGCGCGAGACTCTACAGAGGCCGCGCGAGTCTCCCCAGAGCGGGCGAGTCTCCAAAGAGGCCGCGCGAGTCTCTACAGAGTACGGGCAAGTATCTCCAAAGGCCGGGCGAGTCTCTACAGGGGCCCGGCGAGTCTCTACAGAGGCCGGGCGAGTCTCTTCAGGGGCCGGGTGAGTCTCTACAGAGGCCGTGTGAGTCTCTTCAGGGGCCGGGTGAGTCTCTACAGAGGCTGGGCGAGTCTCTACAGAGGCCGGGCGAGTCTCTCCAGAGGCCAGGCGAGTCTCTACAGAGGCCGGGCGAGTCTCTCAAGAGACCGGGCGAGTCTCCACAGAGGCCGCGCGAGTGCCTACAGAGGCCGGGCGAGTCTCTCCAGAGGCCGCGTGAGACTCTACAGAGGCCTTGCGAGTCTCTCCTGGGGACGGGCGAGTCTCTCCTGGGGACTGGCGAGTCTCTACAGGGGCCGGGCGAGTCTCTACAGGGGCCGTGCGAGTCTCCACATGGGCCAGGCGAGTCTCTCCAGAGGCTGGGCGAGTCTCTCCAGAGGCCGGGCGAGTCTCTAGAGAGGCAAGGCGAGTTTTTACAGGGGCCAGGCGAGTCTCCACAGAGGCCGTGCGAGTCTCTCCTGGGGCCGGGCGAGTCTCTCCAGAGGCCGGGCGAGTGTCTAGAGAGGCCGGGCGGGTCTTTACAGGGGCCAGGAGAGTCTCTACAGGGGCCAGGCGAGTCTCTACAGAGGCCGGGCGAGTCTCTGCAGAGGCCGGGCGAGTCTCTACAGCGGCCGGGCGAGTCTCTGCAGAGGCCGGGCGAGTCTCTACAGAGGCCGGGCGAGTCTTTACAGGGGCCGGGCGAGTCTCTACAGGGGCCGCGCGAATCTCTACAGAGTACGGGAGAGTCTCTCCAAAGGCCGGGTGAGTCTCCACAGGGGCCAGGCGAGTCTCTACAGAGGCCGTGCGAGTCTCTAGAGAGTACGGGCGAGTCTCCACAGAGGCCGAGCGAGTCTCTACAGAGTACGGGCGAGTCTTTCCAAATGCCGGGCGAGTCTCCACAGGGGCCGGGCGAGTCTCTACAGAGGCCGGGCGAGTCTCTTCAGGGGCCGGGTGAGTCTCTACAGAGGCCGAGTGAGTCTCTTCAGGGGCCGGGTGAGTCTCTATAGAGGCCAGGCGAGTCTCTACAGAGGCCGGGCGAGTCTCTCAAGAGACCGGGCGAGTCTCTACAGAGGCCGCGCGAGTGTCTACAGAGGCCGGGCGAGTCTCTCCAGAGGCCGCGCGAGACTCTACAGAGGCCGCGCGAGTCTCCCCAGAGACCGGGCGAGTCTCCAAAGAGGCCGCGCGAGTCTCTACAGAGTACGGGCAAGTATCTCCAAAGGCCGGGCGAGTCTCTACAGGGGCCGGGCGAGTCTCTACAGAGGCCGGGCGAGTCTCTTCAGGGGCCGGGTGAGTCTCTACAGAGGCCGGGTGAGTCTCTTCAGGGGCCGGGTGAGTCTCTACAGAGGCTGGGCGAGTCTCTACAGAGGCCGGGCGAGTCTCTCCAGAGGCCAAGCGAGTCTCTACAGAGGCCGGGCGAGTCTCTCAAGAGACCGGGCGAGTCTCTACAGAGGCCGCGCGAGTGCCTACAGAGGCCGGGCGAGTCTCTCCAGAGGCCGCGTGAGACTCTACAGAGGCCTTGCGAGTCTCTCCTGGGGACGGGCGAGTCTCTCCTGGGGACGGGCGAGTCTCTACAGGGGCCGGGCGAGTCTCTACAGGGGCCGTGCGAGTCTCCACATGG
Source organism: Eleutherodactylus coqui (assembly GCF_035609145.1). NCBI lineage: Eukaryota > Metazoa > Chordata > Amphibia > Anura > Eleutherodactylidae > Eleutherodactylus > Eleutherodactylus coqui. Next base: position 115,156,902 of record NC_089849.1, read on the forward strand.
GCCAGGCGAGTCTCTCCAGAGGCTGGGCGAGTCTCTCCAGAGGCCGGGCGAGTCTCTAGAGAGGCAAGGCGAGTTTTTACAGGGGCCAGGCGAGTCTCTACAGAGGCCGTGCGAGTCTCTCCTGGGGCCGGGCGAGTCTCTCCAGAGGCCGGGCGAGTGTCTAGAGAGGCCGGGCGGGTCTTTACAGGGGCCAGGAGAGTCTCTACAGGGGCCAGGCGAGTCACTACAGAGGCCGGGCGAGTCTCTGCAGAGGCCGGGCGAGTCTCTACAGAGGCCGGGCGAGTCTCTTCAGGGGCCGGGTGAGTCTCTACAGAGGCCAGGTGAGTCTCTACAGAGGCCGGGCGAGTCTCTACAGAGGCCGCGCGAGTGTCTACAGAGGCCGGGCGAGTCTCTCCAGAGGCCGCGCGAGACTCTACAGAGGCCGTGCGAGTCTCTCCTGGGGACGGGCGAGTCACTACAGGGGCCGGGCGAGTCTCTACAGGGGCCGTATGAGTCTCCACATGGGCCAGGCTAGTCTCTCCAGAGGCTGGGCGAGTCTCCACAGAGGCCGTGCGAGTCTCTCCTGGGGCCGGGCGAGTCTCTACATGGGCCGGTCGAGTCTCTCCAGAGGCCAGGCGAGTGTCTAGAGAGGCCGGGCGGGTCTTTACAGGGGCCAGGAGAGTCTCTACAGGGGCCAGGCGAGTCTCTACAGCGGCCGGGCGAGTCTCTGCAGAGGCCGGGCGAGTCTCTACAGAGGCCGGGCGAGTCTTTACAGGGGCCGGGCGAGTCTCTACAGGGGCCGCGCGAATCTCTACAGAGTACGGGAGAGTCTCTCCAAAGGCCGGGTGAGTCTCCACAGGGGCCAGGCGAGTCTCTACAGAGGCCGTGCGAGTCTCTAGAGAGTACGGGCGAGTCTCCACAGAGGCCGCGCGAGTCTCTACAGAGTACGGGCGAGTCTTTCCAAATGCCGGGCGAGTCTCCACAGGGGCCGGGCGAGTCTCTACAGAGGCCGGGCGAGTCTCTTCAGGGGCCGGGTGAGTCTCTACAGAGGCCGAGTGAGTCTCTTCAGGGGCCGGGTGAGTCTCTATAGAGGCCAGGCGAGTCTCTACAGAGGCCGGGCGAGTCTCTCAAGAGACCGGGCGAGTCTCTACAGAGGCCGCGCGAGTGTCTACAGAGGCCGGGCGAGTCTCTCCAGAGGCCGCGCGAGACTCTACAGAGGCCGCGCGAGTCTCCCCAGAGACCGGGCGAGTCTCCAAAGAGGCCGCGCGAGTCTCTACAGAGTACGGGCAAGTATCTCCAAAGGCCGGGCGAGTCTCTACAGGGGCCGGGCGAGTCTCTACAGAGGCCGGGCGAGTCTCTTCAGGGGCCGGGTGAGTCTCTACAGAGGCCGGGCGAGTCTCTTCAGGGGCCGGGTGAGTCTCTACAGAGGCTGGGCGAGTCTCTACAGAGGCCGGGCGAGTCTCTCCAGAGGCCAGGCGAGTCTCTACAGTGGCCGGGCGAGTCTCTCAAGAGACCGGGCGAGTCTCTACAGAGGCCGCGCGAGTGCCTACAGAGGCCGGGCGAGTCTCTCCAGAGGCCGCGTGAGACTCTACAGAGGCCGTGCGAGTCTCTCCTGGGGACGGGCGAGTCTCTACAGGGGCCGGGCGAGTCTCTACAGGGGCCGAGCGAATCTCCACATGGGCCAGGCGAGTCTCTCCAGAGGCTGGGCGAGTCTCTCCAGAGGCCGGGCGAGTCTCTAGAGAGGCAAGGCGAGTTTTTACAGGGGCCAGGCGAGTCTCCACAGAGGCCGTGCGAGTCTCTCCTGGGGCCGGGCGAGTCTCTCCAGAGGCCGGGCGAGTGTCTAGAGAGGCCGGGCGGGTCTTTACAGGGGCCAGGAGAGTCTCTACAGGGGCCAGGCGAGTCTCTACAGAGGCCGGGCGAGTCTCTGCAGAGGCCGGGCGAGTCTCTACAGAGGCCGGGCGAGTCTTTACAGGGGCCGGGCGAGTCTCTGCAGGGGCCGGAAGAGTCTTTACAGGGGCCGGGTGAGTCTCTACCGAGGCCGGCGAGTCTCTACAGGGGCCGCGCGAATCTCTACAGAGTACGGGAGAGTCTCTCCAAAGGCCGGGTGAGTCTCTACAGGGGCCGGGCGAGTCTCTACAGAGGCCGTGCGAGTCTCTAGAGAGTACGGGCGAGTCTCCACAGAGGCCGCGCGAGTCTCTACAGAGTACGGGCGAGTATTTCCAAATGCCGGGCGAGTCTCCACAGGGGCCGGGCGAGTCTCTACAGAGGCCGTGCGAGTCTCTCCAGGGGCCGGGCTAGTCTCTACAGGGACCGGACGAGTCTCTACATGGGCCGGGCGAGTCTCCACAGAGGCCCGGCTAGTCTCTACAGTGGCCGGGCGAGTCTCTCCAGGGGCCGGACGAGTCTCTACAGGGGCCGGGCGAGTCTCCACAGGGGCCAGGCGAGTCTCTACAGGGGTCGGGAGAGTCTCTACAGACGCTGGGTGAGTCTCTCCAGAGAAAGAGGGAGTCTCTACAGAGGCCGAGCGAGTCTCTCCAGAGGCCGGGCGAGTCTCTACATGAGCCGGGCGAGTCCCTACAGAGACCGGGCGGGTCTCTTCAGGGGCCGGGTGAGTCTCTACAGAGGCTGGGCGAGTCTCTACAGAGGCCGGGCGAGTCCATCCAGAGGCCAGGTGAGTCTCTACAGAGGCCGGGCGAGTCTCTACAGAGGCCGCGCGAGTGTCTACAGAGGCCGGGCGAGTCTCTCCAGAGGCCGCGCGAGACTCTACAGAGGCCGTGCGAGTCTCTCCTGGGGACGGGCGAGTCACTACAGGGGCCGGGCGGGTCTCTACAGGGGCCGTATGAGTCTCTCCTGGGGCCGGGCGAGTCTCTACATGGGCCGGGCGAGTCTCTCAAGAGACCGGGCGAGTCTCTACAGAGGCCGCGCGAGTGCCTACAGAGGCCGGGCGAGTCTCTCCAGAGGCCGCGTGAGACTCTACAGAGGCCGTGCGAGTCTCTCCTGGGGACGGGCGAGTCTCTACAGGGGCCGGGCGAGTCTCTACAGGGGCCGAGCGAATCTCCACATGGGCCAGGCGAGTCTCTCCAGAGGCTGGGCGAGTCTCTCCAGAGGCCGGGCGAGTCTCTAGAGAGGCAAGGCGAGTTTTTACAGGGGCCAGGCGAGTCTCCACAGAGGCCGTGCGAGTCTCTCCTGGGGCCGGGCGAGTCTCTCCAGAGGCCGGGCGAGTGTCTAGAGAGGCCGGGCGGGTCTTTACAGGGGCCAGGAGAGTCTCTACAGGGGCCAGGCGAGTCTCTACAGAGGCCGGGCGAGTCTCTGCAGAGGCCGGGCGAGTCTCTACAGAGGCCGGGCGAGTCTTTACAGGGGCCGGGCGAGTCTCTGCAGGGGCCGGAAGAGTCTTTACAGGGGCCGGGTGAGTCTCTACCGAGGCCGGCGAGTCTCTACAGGGGCCGCGCGAATCTCTACAGAGTACGGGAGAGTCTCTCCAAAGGCCGGGTGAGTCTCTACAGGGGCCGGGCGAGTCTCTACAGAGGCCGTGCGAGTCTCTAGAGAGTACGGGCGAGTCTCCACAGAGGCCGCGCGAGTCTCTACAGAGTACGGGCGAGTATTTCCAAATGCCGGGCGAGTCTCCACAGGGGCCGGGCGAGTCTCTACAGAGGCCGTGCGAGTCTCTCCAGGGGCCGGGCTAGTCTCTACAGGGACCGGACGAGTCTCTACATGGGCCGGGCGAGTCTCCACAGAGGCCCGGCTAGTCTCTACAGTGGCCGGGCGAGTCTCTCCAGGGGCCGGACGAGTCTCTACAGGGGCCGGGCGAGTCTCCACAGGGGCCAGGCGAGTCTCTACAGGGGTCGGGAGAGTCTCTACAGACGCTGGGTGAGTCTCTCCAGAGAAAGAGGGAGTCTCTACAGAGGCCGAGCGAGTCTCTCCAGAGGCCGGGCGAGTCTCTACATGAGCCGGGCGAGTCCCTACAGAGACCGGGCGGGTCTCTTCAGGGGCCGGGTGAGTCTCTACAGAGGCTGGGCGAGTCTCTACAGAGGCCGGGCGAGTCCATCCAGAGGCCAGGTGAGTCTCTACAGAGGCCGGGCGAGTCTCTACAGAGGCCGCGCGAGTGTCTACAGAGGCCGGGCGAGTCTCTCCAGAGGCCGCGCGAGACTCTACAGAGGCCGTGCGAGTCTCTCCTGGGGACGGGCGAGTCACTACAGGGGCCGGGCGGGTCTCTACAGGGGCCGTATGAGTCTCTCCTGGGGCCGGGCGAGTCTCTACATGGGCCGGGCGAGTCTCTCCAGAGGCCGGGCGAGTGTCTAGAGAGGCCGGCGGGTCTTTACAGGGGCCAGGAGAGTCTCTACAGGGGCCAGGCGAGTCTCTCCAGGGGCCGGGCTAGTCTCTACAGGGGCCGTATGAGTCTCCACATGGGCCAGGCGAGTCTTTCCAGAGGCTGGGCGAGTCTCCACAGAGGCCGCGCAAGTCTCTAGAGAGTACGGGCGAGTCTCCACAGAGGCCGCGCGAGTCTCTACAGAGTACGGGCGAGTCTCTCCAAATGCCGGGCGAGTCTCCACAGGGGCCGGGCGAGTCTCTACAGAGGCCGGGCGAGTCTCTTCAGGGGCCGGGTGAGTCTGTACAGAGGCCGCGCGATTGTCTACAGAGGCCGGGCGAGTCTCTCCAGAGGCCGCGCGAGACTGTACAGAGGCCGCTCGAGTCTCCCCAGAGACCGGGCGAGTCTCCACAGAGGCCGCGCGAGTCTCCACAGAGGCCGCGCGAGTCTCTACAGAGTACGGGCAAGTATCTCCAAAGGCCGGGCGAGTCTCTACAGGGGCCGGGCGAGTCTCTACAGAGGCCGGGCGAGTCTCTTCAGGGACAGGTGAGTCTCTACAGAGGCCGGGCGAGTCTCTTCAGTGGCCGGGTGAGTCTCTACAGAGGCTGGGCGAGTCTCTACAGAGGCCGGGCGAGTCTCACCAGAGGCCAGGCGAGTCTCTACAGAGGCCGGGCGAGTCTCTCAAGAGACCGGGCGAGTCTCTACAGATGCCGCGCGAGTGCCTACAGAGGCCGGGCGAGTCTCTCCAGAGGACGCGTGAGACTCTACAGAGGTCGTGCGAGTCTCTCCTGGGGACGGGCGAGTCTCTACAGGGGCCGGGCGAGTCTCTACAGGGTCCAGGCGAATCTCCACATGGGCCAGGCGAGTCTCTCCAGAGGCTGGGCGAGTCTCTCCAGAGGCCGGGCGAGTCTCTAGAGAGGCAAGGCGAGTTTTTACAGGGGCCAGGCGAGTCTCTACAGGGGCCAGGCGAGTCTCTACAGAGGGCGGCGAGTCTCTGCAGACGCCGGGCGAGTCTCTAAAGGGTCGGGCGAGTCTCTGCAGAGGCCGGGCGAGTCTCTACAGAGGCCGTGCGAGTCTTTACAGGGGCCGGGCTAGTCTCTACAGGGACCGGACGAGTCTCTACAGGGGCCAGGCGAGTCTCTCCAGGGGCCGGGCGAGTCTCTACAGAGGCCAGGTGAGTCTCCACAGAGCCCAGGCGAGTCTCTACAGGGGCCAGGAGAGTCTCTCCAGGGGCCGGGCGAGTTTCCACAGAGGCCGGGCGAGTCTCTACAGAGGCCGGGCGAGTCTCTATAGGGGCCGGGCGAGTCGCTCCAGAGGCCGGGCAAGTCTCTACAGAGGCCGTGCGAGACTCTCCAGGGGCCGGGCTAGTCTCTACAGGGACCGGACGAGTCTCTATAGGGACCGGACGAGTCTCTACAGGGGCCGGGCGAGTCTCTACAGGGGCCTGGCGAGTCTCTAGGGGCCGGGCGAGTCTCTACAGAGCCTGGGCGAGTCTCTCCAGAGGCCGGGCGAGTCTCTACAGGGGCCGGGTGAGTCTCTACAGAGGCCGGGCGAGTCTCTTCAGGGGCCGGGCGAGTTTCTACAGGGGCCGGGCGAGTCTCTACAGAGGCCGGGCGAGTCTCTCCAGAGGCCGCGCGAGTCTCTACAGAGGCCGGGTGAGTCTCTCCAGAGAAAGAGGGAGTCTCTACAGAGGCCGGGCGAGTCTCTCCAGAGGTCGGGCGAGTCTCTACATGAGTCGGGCGAGTCCCTACAGAGACCGGGCGGGTCTCTTCAGGGGCCGCGCGAGTCTCTACAGAGGCCGCGCGAGTGTCTACAGAGGCCGGGCGAGTCTCTCCAGAGGCCGCGCGAGACTCTACAGAGGCCGTGCGAGTCTCTCCTGGGGACGGGCGAGTCTCTACAGGGGCCGGGCGAGTCTCTACAGGGGCCGTGCGAGTCTCCACATGGGCCAGGCGAGTCTCTACAGGGGCCAGGCGAGTCTCTACAGAGGGCGGGCGAGTCTCTAAAGGGGCCGGGCGAGTCTCTCCAGAGGCCGGGCGAGTCTCTACAGAGGCCGTGCGAGTCTTTACAGGGGCCGGGCTAGTCTCTACAGGGACCGGACGAGTCTCTACAGGGGCCGGGCGAGTCTCTCCAGGGGCCGGGCGAGTCTCTACAGAGGCCAGGTGAGTCTCCACAGAGCCCAGGCGAGTCTCTACAGGGGCCAGGAGAGTCTCTCCAGGGGCCGGGCGAGTTTCCACAGAGGCCGGGCGAGTCTCTGCAGAGGCCGGGCGAGTCTCTATAGGGGCCGGGCGAGTCTCTACAGGGACCGGACGAGTATCTATTGGGACCGGACGAGTCTCTACAGAGGCCGGGCGACTCTCTCCAGAGACCGGGCGAGTCTCTACAGAGGCCGCGCGAGTCTCTACAGAGGCCGCGCGAGTCTCTACAGAGGCCGGGTGAGTCTCTCCAGAGAAAGAGGGAGTCTCTACAGAGGCCGGGCGAGTCTCTCCAGAGGCCGGGCGAGTCTCTACATGAGCCGGGCGAGTCCCTACAGAGAGCGGGCGGGTCTCTTCAGGGGCCGGGCGAGTCTCTACAGAGGCCGCGCGAGTGTCTTCAGCGGCCGGGCGAGTCTCTCCAGAGGCCGCGCGAGACTCTACAGAGGCCGTGCGAGTCTCTCCTGGGGACGGGCGAGTCTCTACAGGGGCCGGGCGAGTCTCTACAGGGGCCGTGCGAGTCTCCACATGGGCCAGGCGAGTCTCTACAGGGGCCAGGCGAGTCTCTGCAGAGGGCGGGCGAGTCTCTGCAGACGCCGGGCGAGTCTCTAAAGGGGCCGGGCGAGTCTCTCCAGAGGCCGGGCGAGTCTCTACAGAGGCCGTGCGCGTCTTTACAGGGGCCGGGCTAGTCTCTACAGGGACCGGACGAGTCTCTACAGGGGCCGGGCGAGTCTCTCCAGGGGCCGGGCGAGTCTCTACAGAGGCCAGGTGAGTCTCCACAGAGCCCAGGCGAGTCTCTACAGGGGCCAGGAGAGTCTCTCCAGGGGCCGGGCGAGTTTCCACAGAGGCCGGGCGAGTCTCTACAGAGGCCGGGCGAGTCTCTATAGGGGCCGGGCGAGTCTCTACAGGGACCGGACGAGTCTCTATAGGGACCGGACGAGTCTCTACAGGGGCCGGGCGAGTCTCTACAGGGGCCTGGCGAGTCTCTAGGGGCCGGGCGAGTCTCTACAGAGCCTGGGCGAGTCTCTCCAGAGGCCGGGCGAGTCTCTCCAGAGAAAGAGGGAGTCTCTACAGAGGCCGGGCGAGTCTCTCCAGAGGCCGGGCGAGTCTCTACATGAGCCGGGCGAGTCCCTACAGAGACCGGGCGGGTCTCTTCAGGGGCCGGGCGAGTCTCTACAGAGGCCGCGCGAGTGTCTACAGAGGCCGGGCGAGTCTCTCCAGAGGCCGCGCGAGACTCTACAGAGGCCGTGCGAGTCTCTCCTGGGGACGGGTGAGTCTCTACAGGGGCCGGGCGAGTCTCTACAGGGGCCGTGCGAGTCTCCACATGGGCCAGGCGAGTCTCTCCAGAGGCTGGGCGAGTCTCTCCAGAGGCCGGGCGAGTCTCTAGAGAGGCAAGGCGAGTTTTTACAGGGGCCAGGCGAGTCTCCACAGAGGCCGTGCGAGTCTCTCCTGGGGCCGGGCGAGTCTCTCCAGAGGCCGGGCGAGTGTCTAGAGAGGCCGGGCGGGTCTTTACAGGGGCCAGGAGAGTCTCTACAGGGGCCAGGCGAGTCTCTACAGAGGCCGGGCGAGTCTCTGCAGAGGCCGGGCGAGTCTCTACAGAGGCCGGGCGAGTCTTTACAGGGGCCGGGCGAGTCTCTGCAGGGGCCGGGAGAGTCTTTACAGGGGCCGGGCGAGTCTCTACAGGGGCCGCGCGAATCTCTACAGAGTACGGGAGAGTCTCTCCAAAGGCCGGGTGAGTCTCTACAGGGGCCGGGCGAGTCTCTACAGAGGCCGTGCGAGTCTCTAGAGAGTACGGGCGAGTCTCCACAGAGGCCGCGCGAGTGTCTACAGAGTACGGGCGAGTATTTCCAAATGCCGGGCGAGTCTCACAGGGGCCGGGCGAGTCTCTACAGAGGCCGTGCGAGTCTCTCCAGGGGCCGGGCTAGTCTCTACAGGGACCGGACGAGTCTCTACATGGGCCGGGCGAGTCTCCACAGAGGCCCGGCTAGTCTCTACAGTGGCCGGGCGAGTCTCTCCAGGGGCCGGACGAGTCTCTACAGGGGCCGGGCGAGTCTCCACAGGGGCCAGGCGAGTCTCTACAGGGGTCGGGAGAGTCTCTACAGACGCTGGGTGAGTCTCTCCAGAGAAAGAGGGAGTCTCTACAGAGGCCGAGCGAGTCTCTCCAGAGGCCGGGCGAGTCTCTACATGAGCCGGGCGAGTCCCTACAGAGACCGGGCGGGTCTCTTCAGGGGCCGGGTGAGTCTCTACAGAGGCTGGACGAGTCTCTACAGAGGCCGGGCGAGTCCATCCAGAGGCCAGGTGAGTCTCTACAGAGGCCGGGCAAGTCTCTACAGAGGCCGCGCGAGTGTCTACAGAGGCCGGGCGAGTCTCTCCAGAGGCCGCGCGAGACTCTACAGAGGCCGTGCGAGTCTCTCCTGGGGACGGGCGAGTCACTACAGGGGCCGGGCGAGTCTCTACAGGGGCCGTATGAGTCTCTCCTGGGGCCCGGCGAGTCTCTACATGGGCCGGGCGAGTCTCTCCAGAGGCTGGGCGAGTGTCTAGAGAGGCCGGGCGGGTCTTTACAGGGGCCAGGAGAGTCTCTACAGGGGCCAGGCGAGTCTCTACAGCGGCCGGGCGAGTCTCTGCAGAGGCCGGGCGAGTCTCTACAGAGGCCGGGCGAGTCTTTACAGGGGCCGGGCGAGTCTCTGCAGGGGCCGGGAGAGTCTCTACAGGGGCCGGGTGAGTCTCTACCGAGGCCGGGCGAGTCTCTACAGGGGCCGCGCGAATCTCTACAGAGTACGGGAGAGTCTCTCCAAAGGCCGGGTGAGTCTCCACAGGGGCCAGGCGAGTCTCTACAGAGGCCGTGCGAGTCTCTAGAGAGTACGGGCGAGTCTCCACAGAGGCCGCGCGAGTCTCTACAGAGTACGGGCGAGTCTCTCCAAATGCCGGGCGAGTCTCCACAGGGGCCGGGCGAGTCTCTACAGAGGCCGGGCGAGTCTCTTCAGGGGCCGGGTGAGTCTCTACAGAGGCCGAGTGAGTCTCTTCAGGGGCCGGGTGAGTCTCTACAGAGGCCAGGCGAGTCTCTACAGAGGCCGAGCGAGTCTCTCAAGAGACCGGGCGAGTCTCTACAGAGGCCGCGCGAGTGTCTACAGAGGCCGGGCGAGTCTCTCCAGAGGCCGCGCGAGACTCTACAGAGGCCGCGCGAGTCTCCCCAGAGACCGGGCGAGTCTCCAAAGAGGCCGCGCGAGTCTCTACAGAGTACGGGCAAGTATCTCCAAAGGCCGGGCGAGTCTCTACAGGGGCCGGGCGAGTCTCTACAGAGGCCGGGCGAGTCTCTTCAGGGGCCGGGTGAGTCTCTACAGAGGCCGGGCGAGTCTCTTCAGGGGCCGGGTGAGTCTCTACAGAGGCTGGGCGAGTCACTACAGAGGCCGGGCGAGACTCTCCAGAGGCCAGGCGAGTCTCTACAGAGGCCGGGCGAGTCTCTCAAGAGACCGGGCGAGTCTCTACAGAGGCCACGCGAGTGTCTACAGAGGCCGGGCGAGTCTCTCCAGAGGCCGCGCGAGACTCTACAGAGGCCGCGCGAGTCTCCCCAGAGACCGGGCGAGTCTCCAAAGAGGCCGCGCGAGTCTCTACAGAGTACGGGCAAGTATCTCCAAAGGCCGGGCGAGTCTCTACAGGGGCCGGGCGAGTCTCTACAGAGGCCGGGCGAGTCTATTCAGGGGCCGGGTGAGTCTCTACAGAGGCCGGGCGAGTCTCTTCAGGTGCCGGGTGAGTCCCTACAGAGTCTGGGCGAGTCTCTACAGAGGCCGGGCGAGTCTCTCCAGAGGCCGGGCGAGTCTCTACAGAGGCCGGGCGAGTCTCTCAAGAGACCGGGCGAGTCTCTACAGAGGCCGCGCGAGTGCCTACAGAGGCCGGGCGAGTCTCTCCAGAGGCCGCGTGAGACTCTACAGAGGCCGTGCGAGTCTCTCCTGGGGACGGGCGAGTCTCTACAGGGGCCGGGCGAGTCTCTACAGGGGCCGAGCGAATCTCCACATGGGCCAGGCGAGTCTCTCCAGAGGCTGGGCGAGTCTCTCCAGAGGCCGGGCGAGTCTCTAGAGAGGCAAGGCGAGTTTTTACAGGGGCCAGGCGAGTCTCCACAGAGGCCGTGCGAGTCTCTCCTGGGGCCGGGCGAGTCTCTCCAGAGGCCGGGCGAGTGTCTAGAGAGGCCGGGCGGGTCTTTACAGGGGCCAGGAGAGTCTCTACAGGGGCCAGGAGAGTCTCTACAGAGGCCGGGCGAGTCTCTGCAGAGGCCGGGCGAGTCTCTACAGAGGCCGGGCGAGTCTTTACAGGGGCCGGGCGAGTCTCTGCAGGGGCCGGGAGAGTCTTTACAGGGGCCGGGTGAGTCTCTACCGAGGCCGGGCGAGTCTCTACAGGGGCCGCGCGAATCTCTACAGAGTACGGGAGAGTCTCTCCAAAGGCCGGGTGAGTCTCTACAGGGGCCGGGCGAGTCTCTACAGAGGCCGTGCGAGTCTCTAGAGAGTACGGGCGAGTCTCCACAGAGGCCGCGCGAGTCTCTACAGAGTACGGGCGAGTATTTCCAAATGCCGGGCGAGTCTCACAGGGGCCGGGCGAGTCTCTACAGAGGCCGTGCGAGTCTCTCCAGGGGCCGGGCTAGTCTCTACAGGGACCGGACGAGTCTCTACATGGGCCGGGCGAGTCTCCACAGAAGCCCGGCTAGTCTCTACAGTGGCCGGGCGAGTCTCTCCAGGGGCCGGACGAGTCTCTACAGGGGCCGGGCGAGTCTCCACAGGGGCCAGGCGAGTCTCTACATGGGTCGGGAGAGTCTCTACAGAGGCTGGGCAAGTCTCTCCAGAGGCCGGGCGAGTCTCTACATGAGCCGGGCGAGTCCCTACAGAGACCGGGCGGGTCTCTTCAGGGGCCGGGTGAGTCTCTACAGAGGCAGGGCGAGTCTCTACAGAGGCCGGGCGAGTCCATCCAGAGGCCAGGTGAGTCTCTACAGAGGCCGGGCGAGTCTCTCCAGAGGCCGCGCGAGACTCTACAGAGGCCGTGCGAGTCTCTCCTGGGGACGGGCGAGTCTCTACAGGGGCCGGGCGAGTCTCTACAGGGGCCGTATGAGTCTCCACATGGGCCAGGCGAGTCTCTCCAGAGGCTGGGCGAGTCTCCACAGAGGCCGTGCGAGTCTCTCCTGGGGCCGGGCGAGTCTCTACATGGGCCGGGCGAGTCTCCCCAGAGGCCGGGCGAGTGTCTAGAGAGGCCGGGCGGGTCTTTACAGGGGCCAGGAGAGTCTCTACAGGGGCCAGGCGAGTCTCTACAGCGGCCGGGCGAGTCTCTGCAGAGGCCGGGCGAGTCTCTACAGAGGCCGGGCGAGTCTTTACAGGGGCCGGGCGAGTCTCTGCAGGGGCCTGGAGAGTCTCTACAGGGGCCGGGTGAGTCTCTACCGAGGCCGGGCGAGTCTCTACAGGGGCCGCGCGAATCTCTACAGAGTACGGGAGAGTCTCTCCAAAGGCCGGGTGAGTCTCCACAGGGGCCAGGCGAGTCTCTACAGAGGCCGTGCGAGTCTCTAGAGAGTACGGGCGAGTCTCAACAGAGGCCGCGCGAGTCTCTACAGAGTACGGGCGAGTCTCTCCAAATGCCGGGTGAGTCTCTACAGAGGCCAGGCGAGTCTCTACAGAGGCCGGGCGAGTCTCTTCAGGGGCCGGGTGAGTCTCTACAGAGGCCGAGTGAGTCTCTTCAGAGGCCGGGCGAGTCTCTCCAGAGGCCGCGCGAGACTCTACAGAGGCCGCGCGAGTCTCCCCAGAGACCGGGCGAGTCTCCAAAGAGGCCGCGCGAGTCTCTACAGAGTACGGGCAAGTATCTCCAAAGGCCGGGCGAGTCTCTACAGGGGCCGGGCGAGTCTCTACAGAGGCCGGGCGAGTCTCTTCAGGGGCCGGGTGAGTCTCTACAGAGGCCGGGCGAGTCTCTTCAGGGGCCGGGTGAGTCTCTACAGAGGCTGGGCGAGTCTCTACAGAGGCCGGGCGAGTCTCTCCAGAGGTCGGGCGAGTCTCTACATGAGTCGGGCGAGTCCCTACAGAGACCGGGCGGGTCTCTTCAGGGGCCGCGCGAGTCTCTACAGAGGCCGCGCGAGTGTCTACAGAGGCCGGGCGAGTCTCTCCAGAGGGCCGCGCGAGACTCTACAGAGGCCGTGCGAGTCTCTCCTGGGGACGGGCGAGTCTCTACAGGGGCCGGGCGAGTCTCTACAGGGGCCGTGCGAGTCTCTCCTGGGGACGGGCGAGTCTCTACAGGGGCCGGGCGAGTCTCTACAGGGGCCGTGCGAGTCTCCACATGGGCCAGGCGAGTCTCTACAGGGGCCAGGCGAGTCTCTACAGAGGGCGGGCGAGTCTCTAAAGGGGCCGGGCGAGTCTCTCCAGAGGCCGGGCGAGTCTCTACAGAGGCCGTGCGAGTCTTTACAGGGGCCGGGCTAGTCTCTACAGGGACCGGACGAGTCTCTACAGGGGCCGGGCGAGTCTCTCCAGGGGCCGGGCGAGTCTCTACAGAGGCCAGGTGAGTCTCCACAGAGCCCAGGCGAGTCTCTACAGGGGCCAGGAGAGTCTCTCCAGGGGCCGGGCGAGTTTCCACAGAGGCCGGGCGAGTCTCTGCAGAGGCCAGGCGAGTCTCTATAGGGGCCGGGCGAGTCTCTACAGGGACCGGACGAGTATCTATTGGGACCGGACGAGTCTCTACAGAGGCCGGGCGACTCTCTCCAGAGACCGGGCGAGTCTCTACAGAGGCCGCGCGAGTCTCTACAGAGGCCGCGCGAGTCTCTACAGAGGCCGGGTGAGTCTCTCCAGAGAAAGAGGGAGTCTCTACAGAGGCCGGGCGAGTCTCTCCAGAGGCCGGGCGAGTCTCTACATGAGCCGGGCGAGTCCCTACAGAGAGCGGGCGGGTCTCTTCAGGGGCCGGGCGAGTCTCTACAGAGGCCGCGCGAGTGTCTTCAGCGGCCGGGCGAGTCTCTCCAGAGGCCGCGCGAGACTCTACAGAGGCCGTGCGAGTCTCTCCTGGGGACGGGCGAGTCTCTACAGGGGCCGGGCGAGTCTCTACAGGGGCCGTGCGAGTCTCCACATGGGCCAGGCGAGTCTCTACAGGGGCCAGGCGAGTCTCTGCAGAGGGCGGGCGAGTCTCTGCAGACGCCGGGCGAGTCTCTAAAGGGGCCGGGCGAGTCTCTCCAGAGGCCGGGCGAGTCTCTACAGAGGCCGTGCGCGTCTTTACAGGGGCCGGGCTAGTCTCTACAGGGACCGGACGAGTCTCTACAGGGGCCGGGCGAGTCTCTCCAGGGGCCGGGCGAGTCTCTACAGAGGCCAGGTGAGTCTCCACAGAGCCCAGGCGAGTCTCTACAGGGGCCAGGAGAGTCTCTCCAGGGGCCGGGCGAGTTTCCACAGAGGCCGGGCGAGTCTCTACAGAGGCCGGGCGAGTCTCTATAGGGGCCGGGCGAGTCTCTACAGGGACCGGACGAGTCTCTATAGGGACCGGACGAGTCTCTACAGGGGCCGGGCGAGTCTCTACAGGGGCCTGGCGAGTCTCTAGGGGCCGGGCGAGTCTCTACAGAGCCTGGGCGAGTCTCTCCAGAGGCCGGGCGAGTCTCTCCAGAGAAAGAGGGAGTCTCTACAGAGGCCGGGCGAGTCTCTCCAGAGGCCGGGCGAGTCTCTACATGAGCCGGGCGAGTCCCTACAGAGACCGGGCGGGTCTCTTCAGGGGCCGGGGGCGAGTCTCTACAGAGGCCGTGCGAGTGTCTACAGAGGCCGGGCGAGTCTCTCCAGAGGCCGCGCGAGACTCTACAGAGGCCGTGCGAGTCTCTCCTGGGGACGGGTGAGTCTCTACAGGGGCCGGGCGAGTCTCTACAGGGGCCGTGCGAGTCTCCACATGGGCCAGGCGAGTCTCTCCAGAGGCTGGGCGAGTCTCTCCAGAGGCCGGGCGAGTCTCTAGAGAGGCAAGGCGAGTTTTTACAGGGGCCAGGCGAGTCTCCACAGAGGCCGTGCGAGTCTCTCCTGGGGCCGGGCGAGTCTCTCCAGAGGCCGGGCGAGTGTCTAGAGAGGCCGGGCGGGTCTTTACAGGGGCCAGGAGAGTCTCTACAGGGGCCAGGCGAGTCTCTACAGAGGCCGGGCGAGTCTCTGCAGAGGCCGGGCGAGTCTCTACAGAGGCCGGGCGAGTCTTTACAGGGGCCGGGCGAGTCTCTGCAGGGGCCGGGAGAGTCTTTACAGGGGCCGGGAGAGTCTCTACCGAGGCCGGGCGAGTCTCTACAGGGGCCGCGCGAATCTCTACAGAGTACGGGAGAGTCTCTCCAAAGGCCGGGTGAGTCTCTACAGGGGCCGGGCGAGTCTCTACAGAGGCCGTGCGAGTCTCTAGAGAGTACGGGCGAGTCTCCACAGAGGCCGCGCGAGTGTCTACAGAGTACGGGCGAGTATTTCCAAATGCCGGGCGAGTCTCACAGGGGCCGGGCGAGTCTCTACAGAGGCCGTGCGAGTCTCTCCAGGGGCCGGGCTAGTCTCTACAGGGACCGGACGAGTCTCTACATGGGCCGGGCGAGTCTCCACAGAGGCCCGGCTAGTCTCTACAGTGGCCGGGCGAGTCTCTCCAGGGGCCGGACGAGTCTCTACAGGGGCCGGGCGAGTCTCCACAGGGGCCAGGCGAGTCTCTACAGGGGTCGGGAGAGTCTCTACAGACGCTGGGTGAGTCTCTCCAGAGAAAGAGGGAGTCTCTACAGAGGCCGAGCGAGTCTCTCCAGAGGCCGGGCGAGTCTCTACATGAGCCGGGCGAGTCCCTACAGAGACCGGGCGGGTCTCTTCAGGGGCCGGGTGAGTCTCTACAGAGGCTGGACGAGTCTCTACAGAGGCCGGGCGAGTCCATCCAGAGGCCAGGTGAGTCTCTACAGAGGCCGGGCAAGTCTCTACAGAGGCCGCGCGAGTGTCTACAGAGGCCGGGCGAGTCTCTCCAGAGGCCGCGCGAGACTCTACAGAGGCCGTGCGAGTCTCTCCTGGGGACGGGCGAGTCACTACAGGGGCCGGGCGAGTCTCTACAGGGGCCGTATGAGTCTCTCCTGGGGCCCGGCGAGTCTCTACATGGGCCGGGCGAGTCTCTCCAGAGGCTGGGCGAGTGTCTAGAGAGGCCGGGCGGGTCTTTACAGGGGCCAGGAGAGTCTCTACAGGGGCCAGGCGAGTCTCTACAGCGGCCGGGCGAGTCTCTGCAGAGGCCGGGCGAGTCTCTACAGAGGCCGGGCGAGTCTTTACAGGGGCCGGGCGAGTCTCTGCAGGGGCCGGGAAAGTCTCTACAGGGGCCGGGTGAGTCTCTACCGAGGCCGGGCGAGTCTCTACAGGGGCCGCGCGAATCTCTACAGAGTACGGGAGAGTCTCTCCAAAGGCCGGGTGAGTCTCCACAGGGGCCAGGCGAGTCTCTACAGAGGCCGTGCGAGTCTCTAGAGAGTACGGGCGAGTCTCCACAGAGGCCGCGCGAGTCTCTACAGAGTACGGGCGAGTCTCTCCAAATGCCGGGCGAGTCTCCACAGGGGCCGGGCGAGTCTCTACAGAGGCCGGGCGAGTCTCTTCAGGGGCCGGGTGAGTCTCTACAGAGGCCGAGTGAGTCTCTTCAGGGGCCGGGTGAGTCTCTACAGAGGCCAGGCGAGTCTCTACAGAGGCCGAGCGAGTCTCTCAAGAGACCGGGCGAGTCTCTACAGAGGCCGCGCGAGTGTCTACAGAGGCCGGGCGAGTCTCTCCAGAGGCCGCGCGAGACTCTACAGAGGCCGCGCGAGTCTCCCCAGAGACCGGGCGAGTCTCCAAAGAGGCCGCGCGAGTCTCTACAGAGTACGGGCAATTATCTCCAAAGGCCGGGCGAGTCTCTACAGGGGCCGGGCGAGTCTCTACAGAGGCCGGGCGAGTCTCTTCAGGGGCCGGGTGAGTCTCTACAGAGGCCGGGCGAGTCTCTTCAGGGGCCGGGTGAGTCTCTACAGAGGCTGGGCGAGTCACTACAGAGGCCGGGCGAGTCTCTCCAGAGGCCAAGCGAGTCTCTACAGAGGCCGGGCGAGTCTCTCAAGAGACCGGGCGAGTCTCTACAGAGGCCACGCGAGTGTCTACAGAGGCCGGGCGAGTCTCTCCAGAGGCCGCGCGAGACTCTACAGAGGCCGCGCGAGTCTCCCCAGAGACCGGGCGAGTCTCCAAAGAGGCCGCGCGAGTCTCTACAGAGTACGGGCAAGTATCTCCAAAGGCCGGGCGAGTCTCTACAGGGGCCGGGCGAGTCTCTACAGAGGCCGGGCGAGTCTATTCAGGGGCCGGGTGAGTCTCTACAGAGGCCGGGCGAGTCTCTTCAGGTGCCGGGTGAGTCCCTACAGAGTCTGGGCGAGTCTCTACAGAGGCCGGGCGAGTCTCTCCAGAGGCCGGGCGAGTCTCTACAGAGGCCGGGCGAGTCTCTCAAGAGACCGGGCGAGTCTCTACAGACGCCGCGCGAGTGCCTACAGAGGCCGGGCGAGTCTCTCCAGAGGCCGCGTGAGACTCTACAGAGGCCGTGCGAGTCTCTCCTGGGGACGGGCGAGTCTCTACAGGGGCCAGGCGAGTCTCTCCAGAGGCTGGGCGAGTCTCTCCAGAGGCCGGGCGAGTCTCTAGAGAGGCAAGGCGAGTTTTTACAGGGGCCAGGCGAGTCTCCACAGAGGCCGTGCGAGTCTCTCCTGGGGCCGGGCGAGTCTCTCCAGAGGCCGGGCGAGTGTCTAGAGAGGCCGGGCGGGTCTTTACAGGGGCCAGGAGAGTCTCTACAGGGGCCAGGAGAGTCTCTACAGAGGCCGGGCGAGTCTCTGCAGAGGCCGGGCGAGTCTCTACAGAGGCCGGGCGAGTCTTTACAGGGGCCGGGCGAGTCTCTGCAGGGGCCGGGAGAGTCTTTACAGGGGCCGGGTGAGTCTCTACCGAGGCCGGGCGAGTCTCTACAGGGGCCGCGCGAATCTCTACAGAGTACGGGAGAGTCTCTCCAAAGGCCGGGTGAGTCTCTACAGGGGCCGGGCGAGTCTCTACAGAGGCCGTGCGAGTCTCTAGAGAGTACGGGCGAGTCTCCACAGAGGCCGCGCGAGTCTCTACAGAGTACGGGCGAGTATTTCCAAATGCCGGGCGAGTCTCACAGGGGCCGGGCGAGTCTCTACAGAGGCCGTGCGAGTCTCTCCAGGGGCCGGGCTAGTCTCTACAGGGACCGGACGAGTCTCTACATGGGCCGGGCGAGTCTCCACAGAAGCCCGGCTAGTCTCTACAGTGGCCGGGCGAGTCTCTCCAGGGGCCGGACGAGTCTCTACAGGGGCCGGGCGAGTCTCCACAGGGGCCAGGCGAGTCTCTACATGGGTCGGGAGAGTCTCTACAGAGGCTGGGCAAGTCTCTCCAGAGGCCGGGCGAGTCTCTACATGAGCCGGGCGAGTCCCTACAGAGACCGGGCGGGTCTCTTCAGGGGCCGGGTGAGTCTCTACAGAGGCAGGGCGAGTCTCTACAGAGGCCGGGCGAGTCCATCCAGAGGCCAGGTGAGTCTCTACAGAGGCCGGGCGAGTCTCTCCAGAGGCCGCGCGAGACTCTACAGAGGCCGTGCGAGTCTCTCCTGGGGACGGGCGAGTCTCTACAGGGGCCGGGCGAGTCTCTACAGGGGCCGTATGAGTCTCCACATGGGCCAGGCGAGTCTCTCCAGAGGCTGGGCGAGTCTCCACAGAGGCCGTGCGAGTCTCTCCTGGGGCCGGGCGAGTCTCTACATGGGCCGGGCGAGTCTCCCCAGAGGCCGGGCGAGTGTCTAGAGAGGCCGGGCGGGTCTTTACAGGGGCCAGGAGAGTCTCTACAGGGGCCAGGCGAGTCTCTACAGCGGCCGGGCGAGTCTCTGCAGAGGCCGGGCGAGTCTCTACAGAGGCCGGGCGAGTCTTTACAGGGGCCGGGCGAGTCTCTGCAGGGGCCTGGAGAGTCTCTACAGGGGCCGGGTGAGTCTCTACCGAGGCCGGGCGAGTCTCTACAGGGGCCGCGCGAATCTCTACAGAGTACGGGAGAGTCTCTCCAAAGGCCGGGTGAGTCTCCACAGGGGCCAGGCGAGTCTCTACAGAGGCCGTGCGAGTCTCTAGAGAGTACGGGCGAGTCTCAACAGAGGCCGCGCGAGTCTCTACAGAGTACGGGCGAGTCTCTCCAAATGCCGGGTGAGTCTCTACAGAGGCCAGGCGAGTCTCTACAGAGGCCGGGCGAGTCTCTTCAGGGGCCGGGTGAGTCTCTACAGAGGCCGAGTGAGTCTCTTCAGAGGCCGGGCGAGTCTCTCCAGAGGCCGCGCGAGACTCTACAGAGGCCGCGCGAGTCTCCCCAGAGACCGGGCGAGTCTCCAAAGAGGCCGCGCGAGTCTCTACAGAGTACGGGCAAGTATCTCCAAAGGCCGGGCGAGTCTCTACAGGGGCCGGGCGAGTCTCTACAGAGGCCGGGCGAGTCTCTTCAGGGGCCGGGTGAGTCTCTACAGAGGCCGGGCGAGTCTCTTCAGGGGCCGGGTGAGTCTCTACAGAGGCTGGGCGAGTCTCTACAGAGGCCGGGCGAGTCTCTCCAGAGGCCAGGCGAGTCTCTACAGAGGCCGGGCGAGTTTCTCAAGAGACCGGGCGAGTCTCTACAGAGGCCGCGCGAGTGCCTACAGAGGCCGGGCGAGTCTCTCCAGAGGCCGCGTGAGACTCTACAGAGGCCGTGCGAGTCTCTCCTGGGGACGGACGAGTCTCTACAGGGGCTGGGCGAGTCTCTCCAGAGGCCGGGCGAGTCTCTAGAGAGGCAAGGCGAGTTTTTACAGGGGCCAGGCGAGTCTCCACAGAGGCCGTGCGAGTCTCTCCTTGGCCCAGGCGAGTCTGCAGAGGCCGGGCGAGTCTCTACAGAGGCCGGGCGAGTCTCTACAGGGGCCGGGCGAGTCTCTGCAGGGGCCAGGCGAGTCTCTCCAGAGGCTGGGCGAGTCTCTCCAGAGGCCGGGCGAGTCTCTAGAGAGGCAAGGCGAGTTTTTACAGGGGCCAGGCGAGTCTCCACAGAGGCCGTGCGAGTCTCTCCTTGGCCCAGGCGAGTCTGCAGAGGCCGGGCGAGTCTCTACAGAGGCCGTGCGAGTCTCTACAGGGGCCGGGCGAGTCTCTGCAGGGGCCGGGAGAGTCTCTACAGGGGCCGGGTGAGTCTCTACCGAGGCCGGGCGAGTCTCTACAGGGGCCGCGCGAATCTCTACAGAGTACGGGAGAGTCTCTCCAAAGGCCGGGTGAGTCTCTACAGGGGCCGGGCGAGTCTCTACAGAGGCCGTGCGAGTCTCTAGAGAGTACGGGCGAGTCTCCACCGAGGCCTCTAGAGAGGCAAGGCGAGTTTTTACAGGGGCCAGGCGAGTCTCCACAGAGGCCGTGCGAGTCTCTCCTGGGGCCGGGCGAGTCTCTACAGGGGCCGGGCGTGTCTCTCCAGAGGCCGGGCGAGTCTCCAAAGAGGCCGCGCGAGTCTCTACAGAGTACGGGCAAGTATCTCCAAAGGCCGGGCGAGTCTCTACAGGGGCCGGGCGAGTCTCTACAGAGGCCGGGCGAGTCTATTCAGGGGCCGGGTGAGTCTCTACAGAGGCCGGGCGAGTCTCTTCAGGTGCCGGGTGAGTCCCTACAGAGTCTGGGCGAGTCTCTACAGAGGCCGGGCGAGTCTCTCCAGAGGCCGGGCGAGTCTCTACAGAGGCCGGGCGAGTCTCTCAAGAGACCGGGCGAGTCTCTACAGAGGCCGCGCGAGTGCCTACAGAGGCCGGGCGAGTCTCTCCAGAGGCCGCGTGAGACTCTACAGAGGCCGTGCGAGTCTCTCCTGGGGACGGGCGAGTCTCTACAGGGGCCGGGCGAGTCTCTACAGGGGCCGAAGCGAATCTCCACATGGGCCAGGCGAGTCTCTCCAGAGGCTGGGCGAGTCTCTCCAGAGGCCGGGGCGAGTCTCTACAGGGGCCGTGCGAGTCTCTACAGGGGCCGGGCGAGTCTCTGCAGGGGCCGGGAGAGTCTCTACAGGGGCCGGGTGAGTCTCTACCGAGGCCGGGCGAGTCTCTACAGGGGCCGCGCAGCGAATCTCTACAGAGTAGGAAACGGGGAGAGGAGAGTCTCTCCAAAGGCCGGGTGAGTCTCTACAGGGGCCGGTGCGAGTCTCTACAGAGGCCGTGCGAGTCTCTAGAGAGTACGGGCGAGTCTCCACCGAGGCCTCTAGAGAGGCAAGGCGAGTTTTTACAGGGGCCAGGCGAGTCTCCACAGAGGCCGTGCGAGTCTCTCCTGGGGCCGGGGGCGAAGTCTCTACAGGGGCCGGGCGTGTCTCTCCAGAGGCCGGGCGAGTCTCCAAAGAGGCCAGCGCGAGTCTCTACAGAGTACGGGCAAGTATCTCCAAAGGCCGGGCGAGTCTCTACAGGGGCCGGGCGCAGGGGCCGGGCGAGTCTCTACAGAGGCCGGGCGAGTCTATTCAGGGGCCGGGTGAGTCTCTACAGAGGCCGGGCGAGTCTCTTCAGGTGCCGGGTGAGTCCCTACAGAGTCTGGGCGAGTCTCTACAGAGGCCGGGCGAGTCTCTCCAGAGGCCGGGCGAGTCTCTACAGAGGCCGGGCGAGTCTCTCAAGAGACCGGGCGAGTCTCTACAGAGGCCGCGCGAGTGCCTACAGAGGCCGGGCGAGTCTCTCCAGAGGCCGCGTGAGACTCTACAGAGGCCGTGCGAGTCTCTCCTGGGGACGGGCGAGTCTCTACAGGGGCCGGGCGAGTCTCTACAGGGGCCGAGCGAATCTCCACATGGGCCAGGCGAGTCTCTCCAGAGGCTGGGCGAGTCTCTCCAGAGGCCGGGCGAGTCTCTAGAGAGGCAAGGCGAGTTTTTACAGGGGCCAGGCGAGTCTCCACAGAGGCCGTGCGAGTCTCTCCTGGGGCCGGGCGAGTCTCTCCAGAGGCCGGGCGAGTGTCTAGAGAGGCCGGGCGGGTCTTTACAGGGGCCAGGAGAGTCTCTACAGGGGCCAGGAGAGTCTCTACAGAGGCCGGGCGAGTCTCTGCAGAGGCCGGGCGAGTCTCTACAGAGGCCGGGCGAGTCTTTACAGGGGCCGGGCGAGTCTCTGCAGGGGCCGGGAGAGTCTTTACAGGGGCCGGGTGAGTCTCTACCGAGGCCGGGCGAGTCTCTACAGGGGCCGCGCGAATCTCTACAGAGTACGGGAGAGTCTCTCCAAAGGCCGGGTGAGTCTCTACAGGGGCCGGGCGAGTCTCTACAGAGGCCGTGCGAGTCTCTAGAGAGTACGGGCGAGTCTCCACAGAGGCCGCGCGAGTCTCTACAGAGTACGGGCGAGTATTTCCAAATGCCGGGCGAGTCTCACAGGGGCCGGGCGAGTCTCTACAGAGGCCGTGCGAGTCTCTCCAGGGGCCGGGCTAGTCTCTACAGGGACCGGACGAGTCTCTACATGGGCCGGGCGAGTCTCCACAGAAGCCCGGCTAGTCTCTACAGTGGCCGGGCGAGTCTCTCCAGGGGCCGGACGAGTCTCTACAGGGGCCGGGCGAGTCTCCACAGGGGCCAGGCGAGTCTCTACATGGGTCGGGAGAGTCTCTACAGAGGCTGGGCAAGTCTCTCCAGAGGCCGGGCGAGTCTCTACATGAGCCGGGCGAGTCCCTACAGAGACCGGGCGGGTCTCTTCAGGGGCCGGGTGAGTCTCTACAGAGGCAGGGCGAGTCTCTACAGAGGCCGGGCGAGTCCATCCAGAGGCCAGGTGAGTCTCTACAGAGGCCGGGCGAGTCTCTCCAGAGGCCGCGCGAGACTCTACAGAGGCCGTGCGAGTCTCTCCTGGGGACGGGCGAGTCTCTACAGGGGCCGGGCGAGTCTCTACAGGGGCCGTATGAGTCTCCACATGGGCCAGGCGAGTCTCTCCAGAGGCTGGGCGAGTCTCCACAGAGGCCGTGCGAGTCTCTCCTGGGGCCGGGCGAGTCTCTACATGGGCCGGGCGAGTCTCCCCAGAGGCCGGGCGAGTGTCTAGAGAGGCCGGGCGGGTCTTTACAGGGGCCAGGAGAGTCTCTACAGGGGCCAGGCGAGTCTCTACAGCGGCCGGGCGAGTCTCTGCAGAGGCCGGGCGAGTCTCTACAGAGGCCGGGCGAGTCTTTACAGGGGCCGGGCGAGTCTCTGCAGGGGCCAGGAGAGTCTCTACAGGGGCCGGGTGAGTCTCTACCGAGGCCGGGCGAGTCTCTACAGGGGCCGCGCGAATCTCTACAGAGTACGGGAGAGTCTCTCCAAAGGCCGGGTGAGTCTCCACAGGGGCCAGGCGAGTCTCTACAGAGGCCGTGCGAGTCTCTAGAGAGTACGGGCGAGTCTCAACAGAGGCCGCGCGAGTCTCTACAGAGTACGGGCGAGTCTCTCCAAATGCCGGGTGAGTCTCTACAGAGGCCAGGCGAGTCTCTACAGAGGCCGGGCGAGTCTCTTCAGGGGCCGGGTGAGTCTCTACAGAGGCCGAGTGAGTCTCTTCAGAGGCCGGGCGAGTCTCTCCAGAGGCCGCGCGAGACTCTACAGAGGCCGCGCGAGTCTCCCCAGAGACCGGGCGAGTCTCCAAAGAGGCCGCGCGAGTCTCTACAGAGTACGGGCAAGTATCTCCAAAGGCCGGGCGAGTCTCTACAGGGGCCGGGCGAGTCTCTACAGAGGCCGGGCGAGTCTCTTCAGGGGCCGGGTGAGTCTCTACAGAGGCCGGGCGAGTCTCTTCAGGGGCCGGGTGAGTCTCTACAGAGGCTGGGCGAGTCTCTACAGAGGCCGGGCGAGTCTCTCCAGAGGCCAGGCGAGTCTCTACAGAGGCCGGGCGAGTTTCTCAAGAGACCGGGCGAGTCTCTACAGAGGCCGCGCGAGTGCCTACAGAGGCCGGGCGAGTCTCTCCAGAGGCCGCGTGAGACTCTACAGAGGCCGTGCGAGTCTCTCCTGGGGACGGACGAGTCTCTACAGGGGCTGGGCGAGTCTCTCCAGAGGCCGGGCGAGTCTCTAGAGAGGCAAGGCGAGTTTTTACAGGGGCCAGGCGAGTCTCCACAGAGGCCGTGCGAGTCTCTCCTTGGCCCAGGCGAGTCTGCAGAGGCCGGGCGAGTCTCTACAGAGGCCGGGCGAGTCTCTACAGGGGCCGGGCGAGTCTCTGCAGGGGCCAGGCGAGTCTCTCCAGAGGCTGGGCGAGTCTCTCCAGAGGCCGGGCGAGTCTCTAGAGAGGCAAGGCGAGTTTTTACAGGGGCCAGGCGAGTCTCCACAGAGGCCGTGCGAGTCTCTCCTTGGCCCAGGCGAGTCTGCAGAGGCCGGGCGAGTCTCTACAGAGGCCGTGCGAGTCTCTACAGGGGCCGGGCGAGTCTCTGCAGGGGCCGGGAGAGTCTCTACAGGGGCCGGGTGAGTCTCTACTGAGGCCGGGCGAGTCTCTACAGGGGCCGCGCGAATCTCTACAGAGTACGGGAGAGTCTCTCCAAAGGCCGGGTGAGTCTCTACAGGGGCCGGGCGAGTCTCTACAGAGGCCGTGCGAGTCTCTAGAGAGTACGGGCGAGTCTCCACCGAGGCCTCTAGAGAGGCAAGGCGAGTTTTTACAGGGGCCAGGCGAGTCTCCACAGAGGCCGTGCGAGTCTCTCCTGGGGCCGGGCGAGTCTCTACAGGGGCCGGGCGTGTCTCTCCAGAGGCCGGGCGAGTCTCTCCAGAGGCCGGGCGAGTCTCTACAGGGGCCGCGCGAGACTCTAATGAGGCCGTGCGAGTCTCTCCTGGGGATGGGCGAGTCTCTACAGGGGCCGGGCGAGTCTCTACAGGGGCCAAGCGAATCTCCACATGGGCCAGGCGAGTCTCTCCAGAGGCTGGGCGAGTCTCTCCAGAGGCCGGGCGAGTCTCTAGAGAGGCAAGGCGAGTTTTTACGGGGGCCAGGCCAGTCTCCACAGAGGCCGTGCGAGTCTTTCCTTGGGGCCGGGCGAGTCTCTACAGGGGCCGGGCGAGTCTCTGCAGGGGCCGGGAGAGTTTCTTCAGCAGCCGGGTGAGTCTCTACCGAGGCCGGGTGATTCTCTACAGGGGCGGGCGAGTCTGTCCAGAGGTCGGGCGAGTTTCTCCAGAGGTAGGGCGAGTCTCTAGGGAGGCCGGGGGAGTCTTTACAGGGGCCAGGCGAGTCTCTACAGGGGCCAGGCGAGTCTCTACAGAGGGCGGGCGAGTCTCATCAGACGCCGGGCGAGTCTCTAAAGGGGCCGGGCGAGTCTCTCCAGAGGCCGGGCGAGTCTCTACAGAGGCCGTGCAAGTCTTTACAGGGGCCGGGCTAGTCTCTACAGGGACCGGACGAGTCTCTACAGGGGCCGGGCGAGTCTCTCCAGGGGCCGGGCGAGTCTCTACAGAGATCAGGTGAGTCTCTACAGGGGCGGGCAAGTCTGTCCAGAGGCCGGGCGAGTTTCTCCAGAGGTAGGGCGAGTCTCTAGGGAGGCCGGGGGAGTCTTTACAGGGGCCAGGCGAGTCTCTACAGGGGCCAGGCGAGTCTCTACAGAGGGCGGGCGAGTCTCTGCAGACGCCGGGCGAGTCTCTAAAGGGGCCGGGCGAGTCTCTCTAGAGGCCGGGCGAGTCTCTGCAGAGGCCGGGCGAGTCTTTACAGGGGCCGGGCGAGTCTCTACAGAGGCCGGGCGAGTCTCTACAGGGGCCGGGAGAGTCTCTGCAGGGGCCGGGAGAGTCTCTACAGGGGCCGGGTGAGTCTCTACCGAGGCCGGGCGAGTCTCTACAGGGGCCGCGCGAATCTCTACAGAGTACGGGAGAGTCTCTCCAAAGGCCGGGTGAGTCTCTACAGGGGCCGGGCGAGTCTCTACAGGGGCCAGGAGAGTCTCTCCAGGGGCCGGGCGAGTTTCCACAGAGGCCGGGCGAGTCTCTACAGAGGCCGGGCGAGTCTCTATAGGGGCTGGGCGAGTCGCTCCAGAGGCCGGGCGAGTCTCTACAGAGGCCGTGCGAGACTCTCCAGGGGCCGGGCTAGTCTCTACAGGGACCGGACGAGTCTCTATAGGGACCGGACGAGTCTCTACAGGGGCCGGGCGAGTCTCTACAGAGGCCAGGTGAGTCTCCACAGGGGCCAGGCGAGTCTCTACAGGGGCCGGGAGAGTCTCTACAGACGCTGGGTGAGTCTCTCCAGAGAAAGATGGAGTCTCTACAGAGGCCGGGCGAGTCTCTCCAGAGGCCGGGCGAGTCTCTACATGAGCCGGGCGAGTCCCTACAGGGACCGGGCGGGTCTCTTCAGGGGCCGGGTGAGTCTCTACAGAGGCCGGGCGAGTCTCTACAGAGGCCGCGCGAGTGTCTACAGAGGCCGGGCGAGTCTCTCCAGAGGCCTCGCGAGACTCTACAGAGGCCGTGCGAGTTTCTCCTGGGGACGGGCGAGTCTCTACAGGGGCCGGGCGAGTCTCTGCAGGGGCCGGGAGAGTCTCTACAGGGGCCGGGTGAGTCTCTACCGCGGCCGGGAGAGTCTCTACAGGGGCCGCGCGAATCTCTACAGAGAACGGGAGAGTCTCTACAGCGGCCGGGCGAGTCTCTGCAGAGGCCGGGCGAGTCTCTACAGAGGCCGGGCGAGTCTTTACAGGGGCCGGGCGAGTCTCTGCAGGGGCCTGGAGAGTCTCTACAGGGGCCGGGTGAGTCTCTACCGAGGCCGGGCGAGTCTCTACAGGGGCCGCGCGAATCTCTACAGAGTACGGGAGAGTCTCTCCAAAGGCCGGGTGAGTCTCCACAGGGGCCAGGCGAGTCTCTACAGAGGCCGTGCGAGTCTCTAGAGAGTACGGGCGAGTCTCAACAGAGGCCGCGCGAGTCTCTACAGAGTACGGGCGAGTCTCTCCAAATGCCGGGTGAGTCTCTACAGAGGCCAGGCGAGTCTCTACAGAGGCCGGGCGAGTCTCTTCAGGGGCCGGGTGAGTCTCTACAGAGGCCGAGTGAGTCTCTTCAGAGGCCGGGCGAGTCTCTCCAGAGGCCGCGCGAGACTCTACAGAGGCCGCGCGAGTCTCCCCAGAGACCGGGCGAGTCTCCAAAGAGGCCGCGCGAGTCTCTACAGAGTACGGGCAAGTATCTCCAAAGGCCGGGCGAGTCTCTACAGGGGCCGGGCGAGTCTCTACAGAGGCCGGGCGAGTCTCTTCAGGGGCCGGGTGAGTCTCTACAGAGGCCGGGCGAGTCTCTTCAGGGGCCGGGTGAGTCTCTACAGAGGCTGGGCGAGTCTCTACAGAGGCCGGGCGAGTCTCTCCAGAGGCCAGGCGAGTCTCTACAGAGGCCGGGCGAGTTTCTCAAGAGACCGGGCAAGTCTCTACAGAGGCCGCGCGAGTGCCTACAGAGGCCGGGCGAGTCTCTCCAGAGGCCGCGTGAGACTCTACAGAGGCCGTGCGAGTCTCTCCTGGGGACGGACGAGTCTCTACAGGGGCTGGGCGAGTCTCTCCAGAGGCCGGGCGAGTCTCTAGAGAGGCAAGGCGAGTTTTTACAGGGGCCAGGCGAGTCTCCACAGAGGCCGTGCGAGTCTCTCCTTGGCCCAGGCGAGTCTGCAGAGGCCGGGCGAGTCTCTACAGAGGCCGGGCGAGTCTCTACAGGGGCCGGGCGAGTCTCTGCAGGGGCCAGGCGAGTCTCTCCAGAGGCTGGGCGAGTCTCTCCAGAGGCCGGGCGAGTCTCTAGAGAGGCAAGGCGAGTTTTTACAGGGGCCAGGCGAGTCTCCACAGAGGCCGTGCGAGTCTCTCCTTGGCCCAGGCGAGTCTGCAGAGGCCGGGCGAGTCTCTACAGAGGCCGTGCGAGTCTCTACAGGGGCCGGGCGAGTCTCTGCAGGGGCCGGGAGAGTCTCTACAGGGGCCGGGTGAGTCTCTACCGAGGCCGGGCGAGTCTCTACAGGGGCCGCGCGAATCTCTACAGAGTACGGGAGAGTCTCTCCAAAGGCCGGGTGAGTCTCTACAGGGGCCGGGCGAGTCTCTACAGAGGCCGTGCGAGTCTCTAGAGAGTACGGGCGAGTCTCCACCGAGGCCTCTAGAGAGGCAAGGCGAGTTTTTACAGGGGCCAGGCGAGTCTCCACAGAGGCCGTGCGAGTCTCTCCTGGGGCCGGGCGAGTCTCTACAGGGGCCGGGCGTGTCTCTCCAGAGGCCGGGCGAGTCTCCAAAGAGGCCGCGCGAGTCTCCACAGAGTACGGGCAAGTATCTCCAAAGGCCGGGCGAGTCTCTACAGGGGCCGGGCGAGTCTCTACAGAGGCCGGGCGAGTCTATTCAGGGGCCGGGTGAGTCTCTACAGAGGCCGGGCGAGTCTCTTCAGGTGCCGGGTGAGTCCCTACAGAGTCTGGGCGAGTCTCTACAGAGGCCGGGCGAGTCTCTCCAGAGGCCGGGCGAGTCTCTACAGAGGCCGGGCGAGTCTCTCAAGAGACCGGGCGAGTCTCTACAGAGGCCGCGCGAGTGCCTACAGAGGCCGGGCGAGTCTCTCCAGAGGCCGCGTGAGACTCTACAGAGGCCGTGCGAGTCTCTCCTGGGGACGGGCGAGTCTCTACAGGGGCCGGGCGAGTCTCTACAGGGGCCGAGCGAATCTCCACATGGGCCAGGCGAGTCTCTCCAGAGGCTGGGCGAGTCTCTCCAGAGGCCGGGCGAGTCTCTAGTGAGGCAAGGCGAGTTTTTACAGGGGCCAGGCGAGTCTCCACAGAGGCCGTGCGAGTCTCTCCTGGGGCCGGGCGAGTCTCTCCAGAGGCCGGGCGAGTGTCTAGAGAGGCCGGGCGGGTCTTTACAGGGGCCAGGAGAGTCTCTACAGGGGCCAGGAGAGTCTCTACAGAGGCCGGGCGAGTCTCTGCAGAGGCCGGGCGAGTCTCTACAGAGGCCGGGCGAGTCTTTACAGGGGCCGGGCGAGTCTCTGCAGGGGCCGGGAGAGTCTTTACAGGGGCCGGGTGAGTCTCTACCGAGGCCGGGCGAGTCTCTACAGGGGCCGCGCGAATCTCTACAGAGTACGGGAGAGTCTCTCCAAAGGCCGGGTGAGTCTCTACAGGGGCCGGGCGAGTCTCTACAGAGGCCGTGCGAGTCTCTAGAGAGTACGGGCGAGTCTCCACAGAGGCCGCGCGAGTCTCTACAGAGTACGGGCGAGTATTTCCAAATGCCGGGCGAGTCTCACAGGGGCCGGGCGAGTCTCTACAGAGGCCGTGCGAGTCTCTCCAGGGGCCGGGCTAGTCTCTACAGGGACCGGACGAGTCTCTACATGGGCCGGGCGAGTCTCCACAGAAGCCCGGCTAGTCTCTACAGTGGCCGGGCGAGTCTCTCCAGGGGCCGGACGAGTCTCTACAGGGGCCGGGCGAGTCTCCACAGGGGCCAGGCGAGTCTCTACATGGGTCGGGAGAGTCTCTACAGAGGCTGGGCAAGTCTCTCCAGAGGCCGGGCGAGTCTCTACATGAGCCGGGCGAGTCCCTACAGAGACCGGGCGGGTCTCTTCAGGGGCCGGGTGAGTCTCTACAGAGGCAGGGCGAGTCTCTACAGAGGCCGGGCGAGTCCATCCAGAGGCCAGGTGAGTCTCTACAGAGGCCGGGCGAGTCTCTCCAGAGGCCGCGCGAGACTCTACAGAGGCCGTGCGAGTCTCTCCTGGGGACGGGCGAGTCTCTACAGGGGCCGGGCGAGTCTCTACAGGGGCCGTATGAGTCTCCACATGGGCCAGGCGAGTCTCTCCAGAGGCTGGGCGAGTCTCCACAGAGGCCGTGCGAGTCTCTCCTGGGGCCGGGCGAGTCTCTACATGGGCCGGGCGAGTCTCCCCAGAGGCCGGGCGAGTGTCTAGAGAGGCCGGGCGGGTCTTTACAGGGGCCAGGAGAGTCTCTACAGGGGCCAGGCGAGTCTCTACAGCGGCCGGGCGAGTCTCTGCAGAGGCCGGGCGAGTCTCTACAGAGGCCGGGCGAGTCTTTACAGGGGCCGGGCGAGTCTCTGCAGGGGCCAGGAGAGTCTCTACAGGGGCCGGGTGAGTCTCTACCGAGGCCGGGCGAGTCTCTACAGGGGCCGCGCGAATCTCTACAGAGTACGGGAGAGTCTCTCCAAAGGCCGGGTGAGTCTCCACAGGGGCCAGGCGAGTCTCTACAGAGGCCGTGCGAGTCTCTAGAGAGTACGGGCGAGTCTCAACAGAGGCCGCGCGAGTCTCTACAGAGTACGGGCGAGTCTCTCCAAATGCCGGGTGAGTCTCTACAGAGGCCAGGCGAGTCTCTACAGAGGCCGGGCGAGTCTCTTCAGGGGCCGGGTGAGTCTCTACAGAGGCCGAGTGAGTCTCTTCAGAGGCCGGGCGAGTCTCTCCAGAGGCCGCGCGAGACTCTACAGAGGCCGCGCGAGTCTCCCCAGAGACCGGGCGAGTCTCCAAAGAGGCCGCGCGAGTCTCTACAGAGTACGGGCAAGTATCTCCAAAGGCCGGGCGAGTCTCTACAGGGGCCGGGCGAGTCTCTACAGAGGCCGGGCGAGTCTCTTCAGGGGCCGGGTGAGTCTCTACAGAGGCCGGGCGAGTCTCTTCAGGGGCCGGGTGAGTCTCTACAGAGGCTGGGCGAGTCTCTACAGAGGCCGGGCGAGTCTCTCCAGAGGCCAGGCGAGTCTCTACAGAGGCCGGGCGAGTTTCTCAAGAGACCGGGCGAGTCTCTACAGAGGCCGCGCGAGTGCCTACAGAGGCCGGGCGAGTCTCTCCAGAGGCCGCGTGAGACTCTACAGAGGCCGTGCGAGTCTCTCCTGGGGACGGACGAGTCTCTACAGGGGCTGGGCGAGTCTCTCCAGAGGCCGGGCGAGTCTCTAGAGAGGCAAGGCGAGTTTTTACAGGGGCCAGGCGAGTCTCCACAGAGGCCGTGCGAGTCTCTCCTTGGCCCAGGCGAGTCTGCAGAGGCCGGGCGAGTCTCTACAGAGGCCGGGCGAGTCTCTACAGGGGCCGGGCGAGTCTCTGCAGGGGCCAGGCGAGTCTCTCCAGAGGCTGGGCGAGTCTCTCCAGAGGCCGGGCGAGTCTCTAGAGAGGCAAGGCGAGTTTTTACAGGGGCCAGGCGAATCTCCACAGAGGCCGTGCGAGTCTCTCCTTGGCCCAGGCGAGTCTGCAGAGGCCGGGCGAGTCTCTACAGAGGCCGTGCGAGTCTCTACAAGGGCCGGGCGAGTCTCTGCAGGGGCCGGGAGAGTCTCTACAGGGGCCGGGTGAGTCTCTACCGAGGCCGGGCGAGTCTCTACAGGGGCCGCGCGAATCTCTACAGAGTACGGGAGAGTCTCTCCAAAGGCCGGGTGAGTCTCTACAGGGGCCGGGCGAGTCTCTACAGAGGCCGTGCGAGTCTCTAGAGAGTACGGGCGAGTCTCCACCGAGGCCTCTAGAGAGGCAAGGCGAGTTTTTACAGGGGCCAGGCGAGTCTCCACAGAGGCCGTGCGAGTCTCTCCTGGGGCCGGGCGAGTCTCTACAGGGGCCGGGCGTGTCTCTCCAGAGGCCGGGCGAGTCTCTCCAGAGGCCGGGCGAGTCTCTACAGGGGCCGCGCGAGACTCTAATGAGGCCGTGCGAGTCTCTCCTGGGGATGGGCGAGTCTCTACAGGGGCCGGGCGAGTCTCTACAGGGGCCAAGCGAATCTCCACATGGGCCAGGCGAGTCTCTCCAGAGGCTGGGCGAGTCTCTCCAGAGGCCGGGCGAGTCTCTAGAGAGGCAAGGCGAGTTTTTACGGGGGCCAGGCCAGTCTCCACAGAGGCCGTGCGAGTCTTTCCTTGGGGCCGGGCGAGTCTCTACAGGGGCCGGGCGAGTCTCTGCAGGGGCCGGGAGAGTTTCTTCAGCAGCCGGGTGAGTCTCTACCGAGGCCGGGTGATTCTCTACAGGGGCGGGCGAGTCTGTCCAGAGGTCGGGCGAGTTTCTCCAGAGGTAGGGCGAGTCTCTAGGGAGGCCGGGGGAGTCTTTACAGGGGCCAGGCGAGTCTCTACAGGGGCCAGGCGAGTCTCTACAGAGGGCGGGCGAGTCTCATCAGACGCCGGGCGAGTCTCTAAAGGGGCCGGGCGAGTCTCTCCAGAGGCCGGGCGAGTCTCTACAGAGGCCGTGCAAGTCTTTACAGGGGCCGGGCTAGTCTCTACAGGGACCGGACGAGTCTCTACAGGGGCCGGGCGAGTCTCTCCAGGGGCCGGGCGAGTCTCTACAGAGATCAGGTGAGTCTCTACAGGGGCGGGCAAGTCTGTCCAGAGGCCGGGCGAGTTTCTCCAGAGGTAGGGCGAGTCTCTAGGGAGGCCGGGGGAGTCTTTACAGGGGCCAGGCGAGTCTCTACAGGGGCCAGGCGAGTCTCTACAGAGGGCGGGCGAGTCTCTGCAGACGCCGGGCGAGTCTCTAAAGGGGCCGGGCGAGTCTCTCTAGAGGCCGGGCGAGTCTCTGCAGAGGCCGGGCGAGTCTTTACAGGGGCCGGGCGAGTCTCTACAGAGGCCGGGCGAGTCTCTACAGGGGCCGGGAGAGTCTCTGCAGGGGCCGGGAGAGTCTCTACAGGGGCCGGGTGAGTCTCTACCGAGGCCGGGCGAGTCTCTACAGGGGCCGCGCGAATCTCTACAGAGTACGGGAGAGTCTCTCCAAAGGCCGGGTGAGTCTCTACAGGGGCCGGGCGAGTCTCTACAGGGGCCAGGAGAGTCTCTCCAGGGGCCGGGCGAGTTTCCACAGAGGCCGGGCGAGTCTCTACAGAGGCCGGGCGAGTCTCTATAGGGGCTGGGCGAGTCGCTCCAGAGGCCGGG
The DNA here is from genome assembly GCF_035609145.1 of Eleutherodactylus coqui. NCBI lineage: Eukaryota > Metazoa > Chordata > Amphibia > Anura > Eleutherodactylidae > Eleutherodactylus > Eleutherodactylus coqui. The sequence continues at coordinate 115,188,973 of NC_089849.1, forward strand.
CGAGTCTCTACAGAGGCCGTGCGAGACTCTCCAGGGGCCGGGCTAGTCTCTACAGGGACCGGACGAGTCTCTATAGGGACCGGACGAGTCTCTACAGGGGCCGGGCGAGTCTCTACAGGGGCCTGGCGAGTCTCTTCAGGGGCCGGGTGAGTTTCTACAGAGGCTTGGCGAGTCTCTACAGAGGCCGGGCGAGTCTCTCCAGAGGCCAGGCGAGTCTCTACAGAGGCCGGGCGAGTCTCTCAAGAGACCGAGCGAGTCTCTACAAAGGCCGCGCGAGTGCCTACAGAGGCCGGGGCGAGTCTCTCCAGAGGCCGCGTGAGACTCTACAGAGGCCGTGCGAGTCTCTCCTGGGGACGGGCGAGTCTCTACATGGGCCGGGCGAGTCTCTACAGGGGCCGAGCAAATCTCCACATGGGCCAGGCGAGTCTCTCCAGAGGCTGGGCGAGTCTCTCCAGAGGCCAGGCGAGTCTCTAGAGAGACAAGGCGAGTTTTTACAGGGGCCAGGCGAGTCTCCACAGAGGCCGTGCGAGTCTCTCCTGGGGCCGGGCGAGTCTCTGCAGAGGCCGGGCGAGTCTCTACAGAGGCCGGGCGAGTCTCTACAGGGGCCGGGCGAGTCTCTGCAGGGGCCGGGAGAGTCTCTACAGGGGCCGGGTGAGTCTCTACCGAGGCCGGGCGAGTCTCTACAGGGGCCGCGCGAATCTCTACAGAGTACGGGAGAGTCTCTCCAAAGGCCAGGTGAGTCTCTACAGGGGCCGGGCGAGTCTCTACAGAGGCCGTGCGAGTCTCTAGAGAGTACGGGCGAGTATCCACAGAGGCCGCGCGGGTCTCTACAGAGTACGGGCGAGTCTCTCCAAATGCCGGGCGAGTCTCCACAGGGGCCGGGCGAGTCTCTACAGAGGCCGGGCGAGTCTCTTCAGGGGCCGGGTGAGTCTCTACAGAGGCCGAGTGAGTCTCTTCAGGGGCCGGGTGAGTCTCTACAGAGGCCAGGCGAGTCTCTACAGAGGCCGGGCGAGTCTCTCAAGAGACCGGGCGAGTCTCTACAGAGGCCGCGCGAGTGTCTACAGAGGCCGGGCATGTCTCTCCAGAGGCCGCGCGAGACTCTACAGAGGCCGCTCGAGTCTCCCCAGAGACCGGGCGAGTCTCCACAGAGGCCGCGCGAGTCTCCACAGAGGCCGTGCGAGTCTCTACAGAGTACGGGCAAGTATCTCCAAAGGCCGGGCGAGTCTCTACAGGGGCCGGGCGAGTCTCTACAGAGGCCGGGCGAGTCTCTTCAGGGTCGGGTGAGTCTCTACAGAGGCCGGGCGAGTCTCTTCAGGGGCCGGGTGAGTCTCTACAGAGGCTGGGCGAGTCTCTACAGAGGCCGGGCGAGGCTCACCAGAGGCCAGGCGAGTCTCTACAGAGGCCGGGCGAGTCTCTCAAGAGACCGGGCGAGTCTCTACAGATGCCGCGCGAGTGCCTACAGAGGCCGGGCGAGTCTCTCCAGAGGCCGCGTGAGACTCTACAGAGGCCGTGCGAGTCTCTCCTGGGGACGGGCGAGTCTCTACAGGGGCCGGGCGAGTCTCTGCAGGGGCCGGGAGAGTCTCTACAGGGGCCGGGTGAGTCTCTACCGAGGCCGGGAGAGTCTCTACAGGGGCCGCGCGAATCTCTACAGAGTACGGGAGAGTCTCTCCAAAGGCCGGGTGAGTCTCCACAGGGGCCGGGCGAGTCTCTACAGAGGCCGTGCGAGTCTCTAGAGAGTACGGGCGAGTCTCCACAGAGGCCGCGCGAGTTTCTATAGAGTACGGGCGAGTCTCTCCAAATGCCGGGCGAGTGTCCACAGGGGCCGGGCGAGTGTCTAAAGAGGCCGGGCGAGTCTCTCCAGAGGCCGCGCGAGACTCTACAGAGGCCGCACGATTCTCCCCAGAGACCGGGCGAGTCTCCACAGAGGCCGCGCGAGTCTCTACAGAGTACGGGCAAGTATCTCCAAAGGCCGGGCGAGTCTCTACAGGGGCCGGGCGAGTCTCTACAGAGGCCGGGCGAGTCTCTTCAGGGGCCGGGTGAGTCTCTACAGAGGCCGGGCGAGTCTCTTCAGGGGCCGGGTGAGTTTCTACAGAGGCTTGGCGAGTCTCTACAGAGGCCGGGCGAGTCTCTCCAGAGGCCAGGCGAGTCTCTACAGAGGCCGGGCGAGTCTCTCAAGAGACCGAGCGAGTCTCTACAAAGGCCGCGCGAGTGCCTACAGAGGCCGGGGCGAGTCTCTCCAGAGGCCGCGTGAGACTCTACAGAGGCCGTGCAAGTCTCTCCTGGGGACGGGCGAGTCTCTACATGGGCCGGGCGAGTCTCTACAGGGGCCGAGCGAATCTCCACATGGGCCAGGCGAGTCTCTCCAGAGGCAGGGCGAGTCTCTCCAGAGGCCGGGCGAGTCTCTAGAGAGACAAGGCGAGTTTTTACAGGGGCCAGGCGAGTCTCCACAGAGGCCGTGCGAGTCTCTCCTGGGGCCGGGCGAGTCTCTGCCGAGGCCGGGCGAGTCTCTACAGAGGCCGGGCGAGTCTCTACAGGGGCCGGGCAAGTCTCTGCAGGGGCCGGGAGAGTCTCTACAGGGGCCGGGTGAGTCTCTACCGAGGCCGGGCGAGTCTCTACAGGGGCCGCGCGAATCTCTACAGAGTACGGGAGAGTCTCTCCAAAGGCCAGGTGAGTCTCTACAGGGGCCGGGCGAGTCTCTACAGAGGCCGTGCGAGTCTCTAGAGAGTACGGGCGAGTATCCACAGAGGCCGCGCGGGTCTCTACAGAGTACGGGCGAGTCTCTCCAAATGCAGGGCGAGTCTCTACAGGGGCCGGGCGAGTCTCTACAGAGGCCGGGCGAGTCTCTTCAGGGTCGGGTGAGTCTCTACAGAGGCCGGGCGAGTCTCTTCAGGGGCCGGGTGAGTCTCTACAGAGGCTGGGTGAGTCTTTACAGAGGCCGGGCGAGTCTCACCAGAGGCCAGGCGAGTCTCTACAGAGGCCGGGCGAGTCTCTCAAGAGACCGGGCGAGTCTCTACAGATGCCGCGAGAGTGCCTACAGAGGCCGGGCATGTCTCTCCAGAGGCCGCGCGAGACTCTACAGAGGCCGCTCGAGTCTCCCCAGAGACCGGGCGAGTCTCCACAGAGGCCGCGCGAGTCTCCACAGAGGCCGCGCGAGTCTCTACAGAGTACGGGCAAGTATCTCCAAAGGCCGGGCGAGTCTCTACAGGGGCCGGGCGAGTCTCTACAGAGGCCGGGCAAGTCTCTTCAGGGTCGGGTGAGTCTCTACAGAGGCCGGGCGAGTCTCTTCAGGGGCCGGGTGAGTCTCTACAGAGGCTGGGCGAGTCTCTACAGAGGCCGGGCGAGTCTCACCAGAGGCCAGGCGAGTCTCTACAGAGGCCGGGCGAGTCTCTCAAGAGACCGGGCGAGTCTCTACAGATGCCGCGCGAGTGCCTACAGAGGCCGGGCGAGTCTCTCCAGAGGCCGCGTGAGACTCTACAGAGGCCGTGCGAGTCTCTCCTGGGGACGGGCGAGTCTCTACAGGGGCCGGGCGAGTCTCTACAGGGGCCGAGCGAATCTCCACATGGGCCAGGCGAGTCTCTCCAGAGGCTGGGCGAGTCTCTCCAGAGGCCGGGCGAGTCTCTACATGAGCCGGGCGAGTCCCTATAGAGACCGGGCGAGACTCTTCAGGGGCCGGGTGAGTCTCTACAGAGGCTGGGCGAGTCTCTACAGAGGTCGGGCGAGTCTCTCCAGAGGACAGGCGAGTCTCTACAGAGGCCGGGCGAGTCTCTCAAGAGACCGGGCGAGTCTCTACAGAGGCTGCGCGAGTGCCTACAGAGGCCGTGCGAGTCTCTCCTGGGGCCGGGCGAGTTCCTCCAGAGGCCGGGCGAGTCTCTAGAGAGGCCAGGCGAGTCTTTACAGGGGCCGGTTGAGTCTCTACAGAGGCCGTGCGAGTCTCTCCTGGGGCCGGGCGAGTCTCTACAGGGGCCGGAAGAGTCTCTCCAGAGGCCGGGCGAGTTTCTCCAGAGGCCGGGCGAGTCTCTAGAGAGGCCGGGCGGGTCTTTACAGGGGCCAGGAGAGTCTCTATAGGGGCCAGGCGAGTCTCTACAGAGGCCGGGCGAGTCTCTGCAGAGGCCGGGCGAGTCTCTACAGAGGCCGGGCGAGTCTCTATAGGGGCCGGGCGAGTCTCTACAGAGGCCGGGCGAGTCTCTACAGAGGCCGGGCGAGTCTCTCCAGAGGCCAGGCGAGTCTCTACAGAGGCCGGGCGAGTCTCCACATGGGCCAGGCGAGTCTCTCCAGAGGCTGGGCGAGTCTCTCTAGAGGCCGGGCGAGTCTCTAGAGAGGCAAGGCGAGTTTTTACAGGGGCCAGGCGAGTCTCCACAGAGGCCGTGCGAGTCTCTCCTGGGGCCGGGCGAGTCTCTACAGGGGCCGGGCGAGTCTCTCCAGAGGCCGGGCGAGTCTCTAGAGAGGCCCGGCGAGTCTTTACAGGGGCCGGTTGAGTCTCTATAGAGGCCGTGCGAGTCTCTCCTGGGGCCGGGCGAGTCTCTACAGGGGCCGGGCGAGTCTCTCCAGAGGCCGGGCGAGTTTCTCCAGAGGCCGGGCGAGTCTCTAGAGAGGCCGGGCGGTTCTTTACAGGGGCCAGGAGAGTCTCTATAGGGGCCAGGCGAGTCTCTACAGAGGCCGGGCGAGTCTCTGCAGAGGCCGGGCGAGTCTCTACAGAGGCCGGGCGAGTCTCTACAGGGGCCGGGCGAGTCTCTGCAGGGGCCGGGAGAGTCTCTACTGGGGCCGGGTGAGTCTCTACCGAGGCTGGGCGAGTCTCTACAGGGGCCGCGTGAGTCTCTACAGAGTACGGGCGAGTCTCTCCAAAGGCCGGGCGAGTCTCTACAGGGGCCGGGCGAGTCTCTACAGAGGCCGCGCTAGTCTCTACAGAGTACGGGCGAGTCTCCACAGAGGCCGCGCTAGTCTCTACAGAGGACGGGCGAGTCTCTCAAGAGACCGGGCGAGTCTCTACAGAGGCCGCGCGAGTGTCTACAGAGGCCGGGCGAGTCTCTCCAGAGGCCGCGCGAGACTCTACAGAGGCCGTGCGAGTCTCTCCTGGGGACGGGCGAGTCTCTACAGGGGCCGGGCTAGTCTCTACAGGGGCCGAGCGAGTCTCCACATGGGCCAGGCGAGTCTCTCCAGAGGCTGGGCGAGTCTCTCTAGAGGCCGGGCGAGTCTCTAGAGAGGCAAGGCGAGTTTTTACAGGGGCCAGGCGAGTCTCCACAGAGGCCGTGCGAGTCTCTCCTGGGGCCGGGCGAGTCTCTACAGGGGCCGGGCGTGTCTCTCCAGAGGCCGGGCGAGTCTCTCCAGAGGCCGGGCGAGTCTCTAGAGAGGCCCGGCGAGTCTTTACAGGGGCCGGTTGAGTCTCTACAGAGGCCGTGCGAGTCTCTCCTGGGGCCGGGCGAGTCTCTACAGGGGCCCGGCGAGTCTCTCCAGAGGCCGGGCGAGATTCTCCAGAGGCCGGGCGAGTCTCTAGAGAGGCCGGGCGAGTCTCTACAGGGGCCGGGCGAGTCTCTACAGAGGCCGCGCTAGTCTCTTCAGAGTACAGGCGAGTCTCCACAGAGGCCGCGCTAGTCTCTACAGAGTACGGGCGAGTCTCTCCAAAGGCCGGGCGAGTCTCTATAGGGGCCGGGCGAGTCTCTACAGAGGCCGGGCGAGTCTCTACAGAGGCCGGGCGAGTCTCTACAGAGGCCAGGCGAGTCTCTACAGAGGCCGGGCGAGTCTCCACATGGGCCAGGCGAGTCTCTCCAGAGGCTGGGCGAGTCTCTCTAGAGGCCGGGCGAGTCTCTAGAGAGGCAAGGCGAGTTTTTACAGGGGCCAGGCGAGTCTCCACAGAGGCCGTGCGAGTCTCTCCTGGGGCCGGGCGAGTCTCTACAGGGGCCGGGCGAGTCTCTCCAGAGGCCGGGCGAGTCTCTAGAGAGGCCCGGCGAGTCTATACAGGGGCCGGTTGAGTCTCTATAGAGGCCGTGCGAGTCTCTCCTGGGGCCGGGCGAGTCTCTACAGGGGCTGGGCGAGTCTCTCCAGAGGCCGGGCGAGTTTCTCCAGAGGCCGGGCGAGTCTCTAGAGAGGCCGGGCGGGTCTTTACAGGGGCCAGGAGAGTCTCTACAGGGGCCAGGTGAGTCTCTACAGAGGCCGGGCGAGTCTCTGCAGAGGCCGGGCGTGTCTCTACAGAGGCCGGGCGAGTCTCTACAGTGGCCGGGCGAGTCTCTACAGGGGCCGGGAGAGTCACTCCAGGGGCCGGGTGAGTCTCTACCGAGGCCGGGCGAGTCTCTACAGGGGCCGCGCGAGACTCTAATGAGGCCGTGCGAGTCTCTCCTGGGGATGGGCGAGTCTCTACAGGGGCCGGGCGAGTCTCTACAGGGGCCAAGCGAATCTCCACATGGGCCAGGCGAGTCTCTCCAGAGGCTTGGCGAGTCTCTCCAGAGGCCGGGCGAGTCTCTAGAGAGGCAAGGCGAGTTTTTACGGGGGCCAGGCGAGTCTCCACAGAGGCCGTGCGAGTCTTTCCTTGGGGCCGGGCGAGTCTCTACAGGGGCCGGGCGAGTCTCTGCAGGGGCCGGGAGAGTCTCTTCAGCAGCCGGGTGAGTCTCTACCGAGGCCGGGTGATTCTCTACAGGGGCGGGCGAGTCTGTCCAGAGGTCGGGCGAGTTTCTCCAGAGGTAGGGCGAGTCTCTAGGGAGGCCGGGGGAGTCTTTACAGGGGCCAGGCGAGTCTCTACAGGGGCCAGGCGAGTCTCTACAGAGGGCGGGCGAGTCTCATAGGACGCCGGGCGAGTCTCTAAAGGGGCCGGGCGAGTCTCTCCAGAGGCCGGGCGAGTCTCTACAGAGGCCGTGCAAGTCTTTACAGGGGCCGGGCTAGTCTCTACAGGGACCGGACGAGTCTCTACAGGGGCCGGGCGAGTCTCTCCAGGGGCCGGGCGAGTCGCTCCAGAGGCCGGGCGAGTCTCTACAGAGGCCGTGCGAGACTCTCCAGGGGCCGGGCTAGTCTCTACAGGGACCGGACGAGTCTCTATAGGGACCGGACGAGTCTCTACAGGGGCCGGGAGAGTCTCTACAGACGCTGGGTGAGTCTCTACAGAGAAAGGGGGAGTCTCTACAGAGGCCGGGCGAGTCTCTCCAGAGGCCGGGTGAGTCTCTACATGAGCCGGGCGAGTCCCTACAGAGACCGGGCGAGTCTCTTCAGGGGCCGGGTGAGTCTCTACAGTGGCCGGGCGAGTCTCTACAGGGGCCGGGAGAGTCTCTCCAGGGGCCGGGTGAGTCTCTACCGAGGCCGGGCGAGTCTCTACAGGGGCCGCGCGAGACTCTAATGAGGCCGTGCGAGTCACTCCTGGGGACGGGCGAGTCTCTACAGGGGCCGGGCGAGTCTCTACAGGGGCCAAGCGAATCTCCACATGGGCCAGGCGAGTCTCTCCAGAGGCTGGGCGAGTCTCTCCAGAGGCCGGGCGAGTCTCTAGAGAGGCATGGCGAGTTTTTACAGGGGCCAGGCGAGTCTCCACAGAGGCCGTGCGAGTCTTTCCTGGGGCCGGGCGAGTCTCTACAGGGGCCGGGCGAGTCTCTGCAGGGGCCGGGAGAGTCTCTTCAGCAGCCGGGTGAGTCTCTACCGAGGCCGGGTGATTCTCTACAGGGTCGGGCGAGTTTCTCCAGAGGTAGGGCGAGTCTCTAGGGAGGCCGGGGGAGTCTTTACAGGGGCCAGGCGAGTCTCTACAGGGGCCAGGCGAGTCTCTACAGAGGGCGGGCGAGTCTCTGCAGATGCCGGGCGAGTCTCTAAAGGGGCCGGGCGAGTCTCTCCAGAGGCCGGGCGAGTCTCTACAGAGACCGTGCGAGTCTTTACAGGGGCCGGGCTAGTCTCTACAGGGACCGGACGAGTCTCTACAGGGGCCGGGCGAGTCTCTCCAGGGGCCGGGCGAGTCTCTACAGAGGCCAGGTGAGTCTCCACAGAGCCCAGGCGAGTCTCTACAGGGGCCAGGAGAGTCTCTCCAGGGGCCGGGCGAGTTTCCACAGAGGCCGGGCGAGTCTCTACAGAGGCCGGGCGAGTCTCTATAGGGGCTGGGCGAGTCGCTCCAGAGGCCGGGCGAGTCTCTACAGAGGCCGTGCGAGACTCTCCAGGGGCCGGGCTAGTCTCTACAGGGACCGGACGAGTCTCTATAGGGACCGGACGAGTCTCTACAGGGGCCGGGCGAGTCTCTACAGAGGCCAGGTGAGTCTCCACAGAGGCCGGGAGAGTCTCTACAGACGCTGGGTGAGTCTCTACAGAGAAAGGGGGAGTCTCTACAGAGGCCGGGTGAGTCTCTCCAGAGGCCGGGTGAGTCTCTACATGAGCCGGGCGAGTCCCTACAGTGACCGGGCGAGTCTCTTCAGGGGCCGGGTGAGTCTCTACAGAGGCTGGGCGAGTCTCTCCAGAGGCCAGGCGAGTCTCTCCAGAGGCCAGGCGAGTCTCTACAGAGGCCAGGCGAGTCTCTACAGAGGCCGGGCGAGTCTCTGCAGAGGCCAGGCGAGTCTCTTCAGAGGCCGGGTGAGTCTCTACAGAGGCCCACCTAGTCTCTGCAGGGGCCGGGCGAGTCTCTCCAGGGGCCGGGCGAGTCTCTACAGAGGCCAGGCGAATCTCCACAGAGGCCAGGCGAGTCTCTACAGAGTCCGGGAGAGTCTCTCCAGGGGCCGGGCGAGTCTCTACAGAGGCCGTGCGAGTCTTTACAGGGGCCGGCCTAGTCTCTACAGGGACCGGACGAGTCTCTACATGGGCCGGGCGAGTCTCTACAGTGGCCGGGCGAGTCTCTCCAGGGGCCGGACGAGTCTCTACAGGGGCCGGGCGAGTCTCCACAGGGGCCAGGCGAGTCTCTACAGGGGCCGGGAGAGTCTCTACAGACGCTGGGTGAGTCTCTCCAGAGAAAGATGGAGTCTCTACAGAGGCCGGGCGAGTCTCTCCAGAGGCCGGGCGAGTCTCTACATGAGCCGGGCGAGTCCCTACAGAGACCGGGCGGGTCTCTTCAGGGGCCGGGTGAGTCTCTACAGAGGCTGGGCGAGTCTCTACAGAGGCCGGGCGAGTCTCTCCAGAGGCCAGGCGAGTCTCTACAGAGGCCGGGCGAGTCTCTCAAGAGACCGGGCGAGTCTCTACAGAGGCCGCGCGAGTGTCTACAGAGGCCGGGCGAGTCTCTCCAGAGGCCGCGCGAGACTCTACAGAGGCCGTGCGAGTTTCTCCTGGGGACGGGCGAGTCTCTACAGGGGCTGGGCGAGTCTCTACAGGGGCCGAGCGAGTCTCCACATGGGCCAGGCGAGTCTCTCCAGAGGCTGGGCGAGTCTCTCCAGAGGCCGGGCGAGTCTCTAGAGAGGCAAGGCGAGTTTTTACAGGGGCCAGGCGAGTCTCCACAGAGGCCGTGCGAGTCTCTCCTGGGGCCGGGCGAGTCTCTACAGGGGCCGGGCGAGTCTCTCCAGGGGCCGGGCGAGTCTCTACAGAGGCCAGGTGAGTCTCCACAGAGCCCAGGCGAGTCTCTACAGGGGCCAGGAGAGTCTCTCCAGGGGCCGGGCGAGTTTCCACAGAGGCCGGGCGAGTCTCTACAGAGGCCGGGCGAGTCTCTATAGGGGCTGGGCGAGTCGCTCCAGAGGCCGGGCGAGTCTCTACAGAGGCCGTGCGAGACTCTCCAGGGGCCGGGCTAGTCTCTACAGGGACCGGACGAGTCTCTATAGGGACCGGACGAGTCTCTACAGGGGCCGGGCGAGTCTCTACAGAGGCCAGGTGAGTCTCCACAGAGGCCGGGAGAGTCTCTACAGACGCTGGGTGAGTCTCTACAGAGAAAGGGGGAGTCTCTACAGAGGCCGGGTGAGTCTCTCCAGAGGCCGGGTGAGTCTCTACATGAGCCGGGCGAGTCCCTACAGTGACCGGGCGAGTCTCTTCAGGGGCCGGGTGAGTCTCTACAGAGGCTGGGCGAGTCTCTCCAGAGGCCAGGCGAGTCTCTCCAGAGGCCAGGCGAGTCTCTACAGAGGCCAGGCGAGTCTCTACAGAGGCCGGGCGAGTCTCTGCAGAGGCCAGGCGAGTCTCTTCAGAGGCCGGGTGAGTCTCTACAGAGGCCCACCTAGTCTCTGCAGGGGCCGGGCGAGTCTCTCCAGGGGCCGGGCGAGTCTCTACAGAGGCCAGGCGAATCTCCACAGAGGCCAGGCGAGTCTCTACAGAGTCCGGGAGAGTCTCTCCAGGGGCCGGGCGAGTCTCTACAGAGGCCGTGCGAGTCTTTACAGGGGCCGGCCTAGTCTCTACAGGGACCGGACGAGTCTCTACATGGGCCGGGCGAGTCTCCACAAAGGCCTGGCTAGTCTCTACAGTGGCCGGGCGAGTCTCTCCAGGGGCCGGACGAGTCTCTACAGGGGCCGGGCGAGTCTCCACAGGGGCCAGGCGAGTCTCTACAGGGGCCGGGAGAGTCTCTACAGACGCTGGGTGAGTCTCTCCAGAGAAAGATGGAGTCTCTACAGAGGCCGGGCGAGTCTCTCCAGAGGCCGGGCGAGTCTCTACATGAGCCGGGCGAGTCCCTACAGAGACCGGGCGGGTCTCTTCAGGGGCCGGGTGAGTCTCTACAGAGGCTGGGCGAGTCTCTACAGAGGCCGGGCGAGTCTCTCCAGAGGCCAGGCGAGTCTCTACAGAGGCCGGGCGAGTCTCTCAAGAGACCGGGCGAGTCTCTACAGAGGCCGCGCGAGTGTCTACAGAGGCCGGGCGAGTCTCTCCAGAGGCCGCGCGAGACTCTACAGAGGCCGTGCGAGTTTCTCCTGGGGACGGGCGAGTCTCTACAGGGGCTGGGCGAGTCTCTACAGGGGCCGAGCGAGTCTCCACATGGGCCAGGCGAGTCTCTCCAGAGGCTGGGCGAGTCTCTCCAGAGGCCGGGCGAGTCTCTAGAGAGGCAAGGCGAGTTTTTACAGGGGCCAGGCGAGTCTCCACAGAGGCCGTGCGAGTCTCTCCTGGGGCCGGGCGAGTCTCTACATGGGCCGGGCGAGTCTCTCCAGAGGTCGGGCGAGTCTCTAGAGAGGCCGGGCGGGTCTTTACAGGGGCCAGGAGAGTCTATACAGGGGCTGGACGAGTCTCTACATGGGCCGGGCGAGTCTCTCCAGAGGCCGGGCGAGTCTCTAGAGAGGCCGGGCGGGTCTTTACAGGGGCCGGGCGAGTCTCTACAGAGGCCGGGCGAGTCTCTACAGGGGCCGGGCGAGTCTCTGCAGGGGCCGGGCGAGTCTCTGCAGGGGCCGGGAGAGTCTCTACAGGGGCCAGGTGAGTCTCTACCGAGGCCGGGCGAGTCTCTACAGGCGCCGCGCGAGTCTCTACAGAGTACGGGCGAGTCTCTCCAAAGGCCGGGTGAGTCTCTACAGGGGCCAGGCGAGTCTCTAGAGAGTACGGGCGAGTCTCCACAGAGGCCGCGCGAGTCTCTACAGAGTACGGGCGAGTCTCTCCAAATGCCGGGCGAGTCTCCACAGGGGCCGGGCGAGTCTCTACAGAGGCCGGGCGAGTCTCTTCAGGGGTCGGGTGATTCTCTACAGAGGCCGGGCGAGTCTCTTCAGGGGCCAGGAGAGTCTCTCCAGGGGCTGGGCGAGTTTCCACAGAGGCCGGGCGAGTCTCTACAGAGGCCGGGCGAGTCTCTATAGGGGCCGGGCGAGTCGCTCCAGAGGCCGGGCGAGTCTCTACAGAGGCCGTGCGAGACTCTCCAGGGGCCGGGATAGTCTCTACAGGGACCGGACGAGTCTCTATAGGGACCGGACGAGTCTCTACAGGGGCCGGGCGAGTCTCTACAGAGGCCAGGTGAGTCTCCACAGAGGCCGGGAGAGTCTCTACAGACGCTGGGTGAGTCTCTACAGAGAAAGGGGGAGTCTCTACAGAGGCCGGGCGAGTCTCTCCAGAGGCCGGGTGAGTCTCTACATGAGCCGGGCGAGTCCCTACAGAGACCGGGCGAGTCTCTTCAGGGGCCGGGTGAGACTCTACAGTGGCCGGGCGAGTCTCTACAGGGGCCGGGAGAGTCTCTCCAGGGGCCGGGTGAGTCTCTACCGAGGCCGGGCGAGTCTCTACAGTGGCCGCGCGAGACTCTAATGAGGCCGTGCGAGTCACTCCTGGGGACGGGCGAGTCTCTACAGGGGCCGGGCGAGTCTCTACAGGGGCCAAGCGAATCTCCACATGGGCCCGGCGAGTCTCTCCAGAGGCTGTGCGAGTCTCTCCAGAGGCCGGGCGAGTCTCTAGAGAGGCAAGGCGAGTTTTTACAGGGGCCAGGCGAGTCTCCACAGAGGCCGTGCGAGTCTTTCCTGGGGCCGGGCGAGTCTCTACAGGGGCCGGGCGAGTCTCTGCAGGGGCCGGGAGAGTCTCTTCAGCAGCCGGGTGAGTCTCTACCGAGGCCGGGTGATTCTCTACAGGGTCGGGCGAGTCTGTCCAGACGCCGGGCGAGTTTCTCCAGAGGTAGGGCGAGTCTCTAGGGAGGCCGGGGGAGTCTTTACAGGGGCCAGGCGAGTCTCTACAGAGGGCGGGCGAGTCTCTGCAGACGCCGCGGAGTCTCTAAAGGGGCCGGGCGAGTCTCTCCAGAGGCCGGGCGAGTCTCTACAGAGGCCGTGCGAGTCTTTACAGGGGCCGGGCTAGTCTCTACAGGGACCGAACGAGTCTCTACAGGGGCCGAGCGAGTCTCTCCAGGGGCCGGGCGAGTCTCTACAGAGGCCAGGTGAGTCTCCACAGAGCCCAGGCGAGTCTCTACAGGGGCCAGGAGAGTCTCTCCAGGGGCCGGGCGAGTTTCCACAGAGGCCGGGCGAGTCTCTACAGAGGCCGGGCGAGTCTCTATAGGGGCTGGGCGAGTCGCTCCAGAGGCCGGGCGAGTCTCTACAGAGGCCGTGCGAGACTCTCCAGGGGCCGGGCTAGTCTCTACAGGGACCGGACGAGTCTCTATAGGGACCGGACGAGTCTCTACAGGGGCCGGGCGAGTCTCTACAGAGGCCAGGTGAGTCTCCACAGAGGCCGGGAGAGTCTCTACAGACGCTGGGTGAGTCTCTACAGAGAAAGGGGGAGTCTCTACAGAGGCCGGGTGAGTCTCTCCAGAGGCCGGGTGAGTCTCTACATGAGCCGGGCGAGTCCCTACAGTGACCGGGTGAGTCTCTTCAGGGGCCGGGTGAGTCTCTACAGAGGCTGGGCGAGTCTCTCCAGAGGCAAGGCGAGTCTCTCCAGAGGCCAGGCGAGTCTCTACAGAGGCCGGGCGAGTCTCTACAGAGGCCGGGCGAGTCTCTGCAGAGGCCAGGCAGGTCTCTTCAGAGGCCGGGTGAGTCTCTACAGAGGCCCACCTAGTCTCTACAGGGGCCGGGCGAGTCTCTACAGAGGCCAGGCGAATCTCCACAGAGGCCAGGCGAGTCTCTACAGAGTCCGGGAGAGTCTCTCCAGGGGCCGGGCGAGTCTCTACAGAGGCCGTGCGAGTCTTTACAGGGGCCGGCCTAGTCTCTACAGGGACCGGACGAGTCTCTACATGGGCCGGGCGAGTCTCCACAAAGGCCTGGCTAGTCTCTACAGTGGCCGGGCGAGTCTCTCCAGGGGCCGGACGAGTCTCTACAGGGGCCGGGCGAGTCTCCACAGGGGCCAGGCGAGTCTCTACAGGGGCCGGGAGAGTCTCTACAGACGCTGGGTGAGTCTCTCCAGAGAAAGATGGAGTCTCTACAGAGGCCGGGCGAGTCTCTCCAGAGGCCGGGCGAGTCTCTACATGAGCCGGGCGAGTCCCTACAGAGACCGGGCGGGTCTCTTCAGGGGCCGGGTGAGTCTCTACAGAGGCTGGGCGAGTCTCTACAGAGGCCGGGCGAGTCTCTCCAGAGGCCAGGCGAGTCTCTACAGAGGCCGGGCGAGTCTCTCAAGAGACCGGGCGAGTCTCTACAGAGGCCGCGCGAGTGTCTACAGAGGCCGGGCGAGTCTCTCCAGAGGCCGCGCGAGACTCTACAGAGGCCGTGCGAGTTTCTCCTGGGGACGGGCGAGTCTCTACAGGGGCTGGGCGAGTCTCTACAGGGGCCGAGCGAGTCTCCACATGGGCCAGGCGAGTCTCTCCAGAGGCTGGGCGAGTCTCTCCAGAGGCCGGGCGAGTCTCTAGAGAGGCAAGGCGAGTTTTTACAGGGGCCAGGCGAGTCTCCACAGAGGCCGTGCGAGTCTCTCCTGGGGCCGGGCGAGTCTCTACATGGGCCGGGCGAGTCTCTCCAGAGGTCGGGCGAGTCTCTAGAGAGGCCGGGCGGGTCTTTACAGGGGCCAGGAGAGTCTATACAGGGGCTGGACGAGTCTCTACATGGGCCGGGCGAGTCTCTCCAGAGGCCGGGCGAGTCTCTAGAGAGGCCGGGCGGGTCTTTACAGGGGCCGGGCGAGTCTCTACAGAGGCCGGGCGAGTCTCTACAGGGGCCGGGCGAGTCTCTGCAGGGGCCGGGCGAGTCTCTGCAGGGGCCGGGAGAGTCTCTACAGGGGCCAGGTGAGTCTCTACCGAGGCCGGGCGAGTCTCTACAGGCGCCGCGCGAGTCTCTACAGAGTACGGGCGAGTCTCTCCAAAGGCCGGGTGAGTCTCTACAGGGGCCAGGCGAGTCTCTAGAGAGTACGGGCGAGTCTCCACAGAGGCCGCGCGAGTCTCTACAGAGTACGGGCGAGTCTCTCCAAATGCCGGGCGAGTCTCCACAGGGGCCGGGCGAGTCTCTACAGAGGCCGGGCGAGTCTCTTCAGGGGTCGGGTGATTCTCTACAGAGGCCGGGCGAGTCTCTTCAGGGGCCAGGAGAGTCTCTCCAGGGGCTGGGCGAGTTTCCACAGAGGCCGGGCGAGTCTCTACAGAGGCCGGGCGAGTCTCTATAGGGGCCGGGCGAGTCGCTCCAGAGGCCGGGCGAGTCTCTACAGAGGCCGTGCGAGACTCTCCAGGGGCCGGGATAGTCTCTACAGGGACCGGACGAGTCTCTATAGGGACCGGACGAGTCTCTACAGGGGCCGGGCGAGTCTCTACAGAGGCCAGGTGAGTCTCCACAGAGGCCGGGAGAGTCTCTACAGACGCTGGGTGAGTCTCTACAGAGAAAGGGGGAGTCTCTACAGAGGCCGGGCGAGTCTCTCCAGAGGCCGGGTGAGTCTCTACATGAGCCGGGCGAGTCCCTACAGAGACCGGGCGAGTCTCTTCAGGGGCCGGGTGAGACTCTACAGTGGCCGGGCGAGTCTCTACAGGGGCCGGGAGAGTCTCTCCAGGGGCCGGGTGAGTCTCTACCGAGGCCGGGCGAGTCTCTACAGTGGCCGCGCGAGACTCTAATGAGGCCGTGCGAGTCACTCCTGGGGACGGGCGAGTCTCTACAGGGGCCGGGCGAGTCTCTACAGGGGCCAAGCGAATCTCCACATGGGCCCGGCGAGTCTCTCCAGAGGCTGTGCGAGTCTCTCCAGAGGCCGGGCGAGTCTCTAGAGAGGCAAGGCGAGTTTTTACAGGGGCCAGGCGAGTCTCCACAGAGGCCGTGCGAGTCTTTCCTGGGGCCGGGCGAGTCTCTACAGGGGCCGGGCGAGTCTCTGCAGGGGCCGGGAGAGTCTCTTCAGCAGCCGGGTGAGTCTCTACCGAGGCCGGGTGATTCTCTACAGGGTCGGGCGAGTCTGTCCAGACGCCGGGCGAGTTTCTCCAGAGGTAGGGCGAGTCTCTAGGGAGGCCGGGGGAGTCTTTACAGGGGCCAGGCGAGTCTCTACAGAGGGCGGGCGAGTCTCTGCAGACGCCGCGGAGTCTCTAAAGGGGCCGGGCGAGTCTCTCCAGAGGCCGGGCGAGTCTCTACAGAGGCCGTGCGAGTCTTTACAGGGGCCGGGCTAGTCTCTACAGGGACCGAACGAGTCTCTACAGGGGCCGAGCGAGTCTCTCCAGGGGCCGGGCGAGTCTCTACAGAGGCCAGGTGAGTCTCCACAGAGCCCAGGCGAGTCTCTACAGGGGCCAGGAGAGTCTCTCCAGGGGCCGGGCGAGTTTCCACAGAGGCCGGGCGAGTCTCTACAGAGGCCGGGCGAGTCTCTATAGGGGCTGGGCGAGTCGCTCCAGAGGCCGGGCGAGTCTCTACAGAGGCCGTGCGAGACTCTCCAGGGGCCGGGCTAGTCTCTACAGGGACCGGACGAGTCTCTATAGGGACCGGACGAGTCTCTACAGGGGCCGGGCGAGTCTCTACAGAGGCCAGGTGAGTCTCCACAGAGGCCGGGAGAGTCTCTACAGACGCTGGGTGAGTCTCTACAGAGAAAGGGGGAGTCTCTACAGAGGCCGGGTGAGTCTCTCCAGAGGCCGGGTGAGTCTCTACATGAGCCGGGCGAGTCCCTACAGTGACCGGGTGAGTCTCTTCAGGGGCCGGGTGAGTCTCTACAGAGGCTGGGCGAGTCTCTCCAGAGGCAAGGCGAGTCTCTCCAGAGGCCAGGCGAGTCTCTACAGAGGCCGGGCGAGTCTCTACAGAGGCCGGGCGAGTCTCTGCAGAGGCCAGGCGAGTCTCTTCAGAGGCCGGGTGAGTCTCTACAGAGGCCCACCTAGTCTCTACAGGGGCCGGGCGATTCTCCCCAGAGACCGGGCGAGTCTCCACAGAGGCCGGGCGAGTCTCTACAGAGTACGGGCAAGTATCTCCAAAGGCCGGGCGAGTCTCTACAGGGGCCGGGCGAGTCTCTACAGAGGCCGGGCGAGTCTCTTCAGGGGCCGGGTGAGTCTCTACAGAGGCCGGGCGAGTCTCTTCAGGGGCCGGGTGAGTTTCTACAGAGGCTTGGCGAGTCTCTACAGAGGCCGGGCGAGTCTCTCCAGAGGCCAGGCGAGTCTCTACAGAGGCCGGGCGAGTCTCTCAAGAGACCGAGCGGGTCTCTACAGAGGCCGCGCGAGTGCCTACAGAGGCCGGGGCAAGTCTCTCCAGAGGCCGCGTGAGACTCTACAGAGGCCGTGCGAGTCTCTCCTGGGGACGGGCGAGTCTCTACATGGGCCGGGCGAGTCTCTACAGGGGCCGAGCGAATCTCCACATGGGCCAGGCGAGTCTCTCCAGAGGCTGGGTGACTCTCTCCAGAGGCCGGGCGAGTCTCTAGAGAGACAAGGCGAGTTTTTACAGGGGCCAGGCGAGTCTCCACAGAGGCCGTGCGAGTCTCTCCTGGGGCCGGGCGAGTCTCTGCAGAGGCCGGGCGAGTCTCTACAGAGGCCGGGCGAGTCTCTACAGGGGCCGGGCGAGTCTCTGCAGGGGCCGGGAGAGTCTCTACAGGGGCCGGGTGAGTCTCTACCGAGGCCGGGCGAGTCTCTACAGGGGCCGCGCGAATCTCTACAGAGTACGGGAGAGTCTCTCCAAAGGCCAGGTGAGTCTCTACAGAGGCCGCGCGGGTCTCTACAGAGTACGGGCGAGTCTCTCCAAATGCCGGGCGAGTCTCCACAGGGGCCGGGCGAGTCTCTACAGAGGCCGGGCGAGTCTCTTCAGTGGCCGGGTGAGTCTCTACAGAGGCCGAGTGAGTCTATTTAGGGGCCGGGTGAGTCTCTACAGAGGCCAGGCGAGTCTCTACAGAGGCCGGGCGAGTCTCTCAAGAGACCGGGCGAGTCTCTACAGAGGCCGCGCGAGTGTCTACAGAGGCCGGGCATGTCTCTCCAGAGGCCGCGCGAGACTCTACAGAGGCCGCTCGAGTCTCCCCAGAGACCGGGCGAGTCTCCACAGAGGCCGCGCGAGTCTCCACAGAGGCCGCGCGAGTCTCTACCGAGTACGGGCAAGTATCTCCAAAGGCCGGGCGAGTCTCTACAGGGGCCGGGCGAGTCTCTACAGAGGCCGGGCGAATCTCTTCAGGGTCGGGTGAGTCTCTACAGAGGCCGGGCGAGTCTCTTCAGGGGCCGGGTGAGTCTCTACAGAGGCTGGGCGAGTCTCTACAGAGGCCGGGCGAGTCTCACCAGAGGCCAGGCGAGTCTCTACAGAGGCCGGGCGAGTCTCTCAAGAGACCGGGCGAGTCTCTACAGATGCCGCGCGAGTGCCTACAGAGGCCGGGCGAGTCTCTCCAGAGGCCGCGTGAGACTCTACAGAGGCCGTGCGAGTCTCTCCTGGGGACGGGCGAGTCTCTACAGGGGCCGGGCGAGTCTCTACGGGGGCCGAGCGAATCTCCACATGGGCCAGGCGAGTCTCTCCAGAGGCTGGGCGAGTCTCTCCAAAGGCCGGGCGAGTCTCTAGAGAGGCAAGGCGAGTTTTTACAGGGGCCAGGCGAGTCTCCACAGAGGCCGTGCGAGTCTCTCCTGGGGCCGGGCGAGTCTCTCCAGAGGCCGGGCGAGTCTCTAGAGAGGCCAGGCGAGTCTTTACAGGGGCCGGTTGAGTCTTTACAGAGGCCGTGCGAGTCTCTCCTGGGGCCGGGCGAGTCTCTACAGGGGCCGGGCGAGTCTCCACAGGGGCCGGGCAAGTCTCTACAGGGGCCGGGAGAGTCTCTACAGACGCTGGGTGAGTCTCTCCAGAGAAAGGGGGAGTCTCTACAGAGGCTGGGCGAGTCTCTCCAGAGGCCGGGCGAGTCTCTACATGAGCCGGGCGAGTCCCTATAGAGACCGGGCGAGACTCTTCAGGGGCCGGGTGAGTCTCTACAGAGGCTGGGCGAGTCTCTACAGAGGCCGGGCGAGTCTCTCCAGAGGACAGGCGAGTCTCTACAGAGGCCGGGCAAGTCTCTCAAGAGACCGGGCGAGTCTCTACAGAGGCTGCGCGAGTGCCTACAGAGGCCGGGCGAGTCTCTCCTGGGGCCGGGCGAGTTCCTCCAGAGGCCGGGCGAGTCTCTAGAGAGGCCAGGCGAGTCTTTACAGGGGCCGGTTGAGTCTCTACAGAGGCCGTGCGAGTCTCTCCTGGGGCCGGGCGAGTCTCTACAGGGGCCGGGCGAGTCTCTCCAGAGGCCGGGCGAGTTTCTCCAGAGGCCGGGCGAGTCTCTAGAGAGGCCGGGCGGGTCTTTACAGGGGCCAGGAGAGTCTCTATAGGGGCCAGGCAAGTCTCTACAGAGGCCGGGCGAGTCTCTGCAGAGGCCGGGCGAGTCTCTACAGAGGCCGGGCGAGTCTCTACAGGGGCCGGGCGAGTCTCTGCAGGGGCCGGGAGAGTCTCTACAGGGGCCGGGTGAGTCTCTACCGAGGCTGGGCGAGTCTCTACAGGGGCCGCGCGAGTCTCTACAGAGTACGGGCGAGTCTCTCCAAAGGCCGGGCGAGTCTCTACAGGGGCCGGGCGAGTCTCTACAGAGGCCGCGCTAGTCTCTACAGAGTACGGGCGAGTCTCCACAGAGGCCGCGCTAGTCTCTACAGAGGCCGGGCGAGTCTCTCAAGAGACCGGGCGAGTCTCTACAGAGGCCGCGCGAGTGTCTACAGAGGCCGGGCGAGTCTCTCCAGAGGCCGCGCGAGACTCTACAGAGGCCGTGCGAGTCTCTCCTGGGGACGGGCGAGTCTCTACAGGGGCTGGGCTAGTCTTTACAGGGGCCGAGCGAGTCTCCACATGGGCCAGGCGAGTCTCTCCAGAGGCTGGGCGAGTCTCTCTAGAGGCCGGGCGAGTCTCTAGAGAGGCAAGGCGAGTTTTTACAGGGGCCAGGCGAGTCTCCACAGAGGCCGTGCGAGTCTCTCCTGGGGCCGGGCGAGTCTCTACAGGGGCCGGGCGTGTCTCTCCAGAGGCCGGGCGAGTCTCTCCAGAGGCCGGGCGAGTCTCTAGAGAGGCCCGGCGAGTCTTTACAGGGGCCGGTTGAGTCTCTACAGAGGCCGTGCGAGTCTCTCCTGGGGCCGGGCGAGTCTCTACAGGGGCCGGGCGAGTCTCTCCAGAGGCCGGGCAAGTTTCTCCAGAGGCCGGACGAGTCTCTAGAGAGGCCGGGCGAGTCTCTACAGGGGCCGGGCGAGTCTCTATAGGGGCCGGGCGAGTCTCTACAGAGGCCGGGCGAGTCTCTACAGAGGCCCGGCGAGTCTCTCCAGAGGCCAGGCGAGTCTCTACAGAGGCCGGGCGAGTCTCCACATGGGCCAGGCGAGTCTCTCCAGAGGCTGGGCGAGTCTCTCTAGAGGCCGGGCGAGTCTCTAGAGAGGCAAGGCGAGTTTTTACAGGGGCCAGGCGAGTCTCCACAGAGGCCGTGCGAGTCTCTCCTGGGGCCGGGCGAGTCTCTACAGGGGCCGGGCGAGTCTCTCCAGAGGCCGGGCGAGTCTCTAGAGAGGCCCGGCGAGTCTTTACAGGGGCCGGTTGAGTCTCTATAGAGGCTGTGCGAGTCTCTCCTGGGGCCGGGCGAGTCTCTACAGGGGCCGGGCGAGTCTCTCCAGAGGCCGGGCGAGTTTCTCCAGAGGCCGGGCGAGTCTCTAGAGAGGCCGGGCGGGTCTTTACAGGGGCCAGGAGAGTCTCTACAGGGGCCAGGTGAGTCTCTACAGAGGCCGGGCGAGTCTCTGCAGAGGCCGGGCGTGTCTCTACAGAGGCCGGGCGAGTCTCTCAAGAGACCGGGCGAGTCTCTACAGAGGCCGCGCGAGTGTCTACAGAGGCCGGGCGAGTCTCTCCAGAGGCCGCGCGAGACTCTACAGAGGCCGTGCGAGTCTCTCCTGGGGACGGGCGAGTCTCTACAGGGGCTGGGCTAGTCTCTACAGGGGCCGAGCGAGTCTCCACATGGGCCAGGCGAGTCTCTCCAGAGGCTGGGCGAGTCTCTCTAGAGGCCGGGCGAGTCTCTAGAGAGGCAAGGCGAGTTTTTACAGGGGCCAGGCGAGTCTCCACAGAGGCCGTGCGAGTCTCTCTTGGGGCTGGGCGAGTCTCTACAGGGGCCGGGCGTGTCTCTCCAGAGGCCGGGCGAGTCTCTCCAGAGGCCGGGCGAGTCTCTACAGAGGCCGCGCTAGTCTCTTCAGAGTACGGGCGAGTCTCCACAGAGGCCGCACTAGTCTCTACAGAGTACGGGCGAGTCTCTCCAAAGGCCGGGCGAGTCTCTATAGGGGCCGGGCGAGTCTCTACAGAGGCCGGGCGAGTCTCTACAGAGGCCCGGCGAGTCTCTCCAGAGGCCAGGCGAGTCTCTACAGAGGCCGGGCGAGTCTCCACATGGGCCAGGCGAGTCTCTCCAGAGGCTGGGCGAGTCTCTCTAGAGGCCGGGCGAGTCTCTAGAGAGGCAAGGCGAGTTTTTACAGGGGCCAGGCGAGTTTCCACAGAGGCCGTGCGAGTCTCTCCTGGGGCCGGGCGAGTCTCTACAGGGGCCGGGCGAGTCTCTTCAGAGGCCGGGCGAGTCTCTAGAGAGGCCCGGCGAGTCTTTACAGGGGCCGGTTGAGTCTCTATAGAGGCTGTGCGAGTCTCTCCTGGGGCCGGGCGAGTCTCTACAGGGGCCGGGCGAGTCTCTCCAGAGGCCGGGCGAGTTTCTCCAGAGGCCGGGCGAGTCTCTAGAGAGGCCGGGCGGGTCTTTACAGGGGCCAGGAGAGTCTCTACAGGGGCCAGGTGAGTCTCTACAGAGGCCGGGCGAGTCTCTGCAGAGGCCGGGCGTGTCTCTACAGAGGCCGGGCGAGTCTCTACAGTGGCCGGGCGAGTCTCTACAGGGGCCGGGAGAGTCTCTCCAGGGGCCGGGTGAGTCTCTACCGAGGTCGGGCGAGTCTCTACAGGGGCCGCGCGAGACTCTAATGAGGCCGTGCGAGTCTCTCCTGGGGATGGGCGAGTCTCTACAGGGGCCGGGCGAGTCTCTACAGGGGCCAAGCGAATCTCCACATGGGCCAGGCGAGTCTCTCCAGAGGCTGGGCGAGTCTCTCCAGAGGCCGGGCGAGTCTCTAGAGAGGCCGTGCGAGACTCTCCAGGGGCCGGGCCAGTCTCTACAGGGACCGGACGAGTCTCTATAGGGACCGGACGAGTCTCTACAGGGGCCGGGCGAGTCTCTACAGAGGCCAGGTGAGTCTCCACAGAGGCCGGGAGAGTCTCTACAGACGCTGGGTGAGTCTCTCCAGAGAAAGATGGAGTCTCTACAGAGGCCGGGCGAGTCTCTCCAGAGGCCGGGCGAGTCTCTACATGAGCTGGGCGAGTCCCTACAGAGACCGGGCGGGTCTCTTCAGGGGCCGGGTGAGTCTCTACAGAGGCTGGGCGAGTCTCTACAGAGGCCGGGCGAGTCTCTCCAGAGGCCAGGCGAGTCTCTACAGAGGCCGGGCGAGTCTCTCAAGAGACCGGGCGAGTCTCTACAGAGGCCGCGCGAGTGTCTACAGAGGCCGGGCGAGACTCTCCAGAGGCCGCGCGAGACTCTACAGAGGCTGTGCGAGTTTCTCCTGGGGACGGGCGAGTCTCTACAGGGGCTGGGCGAGTCTCTACAGGGGCCGAGCGAGTCTCCACATGGGCCAGGCGAGTCTCTCCAGAGGCTGGGCGAGTCTCTCCAGAGGCCGGGCGAGTCTCTAGAGAGGCAAGGCGAGTTTTTACGGGGGCCAGGCGAGTCTCCACAGAGGCCGTGCGAGTCTTTCCTTGGGGCCGGGCGAGTCTCTACAGGGGCCGGGCGAGTCTCTGCAGGGGTCGGGAGAGGCTCTTCAGCAGCCGGGTGAGTCTCTACCGAGGCCGGGTGATTCTCTACAGGGGCGGGCGAGTCTGTCCAGAGGTCGGGCGAGTTTCTCCAGAGGTAGGGCGAGTCTCTAGGGAGGCCGGGGGAGTCTTTACAGGGGCCAGGCGAGTCTCTACAGGGGCCAGGCGAGTCTCTACAGAGGGCGGGCGAGTCTCATCAGACGCCGGGCGAGTCTCTAAAGGGGCCGGGCGAGTCTCTCCAGAGGCCGGGCGAGTCTCTACAGAGGCCGTGCAAGTCTTTACAGGGGCCGGGCTAGTCTCTACAGGGACCGGACGAGTCTCTACAGGGGCCGGGCGAGTCTCTCCAGGGGCCGGGCGAGTCTCTACAGAGGCCAGGTGAGTCTCCACAGAGCCCAGGCGAGTCTCTACAGGGGCCAGGAGAGTCTCTCCAGGGGCAGGGCGAGTTTCCACAGAGGCCGGGCGAGTCTCTACAGAGGCCGGGCGAGTCTCTGCAGAGGCCGCGCGAGTGTCTACAGAGGCCGGGCGAGTCTCTCCAGAGGCCGCGCGAGACTCTACAGAGGCCGTGCGAGTCTCTCCTGGGGACGGGCGAGTCTCTACAGGGGCTGGGCTAGTCTCTACAGGGGCCGAGCGAGTCTCCACATGGGCCAGGCGAGTCTCTCCAGAGGCTGGGCGAGTCTCTCTAGAGGCCGGGCGAGTCTCTAGAGAGGCAAGGCGAGTTTTTACAAGGGCCAGGCGAGTCTCCACAGAGGCCGTGCGAGTCTCTCCTGGGGCTGGGCGAGTCTCTACAGGGGCCGGGCGTGTCTCTCCAGAGGCCGGGCGAGTCTCTCCAGAGGCCGGGCGAGTCTCTAGAGAGGCCCGGCGAGTCTTTACAGGGGCCGGTTGAGTTTCTACAGAGGCCGTGCGAGTCTCCTGGGGCCGGGCGAGTCTCTACAGGGGCCGCGCGAGTCTCTACAGAGTACGGGCGAGTCTCTCCAAAGGCCGGGCGAGTCTCTACAGGGGCGGGTGAGTCTCTACAGAGGCCGCGCTAGTCTCTACAGAGTACGGGCGAGTCTCCACAGAGGCCGCGCTAGTCTCTACAGAGGCCGGGCGAGTCTCTCAAGAGACCGGGCGAGTCTCTACAGAGGCCGCGCGAGTGTCTACAGAGGCCGGGCGAGTCTCTCCAGAGGCCGCGCGAGACTCTACAGAGGCCGTGCGAGTCTCTCCTGGGGACGGGCGAGTCTCTACAGGGGCTGGGCTAGTCTCTACAGGGGCCGAGCGAGTCTCCACATGGGCCAGGCGAGTCTCTCCAGAGGCTGGGCGAGTCTCTCTAGAGGCCGGGCGAGTCTCTAGAGAGGCAAGGCGAGTTTTTACAGGGGCCAGGCGAGTCTCCACAGAGGCCGTGCGAGTCTCTCCTGGGGCCGGGCGAGTCTCTACAGGGGCCGGGCGTGTCTCTCCAGAGGCCGGGCGAGTCTCTCCAGAGGCCGGGCGAGTCTCTAGAGAGGCACGGCGAGTCTTTACAGGGGCCGGTTGAGTCTCTACAGAGGCCGTGCGAGTTTCTCCTGGGGCCGGGCGAGTCTCTACAGGGGCCGGGCGAGTCTCTCCAGAGGCCGGGCGAGTTTCTCCAGAGGCCGGGCGAGTCTCTAGAGAGGCCGGGCGAGTCTCTACAGGGGCCGGGCGAGTCTCTACAGAGGCCGCGCTAGTCTCTTCAGAGTACGGGCGAGTCTCCACAGAGGCCGCGCTAGTCTCTACAGAGTACGGGCGAGTCTCTCCAAAGGCCGGGCGAGTCTCTATAGGGGCCGGGCGAGTCTCTACAGAGGCCGGGCGAGTCTCTACAGAGGCCCGGCGAGTCTCTCCAGAGGCCAGGCGAGTCTCTACAGAGGCCGGGCGAGTCTCCACATGGGCCAGGCGAGTCTCTCCAGAGGCTGGGCGAGTCTCTCTAGAGGCCGGGCGAGTCTCTAGAGAGGCAAGGCGAGTTTTTACAGGGGCCAGGCGAGTCTCCACAGAGGCCGTGCGAGTCTCTCCTGGGGCCGGGCGAGTCTCTACAGGGGCCGGGCGAGTCTCTCCAGAGGCCGGGCGAGTCTCTAGAGAGGCCCGGCGAGTCTTTACAGGGGCCGGTTGAGTCTCTATAGAGGCTGTGCGAGTCTCTCCTGGGGCCGGGCGAGTCTCTACAGGGGCCGGGCGAGTCTCTTCAGAGGCCGGGCGAGTTTCTCCAGAGGCCGGGCGAGTCTCTAGAGAGGCCGGGCGGGTCTTTACAGGGGCCAGGAGAGTCTCTACAGGGGCCAGGTGAGTCTCTACAGAGGCCGGGCGAGTCTCTGCAGAGGCCGCGCGAGTGTCTACAGAGGCCGGGCGAGTCTCTCCAGAGGCCGCGCGAGTCTCTACAGAGGCCGTGCGAGTCTCTCCTGGGGACGGGCGAGTCTCTACAGGGGCTGGGCTAGTCTCTACAGGGGCCGAGCGAGTCTCCACATGGGCCAGGCGAGTCTCTCCAGAGGCTGGGCGAGTCTCTCTAGAGGCCGGGCGAGTCTCTAGAGAGGCAAGGCGAGTTTTTACAGGGGCCAGGCGAGTCTCCACAGAGGCCGTGCGAGTCTCTCCTGGGGCTGGGCGAGTCTCTACAGGGGCCGGGCGTGTCTCTCCAGAGGCCGGGCGAGTCTCTCCAGAGGCCGGGCGAGTCTCTAGAGAGGCCCGGCGAGTCTTTACAGGGGCCGGTTGAGTCTCTACAGAGGCCGTGCGAGTCTCTCCTGGGGCCGGGCGAGTCTCTACAGGGGCCGGGCGAGTCTCTCCAGAGGCCGGGCGAGTTTCTCCAGAGGCCGGGCGAGTCTCTAGAGAGGCCGGGCGAGTCTCTACAGGGGCCGGGCGAGTCTCTACAGAGGCCGCGCTAGTCTCTTCAGAGTACGGGCGAGTCTCCACAGAGGCCGCGCTAGTCTCTACAGAGTACGGGCGAGTCTCTCCAAAGGCCGGGCGAGTCTCTATAGGGGCCGGGCGAGTCTCTACAGAGGCCGGGCGAGTCTCTACAGAGGCCCGGCGAGTCTCTCCAGAGGCCAGGCGAGTCTCTACAGAGGCCGGGCGAGTCTCCACATGGGCCAGGCGAGTCTCTCCAGAGGCTGGGCGAGTCTCTCTAGAGGCCGGGCGAGTCTCTAGAGAGGCAAGGCGAGTTTTTACAGGGGCCAGGCGAGTCTCCACAGAGGCCGTGCGAGTCTCTCCTGGGGCCGGGCGAGTCTCTACAGGGGCCGGGCGAGTCTCTCCAGAGGCCGGGCGAGTCTCTAGAGAGGCCCGGCGAGTCTTTACAGGGGCCGGTTGAGTCTCTATAGAGGCTGTGCGAGTCTCTCCTGGGGCCGGGCGAGTCTCTACAGGGGCCGGGCGAGTCTCTCCAGAGGCCGGGCGAGTTTCTCCAGAGGCCGGGCGAGTCTCTAGAGAGGCCGGGCGGGTCTTTACAGGGGCCAGGAGAGTCTCTACAGGGGCCAGGTGAGTCTCTACAGAGGCCGGGCGAGTCTCTGCAGAGGCCGGGCGTGTCTCTACAGAGGCCGGGCGAGTCTCTACAGTGGCCGGGCGAGTCTCTACAGGGGCCGGGAGAGTCTCTCCAGGGGCCGGGTGAGTCTCTACCGAGGCCGGGCGAGTCTCTACAGGGGCCGCGCGAGACTCTAATGAGGCCGTGCGAGTCTCTCCTGGGGATGGGCGAGTCTCTACAGGGGCCGGGCGAGTCTCTACAGGGGCCAAGCGAATATCCACATGGGCCAGGCGAGTCTCTCCAGAGGCTGGGCGAGTCTCTCCAGAGGCCGGGCGAGTCTCTAGAGAGGCCGTGCGAGACTCTCCAGGGGCCGGGCTAGTCTCTACAGGGACCGGACGAGTCTCTATAGGGACCGGACGAGTCTCTACAGGGGCCGGGCGAGTCTCTACAGAGGCCAGGTGAGTCTCCACAGAGGCCGGGAGAGTCTCTACAGACGCTGGGTGAGTCTCTCCAGAGAAAGATGGAGTCTCTACAGAGGCCGGGCGAGTCTCTCCAGAGGCCGGGCGAGTCTCTACATGAGCTGGGCGAGTCCCTACAGAGACCGGGCGGGTCTCTTCAGGGGCCGGGTGAGTCTCTACAGAGGCTGGGCGAGTCTCTACAGAGGCCGGGCGAGTCTCTCCAGAGGCCAGGCGAGTCTCTACAGAGGCCGGGCGAGTCTCTCAAGAGACCGGGCGAGTCTCTACAGAGGCCGCGCGAGTGTCTACAGAGGCCGGGCGAGTCTCTCCAGAGGCCGCGCGAGACTCTACAGAGGCTGTGCGAGTTTCTCCTGGGGACGGGCGAGTCTCTACAGGGGCTGGGCGAGTCTCTACAGGGGCCGAGCGAGTCTCCACATGGGCCAGGCGAGTCTCTCCAGAGGCTGGGCGAGTCTCTCCAGAGGCCGGGCGAGTCTCTAGAGAGGCAAGGCGAGTTTTTACGGGGGCCAGGCGAGTCTCCACAGAGGCCGTGCGAGTCTTTCCTTGGGGCCGGGCGAGTCTCTACAGGGGCCGGGCGAGTCTCTGCAGGGGTCGGGAGAGTCTCTTCAGCAGCCGGGTGAGTCTCTACCGAGGCCGGGTGATTCTCTACAGGGGCGGGCGAGTCTGTCCAGAGGTCGGGCGAGTTTCTCCAGAGGTAGGGCGAGTCTCTAGGGAGGCCGGGGGAGTCTTTACAGGGGCCAGGCGAGTCTCTACAGGGGCCAGGCGAGTCTCTACAGAGGGCGGGCGAGTCTCATCAGACGCCGGGCGAGTCTCTAAAGGGGCCGGGCGAGTCTCTCCAGAGGCCGGGCGAGTCTCTACAGAGGCCGTGCAAGTCTTTACAGGGGCCGGGCTAGTCTCTACAGGGACCGGACGAGTCTCTACAGGGGCCGGGCGAGTCTCTCCAGGGGCCGGGCGAGTCTCTACAGAGGCCAGGTGAGTCTCCACAGAGCCCAGGCGAGTCTCTACAGGGGCCAGGAGAGTCTCTCCAGGGGCAGGGCGAGTTTCCACAGAGGCCGGGCGAGTCTCTACAGAGGCCAGGCGAGTCTCTATAGGGGCCGGGCGAGTCGCTCCAGAGGCCGGGCGAGTCTCTACAGAGGCCGTGCGAGACTCTCCAGGGGCCGGGCTAGTCTCTACAGGGACAGGACGAGTCTCTATAGGGACCGGACGAGTCTCTACAGGGGCCGGGCGAGTCTCTACAGAGGCCAGGTGAGTCTCCACAGAGGCCGGGAGAGTCTCTACAGACGCTGGGTGAGTCTCTACAGAGAAAGGGGGAGTCTCTACAGAGGCCGGGCGAGTCTCTCCAGAGGCCGGGTGAGTCTCTACATGAGCCGGGCGAGTCCCTACAGAGACCGGGCGAGTCTCTTCAGGGGCCGAGTGAGTCTCTACAGTGGCCGGGCGAGTCTCTACAGGGGCCGGGTGAGTCTCTACCGAGGCCGGGTGAGTCTCTACAGGGGCCGCGCGAGACTCTAATGAGGCCGTGCGAGTCACTCCTGGGGACGGGCGAGTCTCTACAGGGGCCGGGCGAGTCTCTACAGGGGCCAAGCGAATCTCCACTTGGGCCAGGCGAGTCTCTCCAGAGGCTGGGCGAGTCTCTCCAGAGGCCGGGCGAGTCTCTAGAGAGGCAAGGCGAGTTTTTACAGAGGCCAGGCGAGTCTCCACAGAGGCCGTGCGAGTCTTTCCTGGGGCCGGGCGAGTCTCTACAGGGGACGGGCGAGTCTCTGCAGGGGCCGGGAGAGTCTCTTCAGCAGCCGGGTGAGTCTCTACCGAGGCCGGGTGATTCTCTACAGGGTCGGGCGAGTCTGTCCAGACGCCGGGCGAGTTTCTCCAGAGGTAGGGCGAGTCTCTAGGGAGGCCGGGGGAGTCTTTACAGGGGCCAGGCGAGTCTCTACAGGGGCCAGGCGAGTCTCTACAGAGGGCGGGCGAGTCTCTGCAGACGCCGGGCGAGTCTCTAAAGGGGCCGGGCGAGTCTCTACAGAGGCCGTGCGAGTCTTTACAGGGGCCGGGCTAGTCTCTACAGGGATCGGACGAGTCTCTACAGGGGCCGGGCGAGTCTCTCCAGGGGCCGGGCGAGTCTCTACAGAGGCCAGGTGAGTCTCCACAGAGCCCAGGCGAGTCTCTACAGGGGCCAGGAGAGTCTCTCCAGGGGCCGGGCGAGTTTCCACAGAGGCCGGGCGAGTCTCTACAGAGGCCGGGCGAGTCTCTATAGGGGCTGGGCGAGTCGCTCCAGAGGCCGGGCGAGTCTCTACAGAGGCCGTGCGAGACTCTCCAGGGGCCGGGCTAGTCTCTACAGGGACCGGACGAGTCTCTATAGGGACCGGACGAGTCTCTACAGGGGCCGGGCGAGTCTCTACAGAGGCCAGGTGAGTCTCCACAGAGGCCGGGAGAGTCTCTACAGACGCTGGGTGAGTCTCTACAGAGAAAGGGGGAGTCTCTACAGAGGCCGGGTGAGTCTCTCCAGAGGCCGGGTGAGTCTCTACATGAGCCGGGCGAGTCCCTACAGAGACCGGGCGAGTCTCTTCAGGGGCCGGGTGAGTCTCTACAGAGGCTGGGCGAGTCTCTCCAGAGGCCAGGCGAGTCTCTCCAGAGGCCAGGCGAGTCTCTACAGAGGCCGGGCGAGTCTCTACAGAGGCCGGGCGAGTCTCTGCAGAGGCCAGGCGAGTCTCTTCAGAGGCCGGGTGAGTCTCTACAGAGGCCCACCTAGTCTCTACAGGGGCCGGGCGAGTCTCTCCAGGGGCCGGGCGAGTCTCTACAGAGGCCAGGCGAATCTCCACAGAGGCCAGGCGAGTCTCTACAGAGTCCGGGAGAGTCTCTCCAGGGCCCGGGCGAGTCTCTACAGAGGCCGTGCGAGTCTTTACAGGGGCCGGCCTAGTCTCTACAGGGACCGGACGAGTCTCTACATGGGCCGGGCGAGTCTCCACAAAGGCCTGGCTAGTCTCTACAGTGGCCGGGCGAGTCTCTCCAGGGGCCGGACGAGTCTCTACAGGGGCCGGGCGAGTCTCCACAGGGGCCAGGCGAGTCTCTACAGGGGCCGGGAGAGTCTCTACAGACGCTGGGTGAGTCTCTCCAGAGAAAGATGGAGTCTCTACAGAGGCCGGGCGAGTCTCTCCAGAGGCCGGGCGAGTCTCTACATGAGCTGGGCGAGTCCCTACAGAGACCGGGCGGGTCTCTTCAGGGGCCGGGTGAGTCTCTACAGAGGCTGGGCGAGTCTCTACAGAGGCCGGGCGAGTCTCTCCAGAGGCCAGGCGAGTCTCTACAGAGGCCGGGCGAGTCTCTCAAGAGACCGGGCGAGTCTCTACAGAGGCCGCGCGAGTGTCTACAGAGGCCGGGCGAGTCTCTCCAGAGGCCGCGCGAGACTCTACAGAGGCCGTGCGAGTTTCTCCTGGGGACGGGCGAGTCTCTACAGGGGCCGAGCGAGTCTCCACATGGGCCAGGCGAGTCTCTCCAGAGGCTGGGCGAGTCTCTCCAGAGGCCGGGCGAGTCTCTAGAGAGGCAAGGCGAGTTTTTACGGGGGCCAGGCGAGTCTCCACAGAGGCCGTGCGAGTCTTTCCTTGGGGCCGGGCGAGTCTCTACAGGGGCCGGGCGAGTCTCTGCAGGGGCCGGGAGAGTCTCTTCAGCAGCCGGGTGAGTCTCTACCGAGGCCGGGTGATTCTCTACAGGGGCGGGCGAGTCTGTCCAGAGGTCGGGCGAGTTTCTCCAGAGGTAGGGCGAGTCTCTAGGGAGGCCGGGGGAGTCTTTACAGGGGCCAGGCGAGTCTCTACAGGGGCCAGGCGAGTCTCTACAGAGGGCGGGCGAGTCTCATCAGACGCCGGGCGAGTCTCTAAAGGGGCCGGGCGAGTCTCTCCAGAGGCCGGGCGAGTCTCTACAGAGGCCGTGCAAGTCTTTACAGGGGCCGGGCTAGTCTCTACAGGGATCGGACGAGTCTCTACAGGGGCCGGGCGAGTCTCTCCAGGGGCCGGGCGAGTCTCTACAGAGGCCAGGTGAGTCTCCACAGAGCCCAGGCGAGTCTCTACAGGGGCCAGGAGAGTCTCTCCAGGGGCAGGGCGAGTTTCCACAGAGGCCGGGCGAGTCTCTACAGAGGCCGGGCGAGTCTCTATAGGGGCCGGGCGAGTCGCTCCAGAGGCCGGGCGAGTCTCTACAGAGGCCGTGCGAGACTCTCCAGGGGCCGGGCTAGTCTCTACAGGGACCGGACGAGTCTCTATAGGGACCGGACGAGTCTCTACTGGGGCCGGGCGAGTCTCTACAGAGGCCAGGTGAGTCTCCACAGAGGCCGGGAGAGTCTCTACAGACGCTGGGTGAGTCTCTACAGAGAAAGGGGGAGTCTCTACAGAGGCCAGGTGAGTCTCTCCAGAGGCCGGGTGAGTCTCTACATGAGCCGGGCGAGTCCCTACAGTGACCGGGCGAGTCTCTTCAGGGGCCGGGTGAGTCTCTACAGAGGCTGGGCGAGTCTCTCCAGAGGCCAGGCGAGTCTCTCCAGAGGCCAGGCGAGTCTCTACAGAGGCCGGGCGAGTCTCTACAGAGGCCGGGCGAGTCTCTGCAGAGGCCAGGCGAGTCTCTTCAGAGGCCGGGTGAGTCTCTACAGAGGCCCACCTAGTCTCTACAGGGGCCGGGCGAGTCTCTCCAGGGGCCGGGCGAGTCTCTACAGAGGCCAGGCGAATCTCCACAGAGGCCAGGCGAGTCTCTACAGAGTCCGGGAGAGTCTCTCCAGGGGCCGGGCGAGTCTCTACAGAGGCCGTGCGAGTCTTTACAGGGGCCGGCCTAGTCTCTACAGGGACCGGACGAGTCTCTACATGGGCCGGGCGAGTCTCCACAAAGGCCTGGCTAGTCTCTACAGTGGCCGGGCGAGTCTCTCCAGGGGCCGGACGAGTCTCTACAGAGGCCGGGCGAGTCTCCACAGGGGCCAGGCGAGTCTCTACAGGGGCCGGGAGAGTCTCTACAGACGCTGGGTGAGTCTCTCCAGAGAAAGATGGAGTCTCTACAGAGGCCGGGCGAGTCTCTCCAGAGGCCGGGCGAGTCTCTACATGAGCTGGGCGAGTCCCTACAGAGACCGGGCGGGTCTCTTCAGGGGCCGGGTGAGTCTCTACAGAGGCTGGGCGAGTCTCTACAGAGGCCGGGCGAGTCTCTCCAGAGGCCAGGCGAGTCTCTACAGAGGCCGGGCGAGTCTCTCAAGAGACCGGGCGAGTCTCTACAGAGGCCGCGCGAGTGTCTACAGAGGCCGGGCGAGTCTCTCCAGAGGCCGCGCGAGACTCTACAGAGGCCGTGCGAGTTTCTCCTGGGGACGGGCGAGTCTCTACAGGGGCTGGGCGAGTCTCTACAGGGGCCGAGCGAGTCTCCACATGGGCCAGGCAAGTCTCTCCAGAGGCTAGGCGAGTCTCTCCAGAGGCCGGGCGAGTCTCTAGAGAGGCAAGGCGAGTTTTTACAGGGGCCAGGCGAGTCTCCACAGAGGCCGTGCAAGTCTCTCCTGGGGCCGGGCGAGTCTCTACATGGGCCGGGCGAGTATCTCCAGAGATCGGGCGAGTCTCTAGAGAGGCCGGGCGGGTCTTTACAGGGGCCGGGCGAGTCTCTACAGAGGCCGGTCGAGTCTCTACAGGGGCCGGGCGAGTCTCTGCAGGGGCCGGGAGAGTCTCTACAGGGGCCAGGTGAGTCTCTACCGAGGCCGGGCGAGTCTCTACAGGGGCCGCGCGAGTCTCTACAGAGTACGGGCGAGTCTCTCCAAAGGCCGGGTGAGTCTCTACAGGGGCCAGGCGAGTCTCTACAGAGGCCGTGCGAGTCTCTAGAGAGTACGGGCGAGTCTCCACAGAGGCCGCGCGAGTCTCTACAGAGTACGGGCGAGTCTCTCCAAATGCCGGGCGAGTCTCCACAGGGGCCGGGCGAGTCTCTACAGAGGCCGGGCGAGTCTCTTCAGGGGTCGGGTGATTCTCTACAGAGGCCGGGCGAGTCTCTTCAGGGGCCAGGAGAGTCTCTCCAGGGGCTGGGCGAGTTTCCACAGAGGCCGGGCGAGTCTCTACAGAGGCCGGGCGAGTCTCTATAGGGGCCGGGCGAGTCGCTCCAGAGGCCGGGCGAGTCTCTACAGAGGCCGTGCGAGACTCTCCAGGGGCCGGGCTAGTCTCTACAGGGACCAGACGAGTCTCTATAGGGACCGGACGAGTCTCTACAGGGGCCGGGCGAGTCTCTACAGAGGCCAGGTGAGTCTCCACAGAGGCCGGGAGAGTCTCTACAGACGCTGGGTGAGTCTCTACAGAGAAAGGGGGAGTCTCTACAGAGGCCGGGCGAGTCTCTCCAGAGGCCGGGTGAGTCTCTACATGAGCCGGGCGAGTCCCTACAGAGACCGGGCGAGTCTCTTCAGGGGCCGAGTGAGTCTCTACAGTGGCCGGGCGAGTCTCTACAGGGGCCGGGAGAGTCTCTCCAGGGGCCGGGTGAGTCTCTGCCGAGGCCGGGCGAGTCTCTACAGGGGCCGCGCGAGACTCTAATGAGGCCGTGCGAGTCACTCCTGGGGACGGGCGAGTCTCTACAGGGGCCGGGCGAGTCTCTACAGGGGCCAAGCGAATCTCCACATGGGCCAGGCGAGTCTCTCCAGAGGCTGGGCGAGTCTCTCCAGAGGCCGGGCGAGTCTCTAGAGAGGCAAGGCGAGTTTTTACAGGGGCCAGGCGAGTCTCCACAGAGGCCGTGCGAGTCTTTCCTGGGGCCGGGCGAGTCTCTACAGGGGCCGGGCGAGTCTCTGCAGGGGCCGGGAGAGTCTCTTCAGCAGCCGGGTGAGTCTCTACCGAGGCCGGGTGATTCTCTACAGGGGCGGGCGAGTCTGTCCAGACGCCGGGCGAGTTTCTCCAGAGGTAGGGCGAGTCTCTAGGGAGGCCGGGGGAGTCTTTACAGGGGCCAGGCGAGTCTCTACAGGGGCCAGGCGAGTCTCTACAGAGGGCGGGCGAGTCTCTGCAGACGCCGCGGAGTCTCTAAAGGGGCCGGGCGAGTCTCTCCAGAGGCCGGGCGAGTCTCTCCAGAGGCCGGGTGAGTCTCTACATGAGCCGGGCGAGTCCCTACAGTGACCGGGCGAGTCTCTTCAGGGGCCGGGTGAGTCTCTACAGAGGCTGGGCGAGTCTCTCCAGAGGCCAGGCGAGTCTCTCCAGAGGCCAGGCGAGTCTCTACAGAGGCCGGGCGAGTCTCTACAGAGGCCGGGCGAGTCTCTGCAGAGGCCAGGCGAGTCTCTTCAGAGGCCGGGTGAGTCTCTACAGAGGCCCACCTAGTCTCTACAGGGGCCGGGCGAGTCTCTCCAGGGGCCGGGCGAGTCTCTACAGAGGCCAGGCGAATCTCCACAGAGGCCAGGCGAGTCTCTACAGAGTCCGGGAGAGTCTCTCCAGGGGCCGGGCGAGTCTCTACAGAGGCCGTGCGAGTCTTTACAGGGGCCGGCCTAGTCTCTACAGGGACCGGACGAGTCTCTACATGGGCTGGGCGAGTCTCCACAAAGGCCTGGCTAGTCTCTACAGTGGCCGGGCGAGTCTCTCCAGGGGCCGGACGAGTGTCTACAGGGGCCGGGCAAGTCTCCACAGGGGCCAGGCGAGTCTCTACAGGGGCCGGGAGAGTCTCTACAGACGCTGGGTGAGTCTCTCCAGAGATAGATGGAGTCTCTACAGAGGCCGGGCGAGTCTCTCCAGAGGCCGGGCGAGTCTCTACATGAGCCGGGCGAGTCCCTACAGAGACCGGGCGGGTCTCTTCAGGGGCCGGGTGAGTCTCTACAGAGGCTGGGCGAGTCTCTACAGAGGCCGGGCGAGTCTCTCCAGAGGCCAGGCGAGTCTCTACAGAGGCCGGGCGAGTCTCTCAAGAGACCGGGCGAGTCTCTACAGAGGCCGCGCGAGTGTCTACAGAGGCCGGGCGAGTCTCTCCAGAGGCCGCGCGAGACTCTACAGAGGCCGTGCGAGTTTCTCCTGGGGACGGGCGAGTCTCTACAGGGGCCGGGCGAGTCTCTACAGGGGCCGAGCGAGTCTCCACATGGGCCAGGCGAGTCTCTCCAGAGGCTGGGCGAGTCTCTCCAGAGGCCGGGCGAGTCTCTAGAGAGGCAAGGCGAGTTTTTACAGAGGCCAGGCGAGTCTCCACAGAGGCCGTGCGAGTCTCTCCTGGGGCCGGGCGAGTCTCTACATGGGCCGGGCGAGTCTCTCCAGAGGCCGGGCGAGTCTCTAGAGAGGCCGGGCGGGTATTTACAGGGGCCAGGAGAGTCTATACAGGGGCTGGACGAGTCTCTACATGGGCCGGGCGAGTCTCTCCAGAGGCCGGGCGAGTCTCTAGAGAGGCCGGGCGGGTCTTTACAGGGGCCGGGCGAGTCTCTACAGAGGCCGGGCGAGTCTCTACAGGGGCCGGGCGAGTCTCTGCAGGGGCCGGGTGAGTCTCTACAGGGGCCAGGTGAGTCTCTACCGAGGCCGGGCGAGTCTCTACAGGGGCCGCGCGAGTCTCTACAGAGTACGGACGAGTCTCTCCAAAGGCCGGGTGAGTCTCTACAGGGGCCAGGCGAGTCTCTACAGAGGCCGTGCGAGTCTCTAGAGAGTACGGGCGAGTCTCCACAGAGGCCGCGCGAGTCTCTACAGAGTACGGGCGAGTCTCTCCAAATGCCGGGCGAGTCTCCACAGGGGCCGGGCGAGTCTCTACAGAGGCCGGGCGAGTCTTTTCAGGGGTCGGGTGATTCTCTACAGAGGCCGGGCGAGTCTCTTCAGGGGCCGGGTGAGTCTCTACAGAGGCCAGGCGAGTCTCTAAAGAGGCCGGGCGAGTCTCTAGAGAGGCCGGGCGAGTCTCTACAGAGGCCGCGCGAGTGTCTACAGAGGCCGGGCGAGTCCCTCCAGAGGCCGCGCGAGACTCAACAGAGGCCGCGCGAGTCTCCCCAGAGACCGGGCGAGTCTCCACAGAGGCCGCGCGAGTTTCTACAGAGGCCGGGCGAGTCTCTTCAGGGGCCGGGTGAGTCTCTACAGAGGCCGGGCGAGTCTCTTCAGGGGCCGGGTGAGTCTCTACAGAGGCCGGGCGAGTCTCTCCAGAGGCCAGGCGAGTCTCTACAGAGGCCGGGCGAGTCTCTCAAGAGACCGGGCGAGTCTCTACAGAGGCCGCGCGAGTGCCTACAGAGGCCGGGCAAGTCTCTCCAGAGGCCGCGTGAGACTCTACAGAGGCCGTGCGAGTCTCTCCTGGGGACGGGCGAGTCTCTACAGGGGCCGGGCGAGTCTCTACAGGGGCCGAGCGAATCTCCACATGGGCCAGGCGAGTCTCTCCAGAGGCTGGGCGAGTCTCTCCAGAGGCCGGGCGAGTCTCTAGAGAGGCAAGGCGAGTTTTTACAGGGGCCAGGCGAGTCTCCACAGAGGCCGTGCGAGTCTCTCCTGGGGCCGGGCGAGTCTCTACAGGGGCCGGGCGAGTCTCTCCAGAGGCCGGGCGAGTCTCTCCAGAGGCCGGGCGAGTCTCTAGAGAGGCCAGCCGAGTCTTTACAGGGGCCAGTTGAGTCTCTACAGAGGCCGTGCAAGTCTCTCCTGGGGCCGGGCGAGTCTCTACAGGGGCCGGGCGAGTCTCCACAGGGGCCAGGTGAGTCTCTACAGGGGCCGGGAGAGTCTCTACAGACGCTGGGTGAGTCTCTCCAGAGAAAGGGGGAGTCTCTACAGAGGCTGGGCGAGTCTCTCCAGAGGCCGGGGCGAGTCTCTACATGAGCCGGGCGAGTCCCTACAGAGACCGGGCGAGTCTCTTCAGGGGACGGGTGAGTCTCTACAGAGGCTGGGCGAGTCTCTACAGAGGCCGGGCGAGTCTCTCCAGAGGCCAGGCGAGTCTCTACAGAGGCCGGGCGAGTCTCTCAAGAGACCGGGCGAGTCTCTACAGAGGCCGCGCGAGTGTCTACAGAGGCCGGGCGAGTCTCTCCAGAGGTCGCGCGAGACTCTACAGAGGCCGTGCGACTTTCTCCTGGGGACGGGCGAGTCTCTACAGGGGCCGGGCGAGTCTCTACAGGGGCCGAGCGAGTCTCCACATGGGCCAGGCGAGTCTCTCCAGAGGCTGGGCGAGTCTCTCCAGAGGCCGGGCGAGTCTCTAGAGAGGCAAGGCGAGTTTTTACAGGGGCCAGGCGAGTCTCCACAGAGGCCGTGCGAGTCTCTCCTGGGGCCGGGCGAGTCTCTACATGGGCCGGGCGAGTCTCTCCAGAGGCCGGGCGAGTCTCTAGAGAGGCCGGGCGGGTCTTTACAGGGGCCAGGAGAGTCTATACAGGGGCTGGACGAGTCTCTACATGGGCCGGGCAAGTCTCTCCAGAGGCCGGGCGAGTCTCTAGAGAGGCCGGGCGGGCCTTTACAGGGGCCGGGCGAGTCTCTACAGAGGCCGGGCGAGTCTCTACAGGGGCCGGGCGAGTCTCTGCAGGGGCCGGGAGAGTCTCTACAGGGGCCAGGTGAGTCTCTACCGAGGCCGGGCGAGTCTCTACAGGGGCCGCGCGAGTCTCTACAGAGTACGGGCGAGTCTCTCCAAAGGCCGGGTGAGTCTCTACAGGGGCCAGGCGAGTCTCTACAGAGGCCGTGCGAGTCTCTAGAGAGTACGGGCGACTCTCCACAGAGGCCGCGCGAGTCTCTACAGAGTACGGGCGAGTCTCTCCAAATGCCGGGCGAGTCTCCACAGGGGCCGGGCGAGTCTCTACAGAGGCCGGGCGAGTCTCTTCAGGGGTCGGGTGAGTCTCTACAGAGGCCGGGCGAGTCTCTTCAGGGGCCGGGTGAGTCTCTACAGAGGCCAGGCGAGTCTCTAAAGAGGCCGGGCGAGTCTCTAGAGAGACCGGGCGAGTCTCTACAGAGGCCGCGCGAGTGTCTACAGAGGCCAGGCGAGTCTCTCCAGAGGCCGCGCGAGACTCAACAGAGGCCGCGCGAGTCTCCCCAGAGACCGGGCGAGTCTCCACAGAGGCCGCGCGAGTCTCTACAGAGGCCGGGCGAGTCTCTTCAGGGGCCGGGTGAGTCTCTACAGAGGCTGGGCGAGTCTCTACAGAGGCCGGGCGAGTCTCTCCAGAGGCCAGGCGAGTCTCTACAGAGGCCGGGCGAGTCTCTCAAGAGACCGGGCGAGTCTCTACAGAGGCCGCGCGAGTGCCTACAGAGGCCGGGCAAGTCTCTCCAGAGGCCGCGTGAGACTCTACAGAGGCCGTGCGAGTCTCTAGAGAGGCAAGGCGAGTTTTTACAGGGGCCAGGCGAGTCTCCACAGAGGCCGTGCGAGTCTCTCCTGGGGCCGGGCGAGTCTCTACAGGGGCCGGGCGAGTCTCTCCAGAGGCCGGGCGAGTCTCTCCAGAGGCCGGGCGAGTCTCTAGAGAGGCCAGCCGAGTCTTTACAGGGGCCGGTTGAGTCTCTACAGAGGCCGTGCGAGTCTCTCCTGGGGCCGGGCGAGTCTCTACAGGGGCCGGGCGAGTCTCCACAGGGGCCAGGCGAGTCTCTACAGGGGCCGGGAGAGTCTCTACAGACGCTGGGTGAGTCTCTCCAGAGAAAGGGGGAGTCTCTACAGAGGCTGGGCGAGTCTCTCCAGAGGCCGGGCGAGTCTCTACATGAGCCGGGCGAGTCCCTACAGAGACCGGGCGAGTCTCTTCAGGGGCCGGGTGAGTCTCTACAGAGGCTGGGCGAGTCTCTACAGAGGCCGGGCGAGTCTCTCCAGAGGCCAGGCGAGTCTCTACAGAGGCCGGGCGAGTCTCTCAAGAGACCGGGCGAGTCTCTACAGAGGCCGCATGAGTGCCTACAGAGGCCGTGCGAGTCTCTACAGGGGCCGGGCGAGTCTCTCCAGAGGCCGGGCGAGTCTCTAGAGAGGCCAGGCGAGTCTTTACAGGGGCCGGTTGAGTCTCTACAGAGGCCGTGCGAGTCTCTCCTGGGGCCGGGCGAGTCTCTACAGGGGCCGGGCGAGTCTCTCCAGAGGCCGGGCGAGTTTCTCCAGAGGCCGGGCGAGTCTCTAGAGAGGCCGGGCGGGTCTTTAAAGGGGCCAGGAGAGTCTCTACAGGGGCCAGGCGGGTCTTTACAGGGGCCAGGAGAGTCTCTACAGGGGCCAGGCGAGTCTCTACAGAGGCCGGGCGAGTCTCTACAGGGGCCGTGCGAGTCTCTGCAGGGGCCGGGAGAGTCTCTACAGGGGCCGGGTGAGTCTCTACCGAGGC
Source organism: Eleutherodactylus coqui (assembly GCF_035609145.1). Taxonomy (NCBI): domain Eukaryota; kingdom Metazoa; phylum Chordata; class Amphibia; order Anura; family Eleutherodactylidae; genus Eleutherodactylus; species Eleutherodactylus coqui. The sequence goes on from NC_089849.1 coordinate 115,227,409, forward strand.
TGGGCGAGTCTCTACAGGGGCCGCGCGAGTCTCTACAGAGTACGGGCGAGTCTCTCCAAAGGCCGGGCGAGTCTCTACAGGGGCCGGGCGAGTCTCTACAGAGGCCGCGCTAGTCTCTTCAGAGTACGGGCGAGTCTCCACAGAGGCCGCTTGAGTCTCTACAGAGTACGGGCGAGTCTCTCCAAAGGCCGGGCGAGTCTCTACAGGGGCCGGGGGAGTCTCTACAGAGGCCGGGCGAATCTCTACAGAGGCCGGGCGAGTCTCTCCAGAGGCCAGGCGAGTCTCTTCAGAGGCCGGGCGAGTCTCTCAAGAGACCGGGCGAGTCTCTACAGAGGCCGCGCGAGTGTCTACAGAGGCCGGGCGAGTCTCTCCAGAGGCGGCGCGAGTGCCTACAGAGGCCGGTCAAGTCTCTCCAGAGGCCGCGTGAGACTCTACAGAGGCCGTGCGAGTCTCTCCTGGGGCCGGGCGAGTCTCTACAGGGGCCGGGCGAGTCTCTACAGGGGCCGAGCGAATCTCCACATGGGCCAGGCGAGTCTCTCCAGAGGCTGGGCGAGTCTCTCCAGAGGCCGGGCGAGTCTCTAGAGAGGCAAGGCGAGTTTTTACAGGGGCCAGGCGAGTCTCCAAAGAGGCCGTGCGAGTCTCTCCTGGGGCCGGGCGAGTCTCTACAGGGGCCGGGCGAGTCTCTCTAGAGGCCGGGCGAGTCTCTCCAGAGGCCGGGCGAGTCTCTAGAGAGGCCAGGCGAGTCTTTACAGGGGCCGGTTGAGTCTCTACAGAGGCCGTGCGAGTCTCTCCTGGGGCCGAGCGAGTCTCTACAGGGGCCGGGCGAGTCTCCACAGGGGCCAGGCGAGTCTCTACAGGGCCGGGAGAGTCTCTCAAGAGACCGGGCGAGTCTCTACAGAGGCCGCGCGAGTGTCTACAGAGGCCGGGCGAGTCTCTCCAGAGGCGGCGCGAGTGCCTACAGAGGCCGGTCAAGTCTCTCCAGAGGCCGCGTGAGACTCTACAGAGGCCGTGCGAGTCTCTCCTGGGGCCGGGCGAGTCTCTACAGGGGCCGGGCGAGTCTCTACAGGGGCCGAGCGAATCTCCACATGGGCCAGGCGAGTCTCTCCAGAGGCTGGGCGAGTCTCTCCAGAGGCCGGGCGAGTCTCTAGAGAGGCAAGGCGAGTTTTTACAGGGGCCAGGCGAGTCTCCAAAGAGGCCGTGCGAGTCTCTCCTGGGGCCGGGCGAGTCTCTACAGGGGCCGGGCGAGTCTCTCTAGAGGCCGGGCGAGTCTCTCCAGAGGCCGGGCGAGTCTCTAGAGAGGCCAGGCGAGTCTTTACAGGGGCCGGTTGAGTCTCTACAGAGGCCGTGCGAGTCTCTCCTGGGGCCGAGCGAGTCTCTACAGGGGCCGGGCGAGTCTCCACAGGGGCCAGGCGAGTCTCTACAGGGCCGGGAGAGTCTCTACAGACGCTGGGTGAGTCTCTCCAGAGAAAGGGGGAGTCTCTACAGAGGCTGGGCGAGTCTCTCCAGAGGCCGGGCGAGTCTCTACATGAGCCGGGCGAGTCCCTACAGAGACCGGGCGAGTCTCTTCAGGGGCCGGGTGAGTCTCTACAGAGGCTGGGCGAGTCTCTACAGAGGCCGGGCGAGTCTCTCCAGAGGCCAGGCGAGTCTCTACAGAGGCCGGGCGAGTCTCTCAAGAGACCGGGCGAGTCTCTACAGAGGCCGCGCGAGTGCCTACAGAGGCCGTGCGAGTCTCTCCTGGGGCCGGGCGAGTCTTTACAGGGGCCGGGCGAGTCTCTCCAGAGGCCGGGCGAGTCTCTAGAGAGGCCAGGCGAGTCTTTACAGGGGCCGGTTGAGTCTCTACAGAGGCCGTGCGAGTCTCTCCTGGGGCCGGGCGAGTCTCTACAGGGGCCGGGCGAGTCTCTCCAGAGGCCGGGCGAGTTTCTCCAGAGGCCGGGCGAGTCTCTAGAGAGGCCGGGCGGGTCTTTAAAGGGGCCAGGAGAGTCTCTACAGGGGCCAGGCGGGTCTTTACAGGGGCCAGGAGAGTCTCTACAGGGGCCAGGCGAGTCTCTACAGAGGCCGGGCGAGTCTCTACAGGGGCCGTGCGAGTCTCTGCAGGGGCCGGGAGAGTCTCTACAGGGGCCGGGTGAGTCTCTACCGAGGCTGGGCGAGTCTCTACAGGGGCCGCGCGAGTCTCTACAGAGTACGGGCGAGTCTCTCCAAAGGCCGGGCGAGTCTCTACAGGGGCCGGGCGAGTCTCTACAGAGGCCGCGCTAGTCTCTTCAGAGTACGGGCGAGTCTCCACAGAGGCCGCTTGAGTCTCTACAGAGTACGGGCGAGTCTCTCCAAAGGCCGGGCGAGTCTCTACAGGGGCCGGGGGAGTCTCTACAGAGGCCGGGCGAATCTCTACAGAGGCCGGGCGAGTCTCTCCAGAGGCCAGGCGAGTCTCTTCAGAGGCCGGGCGAGTCTCTCAAGAGACCGGGCGAGTCTCTACAGAGGCCGCGCGAGTGTCTACAGAGGCCGGGCGAGTCTCTCCAGAGGCGGCGCGAGTGCCTACAGAGGCCGGTCAAGTCTCTCCAGAGGCCGCGTGAGACTCTACAGAGGCCGTGCGAGTCTCTCCTGGGGCCGGGCGAGTCTCTACAGGGGCCGGGCGAGTCTCTACAGGGGCCGAGCGAATCTCCACATGGGCCAGGCGAGTCTCTCCAGAGGCTGGGCGAGTCTCTCCAGAGGCCGGGCGAGTCTCTAGAGAGGCAAGGCGAGTTTTTACAGGGGCCAGGCGAGTCTCCAAAGAGGCCGTGCGAGTCTCTCCTGGGGCCGGGCGAGTCTCTACAGGGGCCGGGCGAGTCTCTCTAGAGGCCGGGCGAGTCGCTCCAGAGGCCGGGCGAGTCTCTAGAGAGGCCAGGCGAGTCTTTACAGGGGCCGGTTGAGTCTCTACAGAGGTCGTGCGAGTCTCTCCTGGGGCCGAGCGAGTCTCTACAGGGGCCGGGCGAGTCTCCACAGGGGCCAGGCGAGTCTCTACAGGGCCGGGAGAGTCTCTACAGACGCTGGGTGAGTCTCTCCAGAGAAAGGGGGAGTCTCTACAGAGGCTGGGCGAGTCTCTCCAGAGGCCGGGCGAGTCTCTACATGAGCCGGGCGAGTCCCTACAGAGACCGGGCGAGTCTCTTCAGGGGCCGGGTGAGTCTCTACAGAGGCTGGGCGAGTCTTTACAGAGGCCGGGCGAGTCTCTCCAGAGGCCAGGCGAGTCTCTACAGAGGCCGGGCGAGTCTCTCAAGAGACCGGGCGAGTCTCTACAGAGGCCGCGCGAGTGCCTACAGAGGCCGTGCGAGTCTCTCCTGGGGCCGGGCGAGTCTTTACAGGGGCCGGGCGAGTCTCTCCAGAGGCCGGGCGAGTCTCTAGAGAGGCCAGGCGAGTCTTTACAGGGGACGGTTGAGTCTCTACAGAGGCCGTGCGAGTCTCTCCTGGGGCCGGGCGAGTCTCTACAGGGGCCGGGCGAGTCTCTACAGGGGCCGAGCGAGTCTCCACATGGGCCAGGCGAGTCTCTCCAGAGGCTGGGCGAGTCTCTCCAGAGGCCGGGCGAGTCTCTAGAGAGGCAAGGCGAGTTTTTACAGGGGCCAGGCGAGTCTCCACAGAGGCCGTGCGAGTCTCTCCTGGGGCCGGGCGAGTCTCTACATGGGCCGGGCGAGTCTCTCCAGAGGCCGGGCGAGTCTCTAGAGAGGCCGGGCGGGTCTTTACAGGGGCCAGGAGAGTCTATACAGGGGCTGGACGAGTCTCTACATGGGCCGGGCGAGTCTCTCCAGAGGCCGGGCGAGTCTCTAGAGAGGACGGGCGGGTCTTTACAGGGGCCGGGCGAGTCTCTAGAGAGGCAAGGCGAGTTTTTACAGGGGCCAGGCGAGTCTCCACAGAGGCCGTGCGAGTCTCTCCTGGGGCCGGGCGAGTCTCTACATGGGCCGGGCGAGTCTCCAGAGGCCGGGCGAGTCTCTAGAGAGGCCGGGCGGGTCTTTACAGGGGCCAGGAGAGTCAATACAGGGGCTGGACGAGTCTCTACATGGGCCGGGCGAGTCTCTCCAGAGGCCGGGCGAGTCTCTAGAGAGGCCGGGCGGGTCTTTACAGGGGCCGGGCGAGTCTCTACAGAGGCCGGGCGAGTCTCTACAGGGGCCGGGCGAGTCTCTGCAGGGGCCGGGAGAGTCTCTACAGGGGCCAGGTGAGTCTCTACCGAGGCCGGGCGAGTCTCTACAGGGGCCGCGCGAGTCTCTGCAGAGTACGGGCGAGTCTCTCCAAAGGCCGGGTGAGTCTCTACAGGGGCCAGGCGAGTCTCTACAGAGGCCGTGCGAGTCTCTAGAGAGTACGGGCGAGTCTCCACAGAGGCCGCGCGAGTCTCTACAGAGTACGGGCGACTCTCTCCAAATGCCGGGCGAGTCTCCACAGGGGCCGGGCGAGTCTCTACAGAGGCCGGGCGAGTCTCTTCAGGGGTCGGGTGAGTCTCTACAGAGGCCAGGCGAGTCTCTTCAGGGGCCGGGTGAGTCTCTACAGAGGCCAGGCGAGTCTCTAAAGAGGCCGGGCGAGTCTCTAGAGAGACCGGGCGAGTCTCTACAGAGGCCGCGCGAGTGTCTACAGAGGCCGGGCGAGTCTCTCCAGAGGCCGCGCGAGACTCAACAGAGGCCGCGCGAGTCTCCCCAGAGACCGGGCGAGTCTCCACAGAGGCCGCGCGAGTCTCTACAGAGGCCGGGCGAGTCTCTTCAGGGGCCGGGTGAGTCTCTACAGAGGCCGGGCGAGTCTCTTCAGGGGCCGGGTGAGTCTCTACAGAGGCTGGGCGAGTCTCTACAGAGGCCGGGCGAGTCTCTCCAGAGGCCAGGCGAGTCTCTACAGAGGCCGGGCGAGTCTCTCAAGAGACCGGGCGAGTCTCTACAGAGGCCGCACGAGTGCCTACAGAGGCCGGGCAAGTCTCTCCAGAGGCCGCGTGAGACTCTACAGAGGCCGTGCGAGTCTCTAGAGAGGCAAGGCGAGTTTTTACAGGGGCCAGGCGAGTCTCCACAGAGGCCGTGCGAGTCTCTCCTGGGGCCGGGCGAGTCTCTACAGGGGCCGGGCGAGTCTCTCTAGAGGCCGGGCGAGTCTCTCCAGAGGCCGGGCGAGTCTCTAGAGAGGCCAGCCGAGTCTTTACAGGGGCCGGTTGAGTCTCTACAGAGGCTGTGCGAGTCTCTCCTGGGGCCGGGCGAGTCTCTACAGGGGCCCGGCGAGTCTCCACAGGGGCCAGGCGAGTCTCTACAGGGGCCGGGAGAGTCTCTACAGACGCTGGGTGAGTCTCCCCAGAGAAACGGGGAGTCTCTCCAGAGGCCGGGCGAGTCTCTACATGAGCCGGGCGAGTCCCTACAGAGACCGGGCGAGTCTCTTCAGGGGCCGGGTGAGTCTCTACAGAGGCTGGGCGAGTCTCTACAGAGGCCGGGCGAGTCTCTCCAGAGGCCAGGCGAGTCTCTACAGAGGCCGGGCGAGTCTCTCAAGAGACCGGGCGAGTCTCTACAGAGGCCGCGTGAGTGCCTACAGAGGCCGTGCGAGTCTCTCCAGAGGCCGGGCGAGTCTCTAGAGAGGCCAGGCGAGTCTTTACAGGGGCCGGTTGAGTCTCTACAGAGGCCGTGCGAGTCTCTCCTGGGGCCGGGCGAGTCTCTACAGGGGCCGGGCGAGTCTCTCCAGAGGCCGGGCGAGTTTCTCCAGAGGCCGGGCGAGTCTCTAGAGAGGCCGGGCGGGTCTTTACAGGGGCCAGGAGAGTCTCTACAGGGGCCAGGCGAGTCTCTACAGAGGCCGGGCGAGTCTCTGCAGAGGCCGGGCGAGTCTCTACAGAGGCCGGGCGAGTCTCTACAGGGGCCGTGCGAGTCTCTGCAGGGGCCGGGAGAGTCTCTACAGGGGCCGGGTGAGTCTCTACCGAGGCTGGGCGAGTCTCTACAGGGGCCGCGCGAGTCTCTACAGAGTACGGGCGAGTCTCTCCAAAGGCCGGGCGAGTCTCTACAGGGGCCGGGCGAGTCTCTACAGAGGCCGCGCTAGTCTCTTCAGAGTACGGGCGAGTCTCCACAGAGGCCGCGCGAGTCTCTACAGAGTACGGGCGAGTCTCTCCAAAGGCTGGGCGAGTCTCTACAGGGGCCGGGGGAGTCTCTACAGAGGACGGGCGAGTCACTACAGAGGCCGGGCGAGTCTCTCCAGAGGCCAGGCGAGTCTCTTCAGAGGCCGGGCGAGTCTCTCAAGAGACCGGGCGAGTCTCTTCAGAGGCCGCGCGAGTGTCTACAGAGGCCGGGCGAGTCTCTCCAGAGGCCGCGCGAGTGCCTACAGAGGCCGGGCAAGTCTCTCCAGAGGCCGCGTGAGACTCTACAGAGGCCGTGCGAGTCTCTCCTGGGGACGGGCGAGTCTCTACAGGGGCCGGGCGAGTCTCTACAGGGGCCGAGCGAATCTCCACATGGGCCAGGCGAGTCTCTCCAGAGGCTGGGCGAGTCTCTCCAGAGGCCGGGCGAGTCTCTAGAGAGGCAAGGCGAGTTTTTACAGGGGCCAGGCGAGTCTCCACAGAGGCCGTGCGAGTCTCTCCTGGGGCCGGGCGAGTCTCTACAGGGGCCGGGCGAGTCTCTCTAGAGGCCGGGCGAGTCTCTCCAGAGGCTGGGCGAGTCTCTAGAGAGGCCAGGCGAGTCTTTACAGGGGCCGGTTGAGTCTCTACAGAGGCCGTGCGAGTCTCTCCTGGGGCCGAGCGAGTCTCTACAGGGGCCGGGCGAGTCTCCACAGGGGCCAGGCGAGTCTCTACAGGGGCCGGGAGAGTCTCTACAGACGCTGGGTGAGTCTCTCCAGAGAAAGGGGGAGTCTCTACAGAGGCTGGGCGAGTCTCTCCAGAGGCCGGGCGAGTCTCTACATGAGCCGGGCGAGTCCCTACAGAGACCGGGCGAGTCTCTTCAGGGGCCGGGTGAGTCTCTACAGAGGCTGGGCGAGTCTCTACAGAGGCCGGGCGAGTCTCTCCAGAGGCCAGGCGAGTCTCTACAGAGGCCGGGCGAGTCTCTCAAGAGACCGGGCGAGTCTCTACAGAGGCCGCGCGAGTGCCTACAGGGGCCGGGCGAGTCTTTACAGGGGCCGGGCGAGTCTCTCCAGAGGCCGGGCGAGTCTCTAGAGAGGCCAGGCGAGTCTTTACAGGGGACGGTTGAGTCTCTACAGAGGCCGTTCGAGTCTCTCCTGGGGCCGGGCGAGTCTCTACAGGGGCCGGGCGAGTCTCTACAGGGGCCGAGCG